>NC_135136.1:19393939-19696969 GCF_051014445.1 Colletes latitarsis
CCTTGGACCACGTTGCAATGTGGTATCACACTGAAACAGTCAATTAAACCTGGTTCCGATTAATATTTTAGTGGATAACGCCGGTTATGTCTTGGTTAGGTCTGGTATTTGCCCTCATCTGGCTCGTACCTTCGCATTTTTCGCATACTTGTTGGCCAGATCCTGGCCTTTTTCTGGCTTGGACCACGTAGCAATGTGGTATCACACTGAAACAGTCAATTAAACCTGGTTCCGATTAATATTTCAGTGGATAACGCCGGTTATGTCTCGGTTAGGTCTGGGATTTGCTCTCATCTGGCTCGTACCACCGCATTTTTCGCATACTTGTTGGCCAGATCATGGCCTTTTTCTAGTTTGGATCCCGTAGTAATGTGGTTCCTCAACGAAACAGTCAATTAAACCTGGTTGCGATTAATATTTTAGAGGATAACGCCGGTTATGTCTCGGTTAGGTCTGGGATTTGCCCTCATCTGGCTCGTACTTTCGCATTTTTCGCATACTTGTTGGCCAGATCCTGGCCTTTTTCTGGTTTGGATCACGTAGTAATGCGGTACCACACCGAAAGTGTCAATTAAACCTGGTTGCGATTAATATTTTAGAGGATAACGCCAGTTATGTCTCGGTTAGTTCTGGGATTTGCCCTCATCTGGCTCGTACTTTCGCATTTCTCGCATACTTGTTGGCCAGATCCCGGCCTTTTTCTGGTTTGGATCCCGTAGTAATGTGGTTCCTCACCGAAACAGTCAATTAAACCTGGTTGCGATTAATATTTTAGAGGATAACGCCGGTTATGTCTGGGTTAGGTCTGGAATTTGCCCTCATCTGGCTCGTACTTTCGCATTTTTCGCATACTTCTTGGCCAAATCATCGCCTTTTTCTGGTTCGGCTCACGTAGTAATGCGGTACCACACCGAAATTGTCAACTACACCTGGTTGCGATTAATATTTTAGAGGATAACGCCGGTTATGTCTCGGTTAGGTCTGGGATTTGCCCTCATCTGGCTCGTACCTTCGCATTTTTCGCCTACTTGTTGGCAAGATCCTGGCCTTTTTCTGCCTTGGACCACGTAGCAATGTGGTATCACACTGAAACAGTCAATCAAACCTGGTTCCGATTAATATTTTAGTGGATAACGCCGGTTATGTCTTGGTTAGGTCTGGTATTTGCCCTCATCTGGCTCGTACCTTCGCATTTTTCGCATACTTGTTGGCCAGATCCTGGCCTTTTTCTGGCTTGGACCACGTAGCAATGTGGTATCACACTGAAACAGTCAATTAAACCTGGGTACGATTAATATTTTAGTGGATAACGCCGGTTATGTCTCGGTTAGGTCTGGGATTTGCCCTCATCTGGCTCGTACCTTCGCATTTTTCGCATACTTGTTGGCCAGATCCTGGCCTTTTTCTGGCTTGGACCACGTTGTAATGAGGTACCACACTGATACAGTCAATAAAACCTGGTTCCGTTTAATATTTTAGAGGATAACGCCGGTTATGTCTGGGTTAGGTCTGGTATTTGCCCTCATCTGGCTCGTACTTTCGCATTTTTCGCATACTTGTTGGCCAGATCCTGGCCTTTTTCTGGTTTGGATCCCGTAGTAATGTGGTTCCTCATCGAAACAGTCAATTAAACCTGGTTGCGATTAATATTTTAGAGGATAACGCCGGTTATGTCTCGGTTAGGTCTGGGATTTGCCCTCATCTGGCTCGTACTTTCGCATTTTTCGCATACTTGTTGGCCAGATCCTGGGCATTTTCTGGTTTGGATCACGTAGTAATGTGGTACCACACTGAAACAGTCAATTAAACCTGGTTCCGATTAATATTTTCGAGGATAACGCTGGTTATGTCTGGGCTAGTTCTGGTATTTGCAATCATCTGGGTCATACTTTCGCGTTTTTCACATACTTGTTGGCCAGGTCCTGGGTGCTTTCTGGTTTGGATCCCGTAGTAATGAAGTTCCACAACGAAACAGTCAATTAAACCTGGTTGCGATAAATATTTTAGAGGATAACGCCGGGTATATCTCGGGTAGGTCTGGGATTTGCCGTCATATGGCTCGTGTTTTCGCATTTTTCGCATACTTGTTGGCCAGATCCTGGCCTTTTTCTGGCTTGGACCACGTAGTAATGTGGTATCACACTGAAACAGTCAATTAAACCTGGTTCCGGGTAATATTTTAGACGATAACGCCGGTTATGTCTCGGGTAGATCTGGAATTTGCCCTCATCTTGCTCGTGCTTTCGTATTTTTCGCATACTTGTTGGCCAGATCCTGGGCATTTTCTGGTTTGCATCACGTAGTAATGTGGGACCACACTGAAACAGTCAATTAAACCTGGTTCCGATTAATATTTTCGAGGATAACGCTGGTTATGTCTGGGTTAGTTCTGGTATTTGCAATCATCTGGGTCATACTTTCGCGTTTTTCGCATACTTGTTGGCCAGGTCCTGGGTTTTTTCTGGTTTGGATCCTGTAGTAATGAAGCTCCACAACGAAACAGTCAAATAAACCTGGTTGCGATAAATATTTTAGAGGATAACGCCGGTTATATCTCGGGTAGGTCTGGGATTTGCCGTCATCTGGCTCGTATTTTCGCAGTTTTCGCATACTTGTTGGCCAGATCCTGGCCTTTTTCTGGCCTGGACCACGTAGTAATGTGGTATCACACTGAAACAGTCAATTAAACCTGGTTGCGATTAATATTTTCGAGGATAACGCCGGTTATGTCTCGGGAAGTTCTGGTATTTGCAATCATCTGGCTCATACTTTCGCGTTTTTCGCATACTTGTTGGCCAGATCCTGGGTTTTTTCTGGTTTGGATCCCGTAGTAATTAAGTTCCACACCGAAACAGTCAATTAAACCTGGTTGCGATTAATATTTCAGAGGATCACGCCGGTTATGTCTCGGGTAGGTCTGGGATTTGCCGTCATCTGGCTCGTATTTTCGCATTCTTCGCATACTTGTTGGCCAGATCCTGGCCTTTTTCTGTCTTGGACCACGTAGTAATGTGGTATCACACTGAAACAGTCAATTAAACCTGGTTCCGGTTAATATTTTAGAGGATAACGCCGGTTAAGTCTCGGGTAGGTCTGGGATTTGCCGTCATCTGGCTCGTATTTTCGCATTTTTCGCATACTTGTTGGGCAGATCCTGGCGTTTTTCTGGCTTGGACCACGTAGTAATGTGGTATCACACTGAAACAGGCAATAGAATCTGGTTCCGAATAGTATTTTAGAGGATAACGCAGGTTACGTCTGGGTTAGTTCTGGTATTTGCAATCATCTCGCTCATACTTTCGCGTTTTTCGCATACTTGTTGGCGAGATCCTGGGTTTTTTCTGGTTTGGATCCCGTAGTAATGAAGTTCCACACCGAAACAGTCAATTAAACCTGGTTGCGATTGTATTTTAGAGGATAACGCCGGTTATGTCTCGGTTAGGTCTGGGATTTGCCATCATCTGTCTCATACTTTCGCGTTTTTCGCATACTTGTTGGCGAGATCCTGGGTTTTTTCTGGTTCGGATCCCGTAGTAATGAAGTTCCACATCGAAGCAGTCAATTAAACCTGGTTGCGATTATATTTTAGAGGATAACGCCGGTTATGTCTCGGGTAGGTCTGGGATTTGCCGTCATCTGGCCCGTATGTTAGCATTTGTCGCATAGATGTTGGCCAGATCCTGGCCTTTTTCTGGCTTGGACCACGTAGTAATGTGGTATCACACTGAAACAGTCAATTAAACCTGGTTGCTATTAATATTTTAGAGGATAACGCCGGTTATGTCTCGGTTAGGTCTGGGATTTGCCCTCATCTTGCTCGTGCTTTCGTATTTTTCGCATAATTGTTGGCCAGATCCTGGCCTTCTTCTGGGTTGGACCACGTAGTAATGTGGCAACACACTGAAACAGTCAATTAAACCTGGTTCCGATTAATATTTTAGAGGATAACGCCGGTTATGTCCTGGTTAGGTCTGGTATTTGCCCTCGTCTGGCTCGTACCTTCGCATTTTTCGCTTACTTGTTGGCCAGATCCTGGCCTTTTTCTGGCTTGGACCACGTAGTAATGAGGTACCACACTGAAGCAGTCAATAAAACCTGGTTCCGATTAATATTTTAGAGGATAACGCTGGTTATGTCTGAGTTAGTTCTGGTATTTGCAATCATCTGGCTCATACTTTCGCGTCTTTCGCATACTTGTTGGCCAGATCCTGGCCTTTTTCTGGTTTGGATCCCGTAGTAATGTGGTTCCTCATCGAAACAGTCAATTAAACCTGGTTGCGATTAATATTTTAGTGGATAACGCCGGTTATGTCTCGGTTAGGTCTGGGATTTGCCCTCATCTGGCTCGTACTTTCGCATTTTTCGCATACTTGTTGGCCAGATCATGGCCTTTTTCTGGTTTGGATCCCGTAGTAATGTGGTTCCTCACCGAAGCAGTCAATTAAACCTGGTTGCGATTAATATTTCAGGGGATAACGCAGGTTACGTCTGGGTTAGTTCTGGTATTTGCAATCATCTGGCCCATACTTTCGCGTTTTTCGCATACTTGTTGGCCAGATCCTGGGGTTTTTCTGGTTTGGATCCCGTAGTAATGAGGTTCCACACCGAAACAGTCAATTAAACCTGGTTGCGATTAATATTTTAGAAGATAACGCCGGTTATGTCTCGGTTAGGTCTGGGATTTGCCATCATCTGTCTCGTGCTTTCGTATTTTTCGCATACTTGTTGGCCAGATCCTGGCCTCTTTCTGGTTTGGATCACGTAGTAATATGGTACCACACTGAAACAGTCAATAGAATCTGGTTCCGAATAGTATTTTAGAGGATAACGCAGGTTACGTCGGGGTTAGTTCTGGTATTTGCAATCATCTGGCTCATACTTGCGCGTTTTTCGCATACTTGTTGGCCAGGTCCTGGGTTTTCTCTGGTTTGGATCCCGTAGTAATGAAGTTCCACAACGAAACAGTCAATTAAACCAGGTTGCGATAAATATTTTAGAGGAGAACGCCGGTTATATCTCGGGTAGGTCTGGGATTTGCCGTCATCTGGCTCGTATTTTCGCATTTTTCGCATACTTGTTGGCCAGATCCTGGCGTTTTTCTGGCTTGGACCACGTAGTAATGTGGTATCACACTGAAACAGTCAATTAAACCTGGTTCCGGTTAATATTTTAGAGGATAACGCCGGTTATGTCTCGGGTAGGTCTGGAATTTGCCCTCATCTTGCCCGTGCTTTCGTATTTTTCGCATACTTGTTGGCCAGATCCTGGGCATTTTCTGGTTTGGATCACGTAGTAATGTGGCTCCACACCGAAGCAGTCAATTAAACCTGGTTGCGATGAATAGTTTGGAGGATAACGCTGGTTATGTTTGGGTTAGTTCTGGTATTTGCAATCATCTGGCTCGTACTTTCGCATTTCTCGCATACTTGTTGGCAAGATCCTGGGCTTATTTTGGTTTGGATCACGTAGTAATGTGGTACCACAGTGAAACAGTCAATAAAAGCTAGTTCCGGATAGTATTTTAGAGGATAACGCAGGTTACGTCTGGGTTAGTTCTGGCTTTTGCAATCATCTGGCTCATACCTGGCCAGATCCTGGGTTTTTTCTGGTTTGGATCCCGTAGTAATGAAGTTCCACACCGAAACAGTCAATTAAACCTGGTTGCGATTAATATTTCAGAGGATCACGCCGGTTATGTCTCGGGTAGGTCTGGGATTTGCCCTCATCTGGCCCGTACTTTCGCATTTTTCGCATACTTGTTGGCCAGATCCTGGCCGTTTCTGGCTTGGACCACGTAGTAATTTGGTACCACACTGAAACAGTCAATTAAAGCTGGTTCCGATTAATATTTTAGAGGATAACGCAGGTTATGTCTGGGTACGGTCTGGTGTTTGCTCTCATCTGGCTCGTACTTTCGCATTTTTCGCATACTTGTTGGCCTAATCATCGCCTTTTTCTGGTTTGGCTCACGTAGTAGTGCGGTACCACACCGAAATTGTCAACTACACCTGGTTGCGATTAATATTTTACAGGATAACGCCGGTTATGTCTCGGTTAGGTCTGGGATTTGCCCTCATCTGGCTCGTACCTTCGCATTTTTCGCCTACTAGTTGGCAAGATCCTGGACTTTTTCTGGTTGGGATCACATAGTAATGCGGTACCACACCGAAGCAGTCAATTAAACCTGGTTGCGATTACTATATAAGAGGATTACGCCGGTTATCTTTGGGTTAGGTCTGGTATTTGCCCTCATCTGGCTCGTACTTTCGCATTTTTCGCATACTTGTTGGCCAGATCCTGGGCATTTTCTGGTTTGGATCAGGTAGTAATGTGGTACCACACTGAAACAGTCAATAAAAGCTGGTTCCGAATAGTATTTTAGGGGATAACGCAGGTTACGTCGGGGTTAGTTCTGGTATTTGCAATCATCTGGCTCATACTTTCGCGTTTTTCGCATACTTGTTGGCCAGATCCTGGGGTTTTTCTGGTTTGGATCCCGTAGTAATGAGGTTCCACACCGAAACAGTCAATTAAACCTGGTTGCGATTAATATTTTAGAAGATAACGCCGGTTATGTCTCGGTTAGGTCTGGGATTTGCCATCATCTGTCTCGTGCTTTCGTATTTTTCGCATACTTGTTGGCCAGATCCTGGCCTCTTTCTGGTTTGTATCACGTAGTAATATGGTACCACACTGAAACAGTCAATAGAATCTGGTTGCGAATAGTATTTTAGAGGATAACGCAGGTTACGTCGGGGTTAGTTCTGGTATTTGCAATCATCTGGCTCATACTTTCGCGTTTTTCGCATACTTGTTGGCCAGGTCCTGGGTTTTTTCTGGTTTGGATCCCGTAGTAATGAAGTTCCACAACGAAACAGTCAATTAAACCTGGATGCGATAAATATTTTAGAGGAGAACGCCGGTTATGTCTCGGGTAGGTCTGGGATTTGCCCTCATCTGGCCCGTACTTTCGCATTTTTCGCATACTTGTTGGCCAGATCCTGGCCGTTTCTGGCTTGGACCACGTAGTAATTTGGTACCACACTGAAACAGTCAATTAAAGCTGGTTCCGATTAACATTTTTGAGGATAACGCAGGTTATGTCTGGGTACGGTCTGGTATTTGCTCACATCTGGCTCGTACTTTCGCATTTTTCGCATACTTGTTGGCCAAATCATCGCCTTTTTCTGGTTTGGCTCACGTAGTAGTACGGTACCACACCGAAATTGTCAACTACACCTGGTTGCGATTAATATTTTACAGGATAACGCCGGTTATGTCTCGGTTAGGTCTGGGATTTGCCCTCATCTGGCTCGTACCTTCGCATTTTTCGCCTACTAGTTGGCAAGATCCTGGACTTTTTCTGGTTGGGATCACGTAGTAATGCGGTACCACACCGAAGCAGTCAATTAAACCTGGTTGCGATTACTATGTAAGAGGATTACGCCGGTTATCTTTGGGTTAGGTCTGGGATTTGCCCTCATCTGGCTCGTACCACCGCATTTTTCGCATACTTGTTGGCCAGATCATGGCCTTTTTCTGGTTTGGATCCCGTAGTAATGTGGTTCCTCAACGAAACAGTCAATTAAACCTGGTTGCGATTAATATTTTAGAGGATAACACCGGTTATGTCTCGGTTAGGTCTGGGATTTGCCCTCATCTGGCTCGTACTTTCGCATTTTTCGCATACTTGTTGGCCAGATCCTGGCCTTTTTCTGGTTTGGATCACGTAGTAATGCGGTACCACACCGAAAGTGTCAATTAAACCTGGTTGCGATTAATATTTTAGAGGATAACGCCGGTTATGTCTGGGTTAGGTCTGGGATTTGCCCTCATCTGGCTCGTACTTTCGCATTTCTCGCATACTTGTTGGCCAGATCCCGGCCTTTTTCTGGTTTGGATCCCGTAGTAATGTGGTTCCTCACCGAAACAGTCAATTAAACCTGGTTGCGATTAATATTTTAGAGGATAACGCCGGTTATGTCTGGGTTAGGTCTGGAATTTGCCCTCATCTGGCTCGTACTTTCGCGTTTTTCGCATACTTCTTGGCCAAATCATCGCCTTTTTCTGGTTCGGCTCACGTAGTAATGCGGTACCACACCGAAATTGTCAACTACACCTGGTTGCGATTAATATTTTAGAGGATAACGCCGGTTATGTCTCGGTTAGGTCTGGGATTTGCCCTCATCTGGCTCGTACCTTCGCATTTTTCGCCTACTTGTTGGCAAGATCCTGGCCTTTTTCTGCCTTGGACCACGTAGCAATGTGGTATCACACTGAAACAGTCAATTAAACCTGGTTCCGATTAATATTTTAGTGGATAACGCCGGTTATGTCTTGGTTAGGTCTGGTATTTGCCGTCATCTGGCTCGTACCTTCGCATTTTTCGCATACTTGTTGGCCAGATCCTGGCCTTTTTCTGGCTTGGACCACGTAGCAATGTGGTATCACACTGAAACAGTCAATTAAACCTGGGTACGATTAATATTTTAGTGGATAACGCCGGTTATGTCTCGGTTAGGTCTGGGATTTGCCCTCATCTGGCTCGTACCTTCGCATTTTTCGCATACTTGTTGGCCAGATCCTGGCCTTTTTCTGGCTTGGACCACGTTGTAATGAGGTACCACACTGATACAGTCAATAAAACCTGGTTCCGTTTAATATTTTAGAGGATAACGCCGGTTATGTCTGGGTTAGGTCTGGTATTTGCCCTCATCTGGCTCGTACTTTCGCATTTTTCGCATACTTGTTGGCCAGATCCTGGCCTTTTTCTGGTTTGGATCCCGTAGTAATGTGGTTCCTCATCGAAACAGTCAATTAAACCTGGTTGCGATTAATATTTTAGAGGATAACGCCGGTTATGTCTCGGTTAGGTCTGGGATTTGCCCTCATCTGGCTCGTACTTTCGCATTTTTCGCATACTTGTTGGCCAGATCCTGGGCATTTTCTGGTTTGGATCACGTAGTAATGTGGTACCACACTGAAACAGTCAATTAAACCTGGTTCCGATTAATATTTTCGAGGATAACGCTGGTTATGTCTGGGCTAGTTCTGGTATTTGCAATCATCTGGGTCATACTTTCGCGTTTTTCGCATACTTGTTGGCCAGGTCCTGGGTGCTTTCTGGTTTGGATCCCGTAGTAATGAAGTTCCACAACGAAACAGTCAATTAAACCTGGTTGCGATAAATATTTTAGAGGATATCGCCGGGTATATCTCGGGTAGGTCTGGGATTTGCCGTCATCCGGCTCGTGTTTTCGCATTTTTCGCATACTTGTTGGCCAGATCCTGGCCTTTTTCTGGCTTGGACCACGTAGTAATGTGGTATCACACTGAAACAGTCAATTAAACCTGGTTCCGGGTAATATTTTAGAGGATAACGCCGGTTATGTCTCGGGTAGATCTGGAATTTGCCCTCATCTTGCTCGTGCTTTCGTATTTTTCGCATACTTGTTGGCCAGATCCTGGGCATTTTCTGGTTTGGATCACGTAGTAATGTGGGACCACACTGAAACAGTCAATTAAACCTGGTTCCGATTAATATTTTCGAGGATAACGCTGGTTATGTCTGGGTTAGTTCTGGTATTTGCAATCATCTGGGTCATACTTTCGCGTTTTTCGCATACTTGTTGGCCAGGTCCTGGGTTTTTTCTGGTTTGGATCCTGTAGTAATGAAGCTCCACAACGAAACAGTCAAATAAACCTGGTTGCGATAAATATTTTAGAGGATAACGCCGGTTATATCTCGGGTAGGTCTGGGATTTGCCGTCATCTGGCTCGTATTTTCGCAGTTTTCGCATACTTGTTGGCCAGATCCTGGCCTTTTTCTGGCTTGGACCACGTAGTAATGTGGTATCACACTGAAACAGTCAATTAAACCTGGTTGCGATTAATATTTTCGAGGATAACGCCGGTTATGTCTCGGGAAGTTCTGGTATTTGCAATCATCTGGCTCATACTTTCGCGTTTTTCGCATACTTGTTGGCCAGATCCTGGGTTTTTTCTGGTTTGGATCCCGTAGTAATGAAGTTCCACACCGAAACAGTCAATTAAACCTGGTTGCGATTAATATTTCAGAGGATCACGCCGGTTATGTCTCGGGTAGGTCTGGGATTTGCCGTCATCTGGCTCGTATTTTCGCATTCTTCGCATACTTGTTGGCCAGATCCTGGCCTTTTTCTGTCTTGGACCACGTAGTAATGTGGTATCACACTGAAACAGTCAATTAAACCTGGTTCCGGTTAATATTTTAGAGGATAACGCCGGTTAAGTCTCGGGTAGGTCTGGGATTTGCCGTCATCTGGCTCGTATTTTCGCATTTTTCGCATACTTGTTGGGCAGATCCTGGCGTTTTTCTGGCTTGGACCACGTAGTAATGTGGTATCACACTGAAACAGTCAATAGAATCTGGTTCCGAATTGTATTTTAGAGGATAACGCAGGTTACGTCTGGGTTAGTTCTGGTATTTGCAATCATCTCGCTCATACTTTCGCGTTTTTCGCATACTTGTTGGCGAGATCCTGGGTTTTTTCTGGTTTGGATCCCGTAGTAATGAAGTTCCACACCGAAACAGTCAATTAAACCTGGTTGCGATTGTATTTTAGAGGATAACGCCGGTTATGTCTCGGTTAGGTCTGGGATTTGCCATCATCTGTCTCATACTTTCGCGTTTTTCGCATACTTGTTGGCGAGATCCTGGGTTTTTTCTGGTTCGGATCCCGTAGTAATGAAGTTCCACACCGAAGCAGTCAATTAAACCTGGTTGCGATTATATTTTAGAGGATAACGCCGGTTATGTCTCGGGTAGGTCTGGGATATGCCGTCATCTGGCCCGTATGGTCGCATTTGTCGCATAGATGTTGGCCAGATCCTGGCCTTTTTCTGGCTTGGACCACGTAGTAATGTGGTATCACACTGAAACAGTCAATTAAACCTGGTTGCTATTAATATTTTAGAGGATAACGCCGGTTATGTCTCGGTTAGGTCTGGGATTTGCCCTCATCTTGCTCGTGCTTTCGTATTTTTCGCATAATTGTTGGCCAGATCCTGGCCTTCTTCTGGGTTGGACCACGTAGTAATGTGGCAACACACTGAAACAGTCAATTAAACCTGGTTCCGATTAATATTTTAGAGGATAACGCCGGTTATGTCCTGGTTAGGTCTGGTATTTGCCCTCATCTGGCTCGTACCTTCGCATTTTTCGCTTACTTGTTGGCCAGATCCTGGCCTTTTTCTGGCTTGGACCACGTAGTAATGAGGTACCACACTGAAGCAGTCAATAAAACCTGGTTCCGATTAATATTTTAGAGGATAACGCTGGTTATGTCTGAGTTAGTTCTGGTATTTGCAATCGTCTGGCTCATACTTTCGCGTCTTTCGCATACTTGTTGGCCAGATCCTGGCCTTTTTCTGGTTTGGATCCCGTAGTAATGTGGTTCCTCATCGAAACAGTCAATTAAACCTGGTTGCGATTAATATTTTAGTGGATAACGCCGGTTATGTCTCGGTTAGGTCTGGGATTTGCCCTCATCTGGCTCGTACTTTCGCATTTTTCGCATACTTGTTAGCCAGATCATGGCCTTTTTCTGGTTTGGATCCCGTAGTAATGTGGTTCCTCACCGAAACAGTCAATTAAACCTGGTTGCGATTAATATTTTAGGGGATAACGCAGGTTACGTCTGGGTTAGATCTGGTATTTGCAATCATCTGGCCCATACTTTCGCGTTTTTCGCATACTTGTTGGCCAGATCCTGGGGTTTTTCTGGTTTGGATCCCGTAGTAATGAGGTTCCACACCGAAACAGTCAATTAAACCTGGTTGCGATTAATATTTTAGAAGATAACGCCGGTTATGTCTCGGTTAGGTCTGGGATTTGCCTTCATCTGTCTCGTGCTTTCGTATTTTTCGCATACTTGTTGGCCAGATCCTGGCCTCTTTCTGGTTTGGATCACGTAGTAATATGGTACCACACTGAAACAGTCAATAGAATCTGGTTCCGAATAGTATTTTAGAGGATAACGCAGGTTACGTCGGGGTTAGTTCTGGTATTTGCAATCATCTGGCTCATACTTGCGCGTTTTTCGCATACTTGTTGGCCAGGTCCTGGGTTTTCTCTGGTTTGGATCCCGTAGTAATGAAGTTCCACAACGAAACAGTCAATTAAACCAGGTTGCGATAAATATTTTGGAGGAGAACGCCGGTTATATCTCGGGTAGGTCTGGGATTTGCCGTCATCTGGCTCGTATTTTCGCATTTTTCGCATACTTGTTGGCCAGATCCTGGCGTTTTTCTGGCTTGGACCACGTAGTAATGTGGTATCACACTGAAACAGTCAATTAAACCTGGTTCCGGTTAATATTTTAGAGGATAACGCAGGTTACGTCTGGGTTAGTTCTGGCTTTTGCAATCATCTGGCTCATACTTGGCCAGATCCTGGGTTTTTTCTGGTTTGGATCCCGTAGTAATGAAGTTCCACACCGAAACAGTCAATTAAACCTGGTTGCGATTAATATTTCAGAGGATCACGCCGGTTATGTCTCGGGTAGGTCTGGGATTTGCCGTCATCTGGCTCGTATTTTCGCATTCTTCGCATACTTGTTTGCCAGATCCTGGCCTTTTTCTCTCTTGGTCCACGTAGTAATGTGGTATCACACTGAAACAGTCAATTATATCTGGTTGCGATTAATATTTCAGGGTATCACGCCGGTTATGTCTCGGGAAGGTCTGGGATTTGCCCTCATCTGGCCCGTACTTTCGCATTTTTCGCATACTTGTTGGCCAGATCCTGGCCGTTTCTGGCTTGGACCACGTAGTAATTTGGTACCACACTGAAACAGTCAATTAAAGCTGGTTCCGATTAATATTTTAGAGGATAACGCAGGTTATGTCTGGGTACGGTCTGGTGTTTGCTCTCATCTGGCTCGTACTTTCGCATTTTTCGCATACTTGTTGGCCAAATCATCGCCTTTTTCTGGTTTGGCTCACGTAGTAGTGCGGTACCACACCGAAATTGTCAACTACACCTGGTTGCGATTAATATTTTACAGGATAACGCCGGTTATGTCTCGGTTAGGTCTGGGATTTGCCCTCATCTGGCTCGTACCTTCGCATTTTTCGCCTACTAGTTGGCAAGATCCTGGACTTTTTCTGGTTGGGATCACGTAGTAATGCGGTACCACACCGAAGCAGTCAATTAAACCTGGTTGCGATTACTATATAAGAGGATTACGCCGGTTATCTTTGGGTTAGTTCTGGTATTTGCCCTCATCTGGCTCGTACTTTCGCATTTTTCGCATACTTGTTGGCCAGATCCTGGGCATTTTCTGGTTTGGATAAGGTAGTAATGTGGTACCACACTGAAACAGTCAATAAAAGCTGGTTCCGAATAGTATTTTAGGGGATAACGCAGGTTACGTCGGGGTTTGTTCTGGTATTTGCAATAATCTGGCTCATACTTTCGCGTTTTTCGCATACTTGTTGGCCAGATCCTGGGGTTTTTCTGGTTTGGATCCCGTAGTAATGAGGTTCCACACCGAAACAGTCAATTAAACCTGGTTGCGATTAATATTTTAGAAGATAACGCCGGTTATGTCTCGGTTAGGTCTGGGATTTGCCATCATCTGTCTCGTGCTTTCGTATTTTTCGCATACTTGTTGGCCAGATCCTGGCCTCTTTCTGGTTTGTATCACGTAGTAATATGGTACCACACTGAAACAGTCAATAGAATCTGGTTGCGAATAGTACTTTAGAGGATAACGCAGGTTACGTCGGGGTTAGTTCTGGTATTTGCAATCATCTGGCTCATACTTTCGCGTTTTTCGCATACTTGTTGGCCAGGTCCTGGGTTTTTTCTGGTTTGGATCCTGTAGTAATGAAGTTCCACAACGAAACAGTCAATTAAACCTGGTTGCGATAAATATTTTAGAGGATAACGCCGGTTATATCTCGGGTAGGTCTGGGATTTGCCGTCATCTGGCTCGTATTTTCGCATTTTTCGCATACTTGTTGGCCAGATGCTGGCCTTTTTCTGGCTTGGACCACGTAGTAATGTGGTATCACACTGAAACAGTCAATTAAACCTGGTTGCGATTAATATTTTAGAGGATAACGCCGGTTATGTCTCGGGTAGATCTGGAATTTGCCCTCATCTTGCTCGTGCTTTCGTATATTTCGCATACTTGTTGGTCAGATCCTGGACATTTTCTGGTTTGGATCACGTAGTAATGTGGTACCACACTGAAACAGTCAATTAAACATGGTTCCGATTAATATTTTCGAGGATAACGCTGGTTATGTCTGGGTTAGTTCTGGTATTTGCAATCATCTGGGTCATACTTTCGCGTTTTTCGCATACTTGTTGGCCAGGTCCTGGGTTTTTTCTGGTTTGGATCCTGTAGTAATGAAGTTCCACAACGAAACAGTCAATTAAACCTGGTTGCGATAAATATTTTCGAGGATAACGCCGGTTATATCTCGGGTAGGTCTGGGATTTGCCGTCATCTGGCTCGTATTTTCGCATTTTTCGCATACTTGTTGGCCAGATGCTGGCCTTTTTCTGACTTGGACCACGTAGTAATGTGGTATCACACTGAAACAGTCAATTAAACCTGGTTGCGATTAATATTTTCGAGGATAACGCCGGTTATGTCTCGGGAAGTTCTGGTATTTGCAATCAGCTGGCTCATACTTTCGCAATTTTCGCGTCCTTGTTGGCCAGATCTTGGGTTTTTTGTGGTTTGGATCCCGTCGTAATGTGGCTCCACACCGAAGCAGTCAATTAAACCTGGTTGCGATGAATAGTTTGGAGGATAACGCTGGTTATGTTTGGGTTAGTTCTGGTATTTGCAATCATCTGGCTCGTACTTTCGCTTTTCTCGCATACTTGTTGGCAAGATCCTGGGCTTATTTTGGTTTGGATCACGTAGTAATGTGGTACCACAGTGAAACAGTCAATAAAAGCTGGTTCCGAATAGTATTTTAGAGGATAACGCAGGTTACGTCTGGGTTAGTTCTGGCTTTTGCAATCATCTGGCTCATACTTTCGCGTTTTTCGCATACTTGTTGGCCAGATCCTGGGTTTTTTCTGGTTTGGATCCCGTAGTAATGAAGTTCCACACCGAAACAGTCAATTAAACCTCGTTGCGATTAATATTTCAGGGGATCACGCCGGATATGTCTCGGGTAGGTCTGGGATTTGCCGTCATCTGGCTCGTATTTTCGCATTCTTCGCATACTTGTTGGCCAGATCCTGGCCTTTTTCTGTCTTGGACCACGTAGTAATGTGGTATCACAGTGAAACAGTCAATTAAATCTGGTTGCGATTAATATTTCAGAGGATCACGCCGGTTATGTCTCGGGTAGGTCGGGGATTTGCCCTCATCTGGCCCGTACTTTCGCATTTTTCGCATACTTGTTGGCCAGATCCTGGCCGTTTCTGGCTTGGACCACGTAGTAATTTGGTACCACACTGAAACAGTCAATTAAAGCTGGTTCCGATTAATATTTTAGAGGATAACGCAGGTTATGTCTGGGTAAGGTCTGGTGTTTGCTCTCATCTGGCTCGTACTTTCGCATTTTTCGCATACTTGTTGGCCAAATCATCGCCTTTTTCTGGTTTGGCTCACGTAGTAGTGCGGTACCACACCGAAATTGTCAACTACACCTGGTTGCGATTAATATTTTACAGGATAACGCCGGTTATGTCTCGGTTAGGTCTGGGATTTGCCCTCATCTGGCTCGTACCTTCGCATTTTTCGCCTACTAGTTGGCAAGACCCTCGACTTTTTCTGGTTGGGATCACGTAGTAATGCGGTACCACACCGAAGCAGTCAATTAAACCTGGTTGCGATTATTATATAAGAGGATTACGCCGGTTATGTTTGGGTTAGGTCTGGTATTTGCCCTCATCTGGCTCGTACTTTCGCATTTTTCGCATACTTGTTGGCCAGATCCTGGCCATTTTCTGGTTTGGATCCCGTAGTAATGTGGTTCCTCACCGAAACAGTCAATTAAACCTGGTTGCGATTAATATTTTAGAGGATAACACCGGTTATGTCTGGGTTAGGTCTGGGATTTGCCCTCATCTGGCTCGTACTTTTGCATTTTTCGCATACTTGTTGGCCAGATCCTGGGCAATTTCTGGTTTGGATCAGGTAGTAATGTGGTACCACACTGAAACAGTCAATAAAAGCTGGTTCCGAATAGTATTTTAGGGGATAACGCAGGTTACGTCTGGGTTAGTTCTGGTATTTGCAATCATCTGGCTCATACTTTCGCGTTTTTCGCATACTTGTTGGCCAGATCCTGGGGTTTTTCAGGTTTGGATCCCGTAGTAATGAGGTTCCACACCGAAACAGTCAATTAAACCTGGTTGCGATTAATATTTTAGAAGATAACGCCGGTTATGTCTCGGTTAGGTCTGGGATTTGCCATCATCTGTCTCGTGCTTTCGTATTTTTCGCATACTTGTTGGCCAGATCCTGGCCTCTTTCTGGTTTGTATCACGCAGTAATATGGTACCACACTGAAACAGTCAATAGAATCTGGTTGCGAATAGTATTTTAGAGGATAACGCAGGTTACGTCGGGGTAAGTTCTGGTATTTGCTATCATCTGGCTCATACTTTCGCGTTTTTCGCATACTTGTTGGCCAGGTCCTGGGTTTTTTCTGGTTTGGATCCCGTAGTAATGAAGTTCCACAACGAAACAGTCAATTAAACCTGGTTGCGATAAATATTTTAGAGGAGAACGCCGGTTATATCTCGGGTAGGTCTGGGATTTGCCGTCATCTGGCTCGTATTTTCGCATTTTTCGCATACTTGTTGGCCAGATCCTGGCCTTTTTCTGGCTTGGACCACGTAGTAATGTGGTATCACACTGAACAGTCAATTAAACCTGGTTCCGGTTAATATTTTAGAGGATAACGCCGGTTATGTCTCGGGTAGATCTGGAATTTGCCCTCATCTTGCTCGTGCTTTCGTATTTTTCGCATACTTGTTGGCCAGATCCTGGGCATTTTCTGGATTGGATCACGTAGTAATGTGGTACCACACTGAAACAGTCAATTAAACCTGGTTCCGATTAATATTTTCGAGGATAACGCTGGTTATGTCTGGGTTAGGTCTGGGATTTGCCCTCATCTGGCCCATACTTTCGCATTTTTCGCATACTTGTTGGCCAGATCCTGGCCTTCTTCTGGCTTGGATCACATAGAAACGCGGTACCACACCGAATCAGTCAATTAAACCTGGTTGCGATTAATATTTTAGAGGATAACGCCGGTTATGTCCAGGCTAGGTCTGGGATTTGCCGTCATCTGGCTCGTATTTTCGCATTTTTCGCATACTTGTTGGCCAGATGCTGGCCTTTTTCTGGCTTGGACCACGTAGTAATGTGGTATCACACTGAAGCAGTCAATTAAACCTGGTTGCGATTAATATTTTCGAGGATAACGCCGGTTATGTCTCGGGAAGTTCTGGTATTTGCAATCATCTGGCTCATACTTTCGCAATTTTCGCGTACTTGTTGGCCAGGTCCTGGGTTTTTTCTGGTTTGGATCCCGTAGTAATGAAGTTCCACAACGAAACAGTCAATTAAACCTGGTTGCGATAAATATTTTAGAGGAGAACGCCGGTTATATCTCGGGTAGGTCTGGCTTTTGCAATCATCTGGCTCATACTTTCGCGTTTTTCGCATACTTGTTGGCCAGATCCTGGGTTTTTTCTGGTTTGGATCCCGTAGTAATGAAGTTCCACACCGAAACAGTCAATTAAACCTGGTTGCGATTAATATTTCAGAGGATCACGCCGGATATGTCTCGGGTAGGTCTGGGATTTGCCGTCATCTGGCTCGTATTTTCGCATTCTTCGCATACTTGTTGGCCAGATCCTGGCCTTCTTCTGTCTTGGACCACGTAGTAATGTGGTATCACACTGAAACAGTCAATTAAATCTGGTTGCGATTAATATTTCAGAGGATCACGCCGGTTATGTCTCGGGTAGGTCTGGGATTTGCCCTCATCTGGCCCGTACTTTCGCATTTTTCGCATACTTGTTGGCCAGATCCTGGCCGTTTCTGGCTTGGACCACGTAGTAATTTGGTACCACACTGAAACAGTCAATTAAAGCTGGTTCCGATTAATATTTTAGAGGATAACGCAGGTTATGTCTGGGTAAGGTCTGGTGTTTGCTCTCATCTGGCTCGTACTTTCGCATTTTTCGCATACTTGTTGGCCAAATCATCGCCTTTTTCTGGTTTGGCTCACGTAGTAGTGCGGTACCACACCGAAATTGTCAACTACACCTGGTTGCGATTAATATTTTACAGGATAACGCCGGTTATGTCTCGGTTAGGTCTGGGATTTGCCCTCATCTGGCTCGTACCTTCGCATTTTTCGCCTACTAGTTGGCAAGACCCTGGACTTTTTCTGGTTGGGATCACGTAGTAATGCGGTACCACACCGAAGCAGTCAATTAAACCTGGTTGCGATTATTATATAAGAGGATTACGCCGGTTATGTTTGGGTTAGGTCTGGTATTTGCCCTCATCTGGCTCGTACTTTCGCATTTTTCGCATACTTGTTGGCCAGATCCTGGCCATTTTATGGTTTGGATCCCGTAGTAATGTGGTTCCTCACCGAAACAGTCAATTAAACCTGGTTGCGATTAATATTTTAGAGGATAACGCCGGTTATATCTGGGTTAGGTCTGGGATTTGCCCTCATCTGGCTCGTACTTTTGCATTTTTCGCATACTTGTTGGCCAGTTCCTGGGCATTTTCTGGTTTGGATCAGGTAGTAATGTGGTACCACACTGAAACAGTCAATAAAAGCTGGTTCCGAATAGTATTTTAGGGGATAACGCAGGTTACGTCTGGGTTAGTTCTGGTATTTGCAATCATCTGGCTCATACTTTCGCGTTTTTCGCATACTTGTTGGCCAGATCCTGGGGTTTTTCAGGTTTGGATCCCGTAGTAATGAGGTTCCACACCGAAACAGTCAATTAAACCTGGTTGCGATTAATATTTTAGAAGATAACGCCGGTTATGTCTCGGTTAGGTCTGGGATTTGCCATCATCTGTCTCGTGCTTTCGTATTTTTCGCATACTTGTTGGCCAGATCCTGGCCTCTTTCTGGTTTGTATCACGCAGTAATATGGTACCACACTGAAACAGTCAATAGAATCTGGTTGCGAATAGTATTTTAGAGGATAACGCAGGTTACGTCGGGGTAAGTTCTGGTATTTGCAATCATCTGGCTCATACTTTCGCGTTTTTCGCATACTTGTTGGCCAGGTCCTGGGTTTTTTCTGGTTTGGATCCCGTAGTAATGAAGTTCCACAACGAAACAGTCAATTAAACCTGGTTGCGATAAATATTTTAGAGGAGAACGCCGGTTATATCTCGGGTAGGTCTGGGATTTGCCGTCATCTGGCTCGTATTTTCGCATTTTTCGCATACTTGTTGGCCAGATCCTGGCCTTTTTCTGGCTTGGACCACGTAGTAATGTGGTATCACACTGAACAGTCAATTAAACCTGGTTCCGGTTAATATTTTAGAGGATAACGCCGGTTATGTCTCGGGTAGATCTGGAATTTGCCCTCATCTTGCTCGTGCTTTCGTATTTTTCGCATACTTGTTGGCCAGATCCTGGGCATTTTCTGGTTTGGATCACGTAGTAATGTGGTACCATACTGAAACAGTCAATTAAACCTGGTTCCGATTAATATTTTCGAGGATAACGCTGGTTATGTCTGGGTTAGTTCTGGTATTTGCAATCATCTGGGTCATACTTTCGCGTTTTTCGCATACTTGTTGGCCAGGTCCTGGGTTTTTTCTGGTTTGGATCCTGTAGTAATGAAGTTCCACAACGAAACAGTCAATTAAACCTGGTTGCGATAAATATTTTAGAGGATAACGCCGGTTATATCTCGGGTAGGTCTGGGATTTGCCGTCATCTGGCTCGTATTTTCGCATTTTTCGCATACTTGTTGGCCAGATGCTGGCCTTTTTCTGGCTTGGACCACGTAGTAATGTGGTATCACACTGAAGCAGTCAATTAAACCTGGTTGCGATTAATATTTTCGAGGATAACGCCGGTTATGTCTCGGTTAGTTCTGGTATTTGCAATCATCTGGCTCGTACTTTCGCATTTCTCGCATACTAGTTGGCAAGATCCTGGGCTTATTTTGGTTTGGATCACGTAGTAATGTGGTACCACAGTGAAACAGTCAATAAAAGCTGGTTCCGAATAGTATTTTAGAGGATAACGCAGGTTACGTCTGGGTTAGTTCTGGCTTTTGCAATCATCTGGCTCATACTTTCGCGTTTTTCGCATACTTGTTGGCCAGATCCTGGGTTTTTTCTGGTTTGGATCCCGTAGTAATGAAGTTCCACACCGAAACAGTCAATTAAACCTGTGTGCGATTAATATTTCAGAGGATCACGCCGGTTATGTCTCGGGTAGGTCTGGGATTTGCCGTCATCCGGCTCGTATTTTCGCATTCTTCGCATACTTGTTGGCCAGATCCTGGCCTTTTTCTGGTTTGGATCACGTAGTAATGCGGTACCACACCGAAACGTTCAACTACACCTGGTTGCGATTAATATTTTAGAGGATAACGCCGGTTATGTCTGTGTTAGGTCTGGGATTCGCTCTCATCTGGCTCGTACTTTCGCATTTTTCGCATACTTGTTGGCCAGATCCTGGCCTTATTCTGGCTTGGACCACGTAGTAATGTGGTATCACACTGAAACAGTCAATAGAATCTGGTTCCGAATAGTATTTTAGAGGATAACGCAGGTTACGTCTGGGTTAGTTCTGGTATTTGCAATCATCTGGCTCATACTTTCGCGTTTTTCGCATACTTGTTGGCGAGATACTGGGTTTTTTCTGGTTTGGATCCCGTAGTAATGAAGTTCCACACCGAAACAGTCAATTAAACCTGGTTGCTATTATATTTTAGAGGATAACGCCGGTTATGTCTCGGGTAGGTCTGGGATTTGCCGTCATCTGGCCCGTATGTTCGCATTTGTCGCATACTTGTTGGCCAGATCCTGGCCTTTTTCTGGCTTGGACGACGTAGTAATGTGGTATCACACTGAAACAGTCAATTAAACCTGGTTGCTATTAATATTTTAGAGGATAACGCCGGTTATGTGTCGGTTAGGTCAGGGATTTGCCCTCATCTTGCTCGTGCTTTCGTATTTTTCGCATAATTGTTGGCCAGATCCTGGCCTTCTTCTGGGTTGGACCACGTAGTAATGTGGCAACACACTGAAACAGTCAATTAAACCTGGTTCCGATTAATATTTTAGAGGATAACGCCGGTTATGTCTTGGTTAGGTCTGGTATTTGCCCACATCTGACTCGTACCTTCGCATTTTTCGCTTACTTGTTGGCCAGATCCTGGCCTTCTTCTGGGTTGGACCACGTAGTAATGTGGTATCACACTGAAACAGTCAATAGAATCTGGTTCCGAATAGTATTTTAGAGGATAACGCAGGTTACGTCTGGGTTAGTTCTGGTATTTGCAATCATCTGGCTCATACTTTCTCGTTTTTCGCATACTTGTTGGCCAGATCCTGGGTTTTTTCTGGTCTGGATCCCGTAGTAATGAAGTACAACACCGAAACAGTCAATTAAACCTGGTTGCGATTAATATTTTCGAGGATAACGCTGGTTATGTCGCGGGTAGGTCTGGGATTTGCCGTCATCTGGCTCGTATTTTCGCATTTTTCGCATACTTGTTGGCCAGATCCTGGCCTTTTTCTGGCTTGGACAACGTAGTAATGCGGTATCACACTGAAACAGTCAATTAAACCTGGTTCCGATTAATATTTTAGAGGATAACGCCGGTTATGTCTGGGTTAGGTCTGGTATTTGCCGTCATCTGGCACGTACTTTCGCATTTTTCGCATACTTGTTGGCCAAATCATCGCCTTTTTGTGGTTTGGCTCACGTAGTAATGCGGTACCACACCGAAATTGTTAACTACACCTGGTTGCGATTAATATTTTAGAGGATAACGCCGGTTATGTCTCGGTTAGGTCTGGGATTTGCCCTCATCTGGCTCGTACCTTCGCATTTTTCGCCTACTTGTTGGCAAGATCCTGGGCTTTTTCTGGTTGGGATCACGTACTAATGCGGTACCACACCGAAGCAGTCAATTAAACCTGGTTGCGATTATTATTTTGGAGGATTACGCCGGTTATGTTTGGGTTAGGTCTGGTATTTGCCGTCATCTGGCTCGTACTTTCGCATTTTTCTCTTAATTGTTGGCCTGATCCTAGCCTTTTTATGGTTTGGATCACGTAGTTACGCGGTACCACACCCAAACAGTCAATTAAACCTGGTTGCGATTACTATTTTGGAGGATAACGCCAGTTATGTCTGGGTTTGGTGTGGTATTTGTCCTCATCTGGCTCGTAGTTTCGCGTTTTCGCATACTCGTTCGTCAGATCCTGGCCTTTTTCTGGTTTGGATCAGGTAGTAATGTGGTACCGCACTGAAACTGTCAATAGAAGCTGGTTCCGAATAGTATTTTAGAGGATAACGCTGGTTATGTCTGGGTTAGTTCTCGGATTTGCCGTCATCTGGCTCGTGTCTTCGCATTTTTCGCTTACTTGTTGGCCAGATCCTGGCCTTTTCCTGGCTTGGTCCACATAGTAATGAGGTACCCCACTGAAGCAGTCAATAAAACCTGGTTCCGATTAATATTTTGGAGGATAACGCTGGTTGTGTCTGGGATTGGTCTGGTATTTGCCATCATCTGGCTCGTGCTTTCGCGTTTTTCGCATACTTGTTGGCCAGATCCTGGGTTTTTTCTGGTTTGAATCCCGTAGTAATGAAGTTCCACACCGAAACAGTCAATTAAACCTGGTTGCAGTTAATATTTTAGAGGATAACGCCGGTTATGTCTCGGTTAGGTCTGGGATTTGCCGTCATCTGGCCCGTATGTTCGCATTTGTCGCATACTTGTTGGCCAGATCCTGGCCTTTTTCTGGCTTGGACCACGTAGTAATGTGGTATCACACTGAAAGAGTCAATTAAACCTGGTTGCTATTAATATTTTAGAGGATAACGCCGGTTATGTCTCGGTTAGGTCTGGGATTTGCCCTCATCTTGCTCGTGCTTTCGTATTTTTCGCATAATTGTTGGCCAGATCCTGGCCTTCTTCTGGGTTGGACCACGTAGTAATGTGGCAACACACTGAAACAGTCAATTAAACCTGGTTCCGATTAATATTTTAGAGGATAACGCCGGTTATGTCTTGGTTAGGTCTGGTATTTGCCCTCATCTGGCTCGTACCTTCGCATTTTTCGCTTACTTGTTGGCCAGATCTTGGCCTTTTTCTGGCTTGGACCACGTAGTAATGAGGTACCACACTGAAGCAGTCAATAAAACCTGGTTCCGATTAATATTTTAGAGGATAACGCTGGTAATGTCTGGGTTAGTTCTGGTATTTGCAATCATCTGGCTCATACTTTCGCGTTTTTCGCATACTTGTTGGCCAGATCCTGGGTTTTTTCTTGTCTGGATCCCGTAGTAATGAAGTACAACACCGAAACAGTCAATTAAACCTGGTTGCGATTAATATTTTAGAGGATAACGCCGGTTATGTCGCGGGTAGGTCTGGGATTTGCCGTCATCTGGCTCGTATTTTCGCATTTTTCGCATACTTGTTGGCCAGATCCTGGCCTTTTTCTGGCTTGGACAACGTAGTAATGCGGTACCCCACTGAAGCAGTCAATTAAACCTGGTTGCGATGAATATTTTGGAGGATAACGCTGGTTATGTTTGGGTTAGTTCTGGTATTTGCAATAATCTGGCTCGTACATTGCGCATTTTTCGCATACTTGTTGGCAAGATCCTGTGCTTTTTTTGGTTTGGATCACGTAGTAATGTGGTACCACACTGAAACAGCAAATAAAAGCTGGTTCCGAATAGTATTTTAGAGGATAACGCAGGTTACGTCTGGGTTAGTTCTGGTATTTGCAATCATCTGGCTCATACTTTCGCGTTTTTCGCTTACTTGTTGGCCAGATCCCGGGTTTTTTCTGGTTTGGATCCCGTAGTAATGACGTTCCACGCCGAAACAGTCAACTAAACCTGGTTGCGATTAATATTTTAGAGGATAACGCCGGTTATGTCTCGGGTAGGTCTGGGATTTGCTGTCATCTGGCTCGTATTTTCGCAATTCTTCGCATACTTGTTGGCCAGATCCCGGCCTTTTTTTGGCATGGACCACGTAGTGATGTGGTATCACACTGAAACAGTCAATTAAACCTGGTTGCAGTTAATATTTTAGAGGATAACGCCGTTTATGTCTCGGGTAGGTCTGGGATTTGCCGTCATCTGGCTCCTATTTTCGCATTTTTCGCATACTTGTTGGCCAGATCCTGGCCTTTTTCTGGCTTGGACCACGTAGTAATGTGGTATCACACTGAAACAGTCAATAGAATCTGGTTCCGAATAGTATTTGAGAGGATAACGCGGGTTACGTTTGGGTTAGTTCTGGTATTTGCAATCATCTGGCTCACACTTTCGCGTTTGTCGCATACTTGTTGGCCAGATCCTGGCCTTTCTCTGGCTTGGACCACGTAGTAATGTGGTACCACACTGAAACAGTCAATTAAACCTGGTTCCGATAAATATTTTAGAGGATAACGCCGGTTATGTCTGGGTTAGGTCTGGTATTTGCCCCCATCTGGCACGTACTTTCGCATTTTTCGCATACTTGTTGGCCAAATCATCGCCTTTTTGTGGTTTGGCTCACGTAGTAATGCGGTACCACACCGAAATTGTTAACTACACCTGGTTGCGATTAATATTTTAGAGGATAACGCCGGTTATGTCTCGGTTAGGTCTGGGATTTGCCCTCATCTGGCTCGTACCTTCGCATTTTTCGCCTACTTGTTGGCAAGATCCTGGGCTTTTTCTGGTTGGGATCACGTACTAATGCGGTACCACACCGAAGCAGTCAATTAAACCTGGTTGCGATTATTATTTTGGAGGATTGCGCCGGTTATGTTTGGGTTAGGTCTGGTATTTGCCGTCATCTGGCTCGTACTTTCGCATTTTTCTCTTAATTGTTGGCCTGATCCTAGCCTTGTTATGGTTTGGATCACGTAGTTACGCGGTACCACACCCAAACAGTCAATTAAACCTGGTTGCGATTACTATTTTGGAGGATAACGCCAGTTATGTCTGGGTTTGGTCTGGTATTTGTCCTCATCTGGCTCGTAGTTTCGCGTTTTCGCATACTCGTTGGCCAGATCCTGGACTTCTTCTGGTTTGGATCACGTAGTAATGTGGTACCACACAGAAAGAGTCAATAGGAGCTGGTTCCGACTAGTATTTTAGAGGATAACGCTGGTTATGTCTGGGTTAGTTCTCGGATTTGCCGTCATCTGGCTCGTTTCTTCGCATTTTTCGCTTACTTGTTGGCCAGATCCTGGCCTTTTCCTAGCTTGGTCCACGTAGTAATGAGGTACCCCACTGAAGCAGTCAATAAAACCTGGTTGCGATTATTATTTTGGAGGATTACGCCGGTTATGTTTGGGTTAGGTCTGGTATTTGCCGTCATCTGGCTCGTACTTTCGCATTTTTCTCTTAATTGTTGGCCTGATCCTAGCCTTTTTATGGTTTGGATCACGTAGTTACGCGGTACCACACCCAAACAGTCAATTAAACCTGGTTGCGATTAATATTTTAGAGGATAACGCCGGTTATGTCTCGGTTAGGTCTGGGATTTGCCCTCATCTAGCTCATACTTTCGCATTTTTCGCACACTTGTTGGCCAGATCCTGGCCTTCTTCTGGCTTGGATCACATAGAAACGCGGTACCACACCGAAACAGTCAATTAAACCTGGTTGCGATTAATATTTTAGAGGATAACGCCGGTTATGTCTAGGTTAGGTCTGGAATTTGCCCTCATCTGGCTCGTACTTTCGCATTTTTCGCATACTTGTTGGCCAGATCCTGGCCTTCTTCTGGCTTGGATCACATAGAAACGCGGTACCACACCGAAACAGTCAATTAAACCTGGTTGCGATTACTATTTTGGAGGATAACGCCAGTTATGTCTGGGTTTGGTCTGCTATTTGCCCTCATCTGGCGCGTGCTTTCGCGTTTCTCGCATTGTTGTTGGCCAGATCCTGGGTTTTTTCTGGTTTGGATCCCGTAGTAATGTGGTACCACACTGAAACAGTCAATTAAACCTCGTTGCGAATAATATTTCAGAGGATATCGCTGGTTATGTCTGGGTTAGTTCTGGTATTTGCATTCAACTGCTTCATTCTTTCGCGTTTTTCTCATAGTTGTTGGCCAGATCCTGGGTTTCTTCCGGTTTGGATCCCGTAGTAATGTGGTTCCACACCGAAACAGTCAATTAAACCTGTTTGCGATTAATATTTTAGAGGATATCGCCGGTTATGTCTCGGTTAGGTCTGGGATTTGCCCTCATCTGGCTCATACTTTCGCATTTTTCGCAATCTTGTTGGCCAGATCCTGGCCTTCTTCTGGCTTGGATCACATAGAAACGCGGTACCACACCGAAACAGTCAATTAAACCTGGTTGCGATTAATATTTTAGAGGATATCGCCGGTTATGTCTCGGTTAGGTCTGGGATTTGCCCTCATCTGACTCGTACTTTCGCACTTTTCGCATACTTGTTGGCCAGATCCTGGGCTTTTTCTGGTTTGGATCACGTAGTAATGTGGTACCACACTGTCAATAAAAGCTGGTTCCGCTTAGTATTTGAGAGGATAACGCTGGTTCTGTCTGGGACAGTTCTGGTATTTGCAATCATCTGACACATACTTTCGCGTTTTTCTCATAGTTGTTGGCCAGATCCTGGGTTTTTTCCGGTTTGGATCCCGCAGTAATGTGGTTCCACACCGAAGCAGTCAATTAAACCTGTTTGCGGTTAATATTTTAGAGGATATCGCCGGTTATGTCTGGGTTAGGTCTGGTATTTGCCCTCATCTGGCTCGTATTTTCGTATTTTTCGCATACTTGTTGGCCAGATCCTGGCCTTCTTCTGGCTTGGACCACGTAGTAATGTGGTATCACACTGAAACAGTCAATTAAACCTGGTTGCGATTAATATTTTCGAGGATAACGCCGGTTATGTCTCGGGAAGTTCTGGTATTTGCAATCATCTCGCTCATACTTTCGCGTTTTTCGCATACTTGTTGGCGAGATCCTGGGTTTTTTCTGGTTTGGATCCCGTAGTAATGAAGTTCCACACCGAAACAGTCAATTAAACCTGGTTGCGATTGTATTTTAGAGGATAACGCCGGTTATGACTCGGTTAGGTCTGGGATTTGCCGTCATCTGGCTCGTATTTTCGCATTTTTCGCATACGTGTTGGCAAGATCCTCGCCTTTTTCTGGTTTGGATCACGTAGTAAATGCGGTACCACACCGAAACGTTCAACTACACCTGGTTGCGATTAATATTTTAGAGGATAACGCCGGTTATGTCTGTGTTAGGTCTGGGATTCGCTCTCATCTGGCTCGTACTTTCGCATTTTTCGCATACTTGTTGGCGAGATCCTGGCCTTTTCCTGGCTTGGTCCACGTAGTAATGAGGTACCCCACTGAAGCAGTCAATAAAACCTGGTTCCGATTAATATTTGAGAGGATAACGCTGGTTGTGTCTGGGTTTGGTCTGGTATTTGCCAACATCTGGCTCGTGCTTTCGCGTTTTTCGCATACTTGTTGGCCAGATCCTGGTTTTTTTCTGGTTTGAATCCCGTAGTAATGAAGTTCCACACCGAAACAGTCAATTAAACCTGGTTGCAGTTAATATTTTAGAGGATAACGCCGGTTATGTCTCGGTTAGGTCTGGGATTTGCCCTCATCTGGCTCGTACTTTCGCATTTTTCGCATACTTGTTGGCCAAATCATCGCCTTTTTGTGGTTCGGCTCACGTAGTAATGCGGTACCACACCGAAATTGTTAACTACACCTGGTTGCGATTAATATTTTAGAGGATAACGCTGGTTATGTCTCGGTTAGGTCTGGGGTTTGCACCCATCTGGCTCGTACTTTCTCATTATTCGCATTCTTGTTGGTCAGATCCTGGGCTTTTTCTGATTTGGACCACGTAGTAATGTGGTACCACACCGAAGCAGTCAATTAAACCT
This sequence comes from Colletes latitarsis, assembly GCF_051014445.1. Taxonomy (NCBI): domain Eukaryota; kingdom Metazoa; phylum Arthropoda; class Insecta; order Hymenoptera; family Colletidae; genus Colletes; species Colletes latitarsis. The sequence goes on from NC_135136.1 coordinate 19,422,089, forward strand.
CGTTGCGAATAATATTTTAGAGGATAACGCTGGTTATGCTTGGGACAGTTCTGGTATTTGCAATCATCTGGCTCATACTTTCGCGTTTTTCTCATAGTTGTTGGCCAGATCCTGGGTTTTTTCCGGTTTGGATCCCGTAGTAATGTGGTACCACACGGAAACAATCAATTAAACCTCGTTGCGAATAATATTTCAGAGGATATCGCTGGTTATGTCTCGGTTAGGTCTGGGATTTGCCCTCATCTGGCCCATACTTTCGCATTTTTCGCATACTTGTTGGCCAGATCCTGGGTTTTTTCTGGTTTGGATCCCGTAGTAATGTGGTACCACACGGAAACAGTCAATTAAACCTCGTTGCGAATAATATTTCAGAGGATATCGCTGGTTATGTCTGGGTAAGTTCTGGTATTTGCATCCAACTGCTTCATTCTTTCGCGTTTTTCTCATAGTTGTTGGCCAGATCCTGGGTTTCTTCCGGTTTGGATCCCGTAGTAATGTGGTTCCACACCGAAGCAGTCAATTAAGCCTGGTTGCGATTAATATTTTAGAGGATATCGCCGGATATGTCTCGGTTAGGTCTGGGATTTGCCCTCATCTGGCCCATACTTTCGCATTTTTCGCATACTTGTTGGCCAGATCCTGGCCTTCTTCTGGCTTGGATCACATAGAAACGCGGTACCACACCGAATCAGTCAATTAAACCTGGTTGCGATTAATATTTTAGAGGATAACGCCGGTTATGTCCAGGCTAGGTCTGGAATTTGCCCTCATCTGGCTCGTACTTTCGCATTTTTTGCTTACTTGTTGGCCTGATCCTAGCCTTTTTATGGTGTGGATCACGTAGTAATGCGGTACCACACCGAAACAGTCAATTAAACCTGGTTGCGATTAATATTGCAGAGGATATCGCCGGTTATGTCTCGGTTAGGTCTGGGATTTGCCCTCATCTGACTCGTACTTTCGCACTTTTCGCATACTTGTTGGCCAGATCCTGGGCTTTTTCTGGTTTGGATCACGTAGTAGTGTGGTACCACACTGTCAATAAAAGCTGGTTCCGCTTAGTATTTGAGAGGATAACGCTGGTTCTGTCTGGGACAGTTCTGGTATTTGCAATCATCTGACACATACTTTCGCGTTTTTCTCATAGTTGTTGGCCAGATCCTGGGTTTTTTCCGGTTTGGATCCCGCAGTAATGTGGTTCCACACCGAAGCAGTCAATTAAACCTGTTTGCGGTTAATATTTTAGAGGATATCGCCGGTTATGTCTGGGTTAGGTCTGGTATTTGCCCTCATCTGGCTCGTATTTTCGCATTTTTCGCATACTTGTTGGCCAGATCCTGGCCTTCTTCTGGCTTGGACCACGCAGTAATGTGGTACCACACTGAAACAGCCAATTAAACCTGGTTCCGATTAATATTTTAGAGGATAACGCCGGTGATGTCTGGGCTAGGTCTGGAATTTGCCCCCATCTGGCTCGTACTTTCGCATTTTTCGCATTCTTGTTGGCCAGATCCTGGGCTTTTTCTGGTTTGGGTCACGTAGTAATGCGGTACCACACCGAAACACTCAATTAAATCTGGTTGCGATTAATATTTTAGAGGATAACGCCGGTTATGTCTTGGTTAGGTCTGGTATTTGCCCTCATCTGTCTCGTACCATCGCATTTTTCGCTTACTTGTTGGCCAGATCCTGGCCTTTTTCTGGCTTGGACCACGTAGTAATGAGGTACCACACTGAAACAGTCAATTAAACCTGGTTCCGATTAATATTTTCGAGGATAACGCTGGTTATGTCTGGGTTAGGTCTGGTATTTGCCCTCATCTGGCTCGTACTTTCGCATTTTTCGCATACTTGTTGGCCAAATCAACGCCTTTTTCTGGTTTGGCTCACGTAGTAATGCGGTACCACACCGAAATTGTCAACTACACCCGGTTGCGATTAATATTTTAGAGGATAACGCCGGTTATGTCTCGGTTAGGTCTGGAATTTGCCCTCATCTGGCTCGTACTTTCGCATTTTTTGCTTACTTGTTGGCCTGATCCTAGCCTTTTTATGGTGTGGATCACGTAGTAATGCGGTACCACACCGAAACAGTCAATTAAACCTGGTTGCGATTAATATTTTAGAGGATATCGCCGGTTATGTCTCGGTTAGGTCTGGGATTTGCCCTCATCTGCCTCGTACTTTCGCACTTTTCGCATACTTGTTGGCCAGATCCTGGGCTTTTTCTGGTTTGGGTCACGTAGTAATGCGGTACCACACCGAAACACTCAATTAAATCTGGTTGCGATTAATATTTTCGAGGATAACGCTGGTTATGTCTGGGTTAGGTCTGGTATTTGCCCTCATCTGGCTCGTACTTTCGCATTTTTCGCATACTTGTTGGGCAGATCCTGAGTTTTTTCTGGTTTGGATCCCGTAGTAATGAAGTTCCACGCCGAAACAGTCAATTAAACCTGGTTGCGATTAATATTTTAGAGGATAACGCCGGTTATATCTCGGGTAGGTCTGGGATTTGCCGTCATCTGGCTCGTATTTTCGCATTTTTCGCATACTTGTTGGCCAGATCCTGGCCTTTTTCTGGCTTGGACCACGTAGTAATGCGGTACCACACTGACACAGTCAATAAAACCTGGTTCCGATTAATATTTTAGAGGATAACGCCGGTTATGTCTGGGTTAGGTCTGGTATTTGCCCTCATCTGGCTCGTACTTTCGCATTTTTCGCATACTTGTTGGCCAGATCCTGGCCTTTTTCTGGTTTGGATCCCGTAGTAATGTGGTTCCTCATCGAAACAGTCAATTAAACCTGGTTGCGATTAATATTTTAGAGGATAACGCCGGTTATGTCTCGGTTAGGTTTGGGATTTGCCCTCATCTGGCTCGTACTTTCGCATTTTTCGCATACTTGTTGGCCAGATCCTGGCCTTTTTCTGGTTTGGATCCCGTAGTAATGTGGTTCCTCATCGAAACAGTCAATTAAACCTGGTTGCGATTAATATTTTAGAGGATAACGCCGGTTATGTCTCGGTTAGGTTTGGGATTTGCCCTCATCTGACTCGTAGTTTCGCATTTTTCGCATTCTTGTTGGCCAAATCAACGCCTTTTTCTGGTTTGGCTCACGTAGTAATGCGGTACCACACCGAAATTGTCAACTACACCCGGTTGCGATTAATATTTTAGAGGATAACGCCGGTTATGTCTCGGTTAGGTCTGGGATTTGCCCTCAGCGGGCTCGTAGTTTCGCATTTTTCGCATACTTGTTGGCCTGATACTGGCCGTTTCTGGCTTGGGCCACGTAGTAATTTGGTACCACACTGAAACAGTCAATTAAAGCTGGTTCCGATTAATATTTTAGAGGATAACGCAGGTTATGTCTGGGTAAGGTCTGGTGTTTGCCCTCATCTGGCTCGTACTTTCGCATTTTTCGCATACTTGTTGGCCAAATCATCGCCATTTTCTGGTTTGGCTCACGTAGTAATGCGGTACCACACCGAAATTGTCAACTACACCCGGTTGCGATTAATATTTTAGAGGATAACGCCGGTTATGTCTCGGTTAGGTCTGGGATTTGCCCTCATCTGGCTCGTTGTTTCGCATTTTTCGCATACTTGTTGGCCTGATACTGGCCGTTTCTGGCTTGGGCCACGTAGTAATTTGGTACCACACGGAAACAGTCAATTAAAGCAGGTTCCGATTAATATTTTAGAGGATAACGCAGGTTATGTCTGGGTAAGGTCTGGTGTTTGCCCTCATCTGGCTCGTACTTTCGCATTTTTCGCATACTTGTTGGCCAAATCATCGCCTTTTTCTGGTTTGGCTCACGTAGTAATGCGGTACCACACCGAAATTGTCAACTACACCTGGTTGCGATTAATATTTTAGAGGATAACGCCGGTTACGTCTCGGTTAGGTCTGGGATTTGCCCTCATCTGGCTCGTACCTTCGCATTTTTCGTCTACTTGTTGGAAATATCCTGGCCTTTTTCTGGCTTGGGCCACGTAGTAATGTGGCATCACACTGAAACAGTCGATTAAACCTGGTTCCGATTAATATTTTAGAGGATAACGCCGGTTATGTCTGGGTTAGGTCTGGTATTTGCCCTCATCTGGCTCGTACCTTCGCATTTTTCGCTTACTTGTTGGCCAGATCCTGGCCTTTTTCTGGCTTGGACCACGTAGCAATGTGGTATCACACTGAAACAGTCAATTAATCCTGGTTCCGATTAATATTTTAGAGGATAACGCCGGTTATGTCTTGGTTAGGTTTATATTTGCCCTCATCTGGCTCGTACCTTCGCATTTTTCGCATACTTGTTGGCCAGGTCCTGGCCTTTTTCTGGCTTGGACCACCTTGTAATGAGGTACCACACTGATACAGTCAATAAAACCTGGTTCCGATTAATATTTTAGAGGATAACGCTGGTTATGCCTGGGTTAGTTCTGGTATTTGCAATCATCTGGCTCATACTTTCGCAATTTTCGCGTACTTGTTGGCCAGATCTTGGGTTTTTTGTGGTTTGGAACCCGTCGTAATGTGGTTCCACACCGAAGCAGTCAATTAAACCTGGTTGCGATTAATATTTTAGAGGATAACGCTGGTTATGTCTGGGTTAGGTCTGGTATTTGCCCTCATCTGGCTCGTACTTTCGCATTTTTCGCATACTTGTTGGCCAGATCTTGGGTTTTTTGTGGTTTGGATCCCGTCGTAATGTGCTTCCACACCGAAGCAGTCAATTTAACCTGGTTACGATAAATATTTTGGAGGATAACGCTGGTTATGTCTCGGTTAGGTCTGGGATTTGCCGTCATCTGGCTCGTACTTTCGCATTTCTCGCATACTTGTTGGCCAGATCCTGGGCTATTTCTGGTTTGGATCACGTAGCAATATGGTACCACACAGAAGCAGTCAATAGAAGCTGGTTCCGATTAATATTTTAGAGGATTACGCCGGTTATGTTTGGGTTAGGTCTGGTATTTGCCCTCATCTGGCTCGTACTTTCGCATTTTTCGCATACTTGTTGGCCAGATCCTGGCATTTTTCTGTTTTGGGTCACGTAGTTACGCGGTACCACACCCAAACAGTCAATTAAACCTGGTTGCGATTACTATTTTGGAGGATAACGCCAGTTATGTCTGGGTTTGGTCTGGTATTTGCCCTCATCTGGCTCGTGCTTTCGCGTTTCTCGCATTGTTGTTGGCCAGATCCTGGGTTTTTTCTGGTTTGGATCCCGTAATAATGTGGTTCCACACAGAAGCAGTCAATAGAAGCTGGTTCCGACTAGTATTTTAGAGGATAACGCTGGTTATGTCTGGGTTAGTTCTGGGATTTGCCCTCATCTGTCTCGTACCTTCGCATTTTTCGCTTACTTGTTGGCCAGATCCTAGCCTTTTTCTGGCTTGGACCACGTAGTAATGAGGTACGACACTGAAACAGACAATTAAACCTGGTTTCGATTAATATTTTCGAGGATAACCCTGGTTATGTCTGGGTTAGTTCTGGTATTTGCAATCATCTGGCTCATACTTACGCGTTTTTCGCATACTTGTTGGCCAGATCCTGGGTTTTTTCTGGTTTGGATACCGTAGTAATGAAGTTCAACACAGAAACAGTCAATTAAACCTGGTTGCGATTAATATTTTAGAGGATAACGCCGGTTACGTCTCGGGTAGTTCTGGGATTTGCCGACATCTGGCTCGTATTTTCGCATTTTACGCATACTTGTTGGCCAGATCCTGGGCTATTTCTGGTTTGGACCACGTTGTAATGAGGTACCACACTGAAACAGTCAATAAAACCTGGTTCCGATTAATATTTTAGAGGATAACGCTGGTTATGCCTGGGTTAGCTCTGGTATTTGCAATCATCTGGCTCATACTTTCGCAATTTTCGCGTACTTGTTGGCCAGATCTTGGGTTTTTTGTGGTTTGGAACCCGTCGTAATGTTGTTCCACACCGAAGCAGTCAATTAAACCTGGTTGCGATTAATATTTTAGAGGATAACGCTGGTTATGTCTGGGTTAGGTCTGGTATTTGCCCTCATCTGGCACGTACTTTCGCATTTTTCGCATACTTGTTGGCCAGATCCTGGGGTTTTTCTGGTTCGGATCACGTAGTAATGTGGTACCTCACCGAAACAGTCAATTAAACCTGGTTGCGATTAATATTTTAGAGGATAACGCCGGTTATGTCTCGGTTAGGTCTGGGATTTGCCCTCATCTGGCTCGTACTTTCGCATTATTCGCATACTTGTTGGCCAAATCATCGCCTTTTTGTGGTTTGGCTCACGTAGTAATGCGGTTCCACACCGAAATTGTTAACTACACCTGGTTGCGATTAATATTTTAGAGGATAACGCTGGTTACGTCTCGGTTAGGTCTGGGATTTGCCCCCATCTGGCTCGTACTTTCTCATTATTCGCATTCTTGTTGGTCAGATCCTGGGCTTTTTCTGATTTGGATCACATAGAAACGCGGTACCACACCGAAACTGTCAATTAAACCTGGTTGCGATTAATATTTTAGAGGATAACGCCGGTTATGTCTAGGTTAGGTCTGGAATTTGCCCTCATCTGGCTCATACTTTCGCATTTTTCGCTTCCTTGTTGGCCTGATCCTAGCCTTTTTATGGTTTGGATCACGTATTACCGCGGTACCACACCGAAACAGTAAATTAAACCTGGTTGCGATTAATATTTTAGAGGATATCGCCGGTTATGTCTCGGTTAGGTTTGGGATTTGTCCTCATCTGGCTAGTACTTTCGCGTTTTTCGCACTCTTGTTGGCCAGATTCTGGGTTTTTTCTGGTTTGGATCCCGTAGTAATGAGGTTCCACACCGAAACAGTCAATTAAACTGGTTGCGATTAATACTTTAGAGGATAACGCCGGTTATCTCTCGGGTAGGTCTGGTATTTGCCCTCATTTGGCTCGTGCTTTCGCGTTTTTCTCATAGTTGTTGGCCGGATCCTGGGTTTTTTCCGGTTTGGATCCCGTAGTAATGTGGTTCCACACCGAAACAGTCAATTAAACCTGTTTGCGATTAATATTTTTGAGGATATCGCCGGTTATGTCTCGGTTAGGTCTGGGATTTGCCCTCATCTGGCTCGTACCTTCGCATTTTTCGCCTACTTGTTGGCAAGATCCTGGGCTTTTTCTGGTTGGGATCACGTACTAATGCGGTACCACACTGAAGCAGTCAATTAAACCTGGTTGCGATTATTATTTTGGAGGATTACGCCGGTTATGTTTGGGTTAGGTCTGGTATTTGCCGTCATCTGGCTCGTACTTTCGCATTTTTCTCTTAATTGTTGGCCTGATCCTAGCCTTTTTATGGTTTGGATCACGTAGCTACGCGGTACCACACCCAAACAGTCAATTAAACCTGGTTGCGATTACTATTTTGGAGGATAACGCCAGTTACGTCTGGGTCTGGTCTGGTATTTGTCCTCATCTGGCTCGTAGTTTCGCGTTTTCGCATACTCGTTCGTCAGATCCTGGCCTTTTTCTGGTTTGGATCACGTAGTAATATGGTACCGCACTGAAACTGTCAATAGAAGCTGGTTCCGAATAGTATTTTAGAGGATAACGCAGGTTACGTCTGGGTTAGTTCTGGTATTTGCAATCATCTGGCTCACACTTTCGCGTTTTTCGCATACTTGTTGGCCAGATCCTGGCCTTCTTCTGGCTTGGATCACATAGAAACGCGGTACCACTCCGAAACAGTCAATTAAACCTGGTTGCGATTACTATTTTGGAGGATAACGCCAGTTATGTCTGGGTTTGGTCTGCTATTTGCCCTCATCTGGCGCGTGCTTTCGCGTTTCTCGCATTGCTGTTGGCCAGATCCTGGGTTTTTTCTGGTTTGGATCCCGTAGTAATGTGGTACCACACTGAAATAGTCAATTAATCCTCGTTGCGAATAATATTTCAGAGGATATCGCTGGTTATGTCTGGGTTAGTTCTGGTATTTGCATCCAACTGCTTCGTTCTTTCGCGTTTTTCTCATAGTTGTTGGCCAGATCCTGGGTTTCTTCCGGTTTGGATCCCGTAGTAATGTGGTTCCACACCGAAGCAGTCAATTAAACCTGGTTGCGATTAATATTTTAGAGGATATCGCCGGATATGTCTCGGTTAGGTCTGGGATTTGCCCTCATCTGGCCCATACTTTCGCATTTTTCGCATACTTGTTGGCCAGATCCTGGCCTTCTTCTGGCTTGGATCACATAGAAACGCGGTACCACACCGAATCAGTCAATTAAACCTGGTTGCGATTAATATTTTAGAGGATAACGCCGGTTATGTCCAGGCTAGGTCTGGAATTTGCCCTCATCTGGCTCGTACTTTCGCATTTTTTGCTTACTTGTTGGCCTGATCCTAGCCTTTTTATGGTGTGGATCACGTAGTAATGCGGTACCACACCGAAACAGTCAATTAAACCTGGTTGCGATTAATATTTTAGAGGATATCGCCGGTTATGTCTCGGTTAGGTCTGGGATTTGCCCTCATCTGACTCGTACTTTCGCACTTTTCGCATACTTGTTGGCCAGATCCTGGGCTTTTTCTGGTTTGGATCACGTAGTAATGTGGTACCACACTGTCAATAATAGCTGGTTCCGCTTAGTATTTGAGAGGATAACGCTGGTTCTGTCTGGGACAGTTCTGGTATTTGCAATCATCTGACACATACTTTCGCGTTTTTCTCATAGTTGTTGGCCAGATCCTGGGTTTTTTCCGGTTTGGATCCCGCAGTAATGTGGTTCCACACCGAAGCAGTCAATTAAACCTGTTTGCGGTTAATATTTTAGAGGATATCGCCGGTTATGTCTGGGTTAGGTCTGGTATTTGCCCTCATCTGGCTCGTATTTTCGCATTTTTCGCATATTTGTTGGCCAGATCCTGGCCTTTTTCTGGCTGGGACCACGTAGTAATGCGGTACCACACTAATACAGTCAATAAAACCTGGTTCCGATTAATATTTTAGAGGATAGCGCCGGTTGTGTCTGGGTTAGGTCTGGTATTTGCCCTCATCTGGCTCGTACTTTCGCATTTTTCGCATACTTGTTGGCCAGATCCTGGCCTTTTTCTGGTTTGGATCCCGTAGTAATGTGGTTCCTCATCGAAACAGTCAATTAAACCTGGTTGCGATTAATATTTTAGAGGATAACGCCGGTTATGTCTCGGTTAGGTTTGGGATTTGCCCTCATCTGGCTTGTACTTTCGCATTTTTCGCATACTTGTTGGCCAGATCCTGGCCTTTTTCTGGTTTGGATCCCGTAGTAATGTGGTTCCTCATCGAAACAGTCAATTAAACCTGGTTGCGATTAATATTTTAGAGGATAACGCCGGTTATGTCTCGGTTAGGTTTGGGATTTGCCCTCATCTGACTCGTACTTTCGCATTTTTCGCATACTTGTTGGCCAAATCAACGCCTTTTTCTGGTTTGGCTCACGTAGTAATGCGGTACCACACCGAAATTGTCAACTACACCCGATTGCGATTAATATTTTAGAGGATAACGCCGGTTATGTCTCGGTTAGGTCTGGGATTTGCCCTCATCTGGCTCGTAGTTTCGCATTTTTCGCATACTTGTTGGCATGATACTGGCCGTTTCTGGCTTGGGCCACGTAGTAATTTGGTACCACACTGAAACAGTCAATTAAAGCTGGTTCCGATTAATATTTTAGAGGATAACGCAGGTTATGTCTGGGTAATGTCTGGTGTTTGCCCTCATCTGGCTCGTACTTTCGCATTTTTCGCATACTTGTTGGCCAGATCCTGGCCTTTTTCTGGCTTGGACCACCTTGTAATGAGGTACCACACTGATACAGTCAATAAAACCTGGTTCCGATTAATATTTTAGAGGATAACGCTGGTTATGCCTGGGTTAGTTCTGGTATTTGCAATCATCTGGCTCATACTTTCGCAATTTTCGCGTACTTGTTGGCCAGATCTTGGGTTTGTTGTGGTTTGGAACCCGTCGTAATGTGGTTCCACACCGAAGCAGTCAATTAAACCTGGTTGCGATTAATATTTTAGAGGATAACGCTGGTTATGTCTGGGTTAGGTCTGGTATTTGCCCTCATCTGGCACGTACTTTCGCATTTTTCGCATACTTGTTGGCCTGATACTGGCCGTTTCTGGCTTGGGCCACGTAGTAATTTGGTACCACACTGAAACAGTCAATTAAAGCTGGTTCCGATTAATATTTTAGAGGATAACGCAGGTTATGTCTGGGTAAGGTCTGGTGTTTGCCCTCATCTGGCTCGTACTTTCGCATTTTTCGCATACTTGTTGGAAAGATCCTGGGCTTTTTCTGGTTGGGATCACGTAGTAATGCGGTACCACACCGAAGCAGTCAATTAAACCTGGTTGCGATTATTATTTAAGAGGATTACGCCGGTTATGTTTGGGTTAGGTCTGGTATTTGCCCTCATCTGGCTCGTACTTTCGCATTTTTCGCATACTTGATGGCCAAATCATCGCCTCTTTCTGGTTTGGCTCACGTAGTAATGCGGTACCACTCCGAAATTGTCAACTACACCTGGTTGCGATTAATATTTTAGAGGATAACGCCGGTTACGTCTCGGTTAGGTCTGGGATTTGCCCTCATCTGGCTCGTACATTCGCATTTTTCGTCTACTTGTTGGAAATATCATGGGCTTTTTCTGGTTGGGATCACGTAGTAATGCGGTACCACACCGAAGCAGTCAATTAAACCTAGTTGCGATTATTATTTTAGAGGATTACGCCGGTTATGTTTGGGTTAGGTCTGGTATTTGCCCTCATCTGGCTCGTACTTTCGCATTTTTCGCATACTTGTTGGCCAGATCTTGGGTTTTTTGTGGTTTGGATCCCGTCGTAATGTGCTTCCACACCGAAACAGTCAATTTAACCTGGTTACGATGAATATTTTGGAGGATAACGATGGTTATGTCTCGGTTAGGTCTGGGATTTGCCGTCATCTGGCTCGTACTTTCGCATTTCTTGCATACTTGTTGGCCAGATCCTGGGCTATTTCTGGTTTGGATCACGGAGTAATATGGTACCACACAGAAGCAGTCAATAGAAGCTGGTTCCGACTAGTATTTTAGAAGATAACGCTGGTTATGTCTGGGTTAGTTCTGGGATTTGCCCTCATCTGTCTCGTACCTTCGCATTTTTCGCTTACTTGTTGGCCAGATCCTGGCCTTTTTCTGGCTTGGACCACGTAGTAATGAGGTACCACACTGAAACAGTCAATTAAACCTGGTTCCGATTAATATTTTCGAGGATAACCCTGGTTATGTCTGGGTTAGTTCTGGTATTTGCAATCATCTGGCTCATACTTACGCGTTTTTCGCATACTTGTTGGCCAGATCCTGGGTTTTTTCTGGCTTGGATACCGTAGTAATGAAGTTCCACAACGAAACAGTCAATTAAACCTGTTTGCGATTAATATTTTAGAGGATAACGCCGGTTACGTCTCGGGTAATTCTGGGATTTGCCGAAATCTGGCTCGTATTTTCGCATTTTTCGCATACTTGTTGGCCAGATCCTGGGCTTTTTCTGGTTGGGATCACGTACTAATGCGGTACCACACTGAAGCAGTCAATTAAACCTGGTTGCGATTATTATTTTGGAGGATTACGCCGGTTATGTTTGGGTTAGGTCTGGTATTTGCCGTCATCTGGCTCGTACTTTCGCATTTTTCTCTTAATTGTTGGCCTGATCCTAGCCTTTTTATGGTTTGGATCACGTAGCTACGCGGTACCACACCGAAACAGTCAATTAAACCTGGTCCCGATTAATATTTTAGAGGATAACGCCGGTTATGTCTCGGTTAGGTCAGGGATTTGCCCTCATCTGGCTCGTAGTTTCGCGTTTTCGCATACTCGTTCGTCAGATCCTGGCCTTTTTCTGGTTTGGATCACGTAGTAATATGGTACCGCACTGAAACTGTCAATAGAAGCTGGTTCCGAATAGTATTTTAGAGGATAACGCAGGTTACGTCTGGGTTAGTTCTGGTATTTGCAATCATCTGGCTCGCACTTTCGCGTTTTTCGCATACTTGTTGGCCAGATCCTGGCCTTCTTCTGGCTTGGATCACATAGAAACGCGGTACCACTCCGAAACAGTCAATTAAACCTGGTTGCGATTACTATTTTGGAGGATAACGCCAGTTATGTCTGGGTTTGGTCTGCTATTTGCCCTCATCTGGCGCGTGCTTTCGCGTTTCTCGCATTGTTGTTGGCCAGATCCTGGGTTTTTTCTGGTTTGGATCCCGTAGTAATGTGGTACCACACTGAAACAGTCAATTAATCCTCGTTGCGAATAATATTTCAGAGGATATCGCTGGTTATGTCTGGGTTAGTTCTGGTATTTGCATCCAACTGCTTCGTTCTTTCGCGTTTTTTCTCATAGTTGTTGGCCAGATCCTGGGTTTCTTCCGGTTTGGATCCCGTAGTAATGTGGTTCCACACCGAAGCAGTCAATTAAACCTGGTTGCGATTAATATTTTAGAGGATATCGCCGGATATGTCTCGGTTAGGTCTGGGATTTGCCCTCATCTGGCCCATACTTTCGCATTTTTCGCATACTTGTTGGCCAGATCCTGGCCTTCTTCTGGCTTGGATCACATAGAAACGCGGTACGACACCGAATCAGTCAATTAAACCTGGTTGCGATTAATATTTTAGAGGATAACGCCGGTTATGTCCAGGCTAGGTCTGGAATTTGCCCTCATCTGGCTCGTACTTTCGCATTTTTTGCTTACTTGTTGGCCTGATCCTAGCCTTTTTATGGTGTGGATCACGTAGTAATGCGGTACCACACCGAAACAGTCAATTAAACCTGGTTGCGATTAATATTTTAGAGGATATCGCCGGTTATGTCTCGGTTAGGTCTGGGATTTGCCCTCATCTGACTCGTACTTTCGCACTTTTCGCATACTTGTTGGCCAGATCCTGGGCTTTTTCTGGTTTGGATCACGTAGTAATGTGGTACCACACTGTCAATAATAGCTGGTTCCGCTTAGTATTTGAGAGGATAACGCTGGTTCTGTCTGCGACAGTTCTGGTATTTGCAATCATCTGACACATACTTTCGCGTTTTTCTCATAGTTGTTGGCCAGATCCTGGGTTTTTTCCGGTTTGGATCCCGCAGTAATGTGGTTCCACACCGAAGCAGTCAATTAAACCTGTTTGCGGTTAATATTTTAGAGGATATCGCCGGTTATGTCTGGGTTAGGTCTGGTATTTGCCCTCATCTGGCTCGTATTTTCGCATTTTTCGCATATTTGTTGGCCAGATCCTGGCCTTTTTCTGGCTGGGACCACGTAGTAATGCGGTACCACACTAATACAGTCAATAAAACCTGGTTCCGATTAATATTTTAGAGGATAACGCCGGTTGTGTCTGGGTTAGGTCTGGTATTTGCCCTCATCTGGCTCGTACTTTCGCATTTTTCGCATACTTGTTGGCCAGATCCTGGCCTTTTTCTGGTTTGGATCCCGTAGTAATGTGGTTCCTCATCGAAACAGTCAATTAAACCTGGTTGCGATTAATATTTTAGAGGATAACGCCGGTTATGTCTCGGTTAGGTTTGGGATTTGCCCTCATCTGGCTTGTACTTTCGCATTTTTCGCATACTTGTTGGCCAGATCCTGGCCTTTTTCTGGTTTGGATCCCGTAGTAATGTGGTTCCTCATCGAAACAATCAATTAAACCTGGTTGCGATTAATATTTTAGAGGATAACGCCGGTTATGTCTCGGTTAGGTTTGGGATTTGCCCTCATCTGACTCGTACTTTCGCATTTTTCGCATACTTGTTGGCCAAATCAACGCCTTTTTCTGGTTTGGCTCACGTAGTAATGCGGTACCACACCGAAATTGTCAACTACACCCGATTGCGATTAATATTTTAGAGGATAACGCCGGTTATGTCTCGGTTAGGTCTGGGATTTGCCCTCATCTGGCTCGTAGTTTCGCATTTTTCGCATACTTGTTGGCATGATACTGGCCGTTTCTGGCTTGGGCCACGTAGTAATTTGGTACCACACTGAAACAGTCAATTAAAGCTGGTTCCGATTAATATTTTAGAGGATAACGCAGGTTATGTCTGGGTAAGGTCTGGTGTTTGCCCTCATCTGGCTCGTACTTTCGCATTTTTCGCATACTTGTTGGCCAGATCCTGGCCTTTTTCTGGCTTGGACCACCTTGTAATGAGGTACCACACTGATACAGTCAATAAAACCTGGTTCCGATTAATATTTTAGAGGATAACGCTGGTTATGCCTGGGTTAGTTCTGGTATTTGCAATCATCTGGCTCATACTTTCGCAATTTTCGCGTACTTGTTGGCCATATCTTGGGTTTTTTGTGGTTTGGATCCCGTCGTAATGTGCTTCCACACCGAAACAGTCAATTTAACCTGGTTACGATGAATATTTTGGAGGATAACGATGGTTATGTCTCGGTTAGGTCTGGGATTTGCCGTCATCTGGCTCGTACTTTCGCATTTCTTGCATACTTGTTGGCCAGGTCCTGGGTTTTTTCTGGTTTGGATACCGTAGTAATGAAGTTCCACACCGAAACAGTCAATTAAACCTGGTTGCGATTAATATTTTAGAGGATAACGCCGGTTACGTCTCGGGTATTTCTGGGATTTGCCGAAATCTGGCTCGTATTTTCGCATTTTTCGCATACTTGTTGGCCAGATCCTGGCCTTTTTCTGGCTTGGGCCACGTAGTAATGTGGCATCACACTGAAACAGTCGATTAAACCTGGTTCCGATTAATATTTTAGAGGATAACGCCGGTTATGTCTGGGTTAGGTCTGGTATTTGCCCTCATCTGGCTCGTACCTTCGCATTTTTCGCTTACTTGTTGGCCAGATCCTGGCCTTTTTCTGGCTTGGACCACGTAGCAATGTGGTATCACACTGAAACAGTCAATTAATCCTGGTTCCGATTAATATTTTAGAGGATAACGCCGGTTATGTCTTGGTTAGGTCTGATATTTGCCCTCATCTGGCTCGTACCTTCGCATTTTTCGCATACTTGTTGGCCAGGTCCTGGCCTTTTTCTGGCTTGGACCACCTTGTAATGAGGTACCACACTGATACAGTCAATAAAACCTGGTTCAGATTAATATTTTAGAGGATAACGCTGGTTATGCCTGGGTTAGTTCTGGTACTTGCAATCATCTGGCTCATACTTTCGCAATTTTCGCGTACTTGTTGGCCAGATCTTGGGTTTTTTGTGGTTTGGAACCCGTCGTAATGTGGTTCCACACCGAAGCAGTCAATTAAACCTGGTTGCGATTAATATTTTAGAGGATAACGCTGGTTATGTCTGGGTTAGGTCTGGTATTTGCCCTCATCTGGCACGTACTTTCGCATTTTTCGCATACTTGTTGGCCAGATCCTGGGGTTTTTCTGGTTCGGATCACGTAGTAATGTGGTACCTCACCGAAACAGTCAATTACACCTGGTTGCGATTAATATTTTAGAGGATAACGCCGGTTATGTCTCGGTTAGGTCTGGGGTTTGCCCTCATCTGGCTCGTACTTTCGCATTATTCGCATACTTGTTGGCCAAATCATCGCCTTTTTGTGGTTTGGCTCACATAGTAATGCGCTTCCACACCGAAATTGTTAACTACACCTGGTTGCGATTAATATTTTAGAGGATAACGCTGGTTATGTCTCGGTTAGGTCTGGGATTTGCCCCCATCTGGCTCGTACTTCCTCATTATTCGCATTCTTGTTGGCCAGATCCTGGCATTTTTCTGTTTTGGGTCACGTAGTTACGCGGTACCACACCCAAACAGTCAATTAAACCTGGTTGCGATTACTATTTTGGAGGATAACGCCAGTTATGTCTGGGTTTGGTCTGGTATTTGCCCTCATCTGGCTCGTGCTTTCGCGTTTCTCGCATTGTTGTTCGCCAGATCCTGGGTTTTTTCTGGTTTGGATCCCGTAATAATGTGGTTCCACACAGAAGCAGTCAATAGAAGCTGGTTCCGACTAGTATTTTAGAGGATAACGCTGGTTATGTCTGGGTTAGTTCTGGGATTTGCCCTCATCTGTCTCGTACCTTCGCATATTTCGCTTACTTGTTGGCCAGATCCTAGCCTTTTTCTGGCTTGGACCACGTAGTAATGAGGTACCACACTGAAACAGTCAATTAAACCTGGTTCCGATTAATATTTTCGAGGATAACCCTGGTTATGTCTGGGTTAGTTCTGGTATTTGCAATCATCTGGCTCATACTTACGCGTTTTTCGCATACTTGTTGGCCAGATCCTGGGTTTTTTCTGGTTTGGATACCGTAGTAATGAAGTTCCACACAGAAACAGTCAATTAAACCTGGTTGCGATTAATATTTTAGAGGATAACGCCGGTTACGTCTGGGTTAGTTCTGGTATTTGCAATCATCTGGCTCATACTTACGCGTTTTTCGCATACTTGTTGGCCAGATCCTGGGTTTTTTCTGGTTTGGATACCGTAGTAATGAAGTTCCACACCGAAACATTCAATTAAACCTGGTTGCGATTAATATTTTAGAGGATAACGCCGGTTACGTCTCGGGTATTTCTGGGATTTGCCGAAATCTGGCTCGTATTTTCGCATTTTTCGCATACTTGTTGGCCAGATCCTGGCCTTTTTCTGGCTTGGGCCACGTAGTAATGTGGCATCACACTGAAACAGTCGATTAAACCTGGTTCCGATTAATATTTTAGAGGATAACGCCGGTTATGTCTGGGTTAGGTCTGGTATTTGCCCTCATCTGGCTCGTACCTTCGCATTTTTCGCATACTTGTTGGCCAGGTCCTGGCCTTTTTCTGGCTTCGACCACCTTGTAATGAGGTACCACACTGATACAGTCAATAAAACCTGGTTCCGATTAATATTTTAGAGGATAACGCTGGTTATGCCTGGGTTAGTTCTGGTATTTGCAATCATCTGGCTCATACTTTCGCAATTTTCGCGTACTTGTTGGCCAGATCTTGGGTTTTTTGTGGTTTGGAACCCGTCGTAATGTGGTTCCACACCGAAGCAGTCAATTAAACCTGGTTGCGATTAATATTTTAGAGGATAACGCTGGTTATGTCTGGGTTAGGTCTGGTATTTGCCCTCATCTGGCACGTACTTTCGCATTTTTCGCATACTTGTTGGCCAAATCATAGCCTTTTTCTGGTTTGGCTCACTTAGTAATGCGGTACCACACCGAAATTGTCAACTACACCTGGTTGCGATTAATATTTTAGAGGATTACGCCGGTTATGTTTGGGTTAGGTCTGGTATTTGCCCTCATCTGGCTCGTACTTTCGCATTTTTCGCATACTTGTTGGCCAGATCTTGGGTTTTTTGTGGTTTGGATCCCGTCGTAATGTGCTTCCACACCGAAGCAGTCAATTTAACCTGGTTACGATAAATATTTTGGAGGATAACGCTGGTTATGTCTCGGTTAGGTCTGGGATTTGCCGTCATCTGGCTCGTACTTTCGCATTTCTCGCATACTTGTTGGCCAGATCCTGGGCTATTTCTGGTTTGGATCACGTAGCAATATGGTACCACACAGAAGCATTCAATAGAAGCTGGTTCCGATTAATATTTTAGAGGATAACGCCGGTTATGTCTGGGTTAGGTCTGGTATTTGCCCTCATCTGGCTCGTACCTTCGCATTTTTCGCTTACTTGTTGGCCAGATCCTGGCCTTTTTCTGGCTTGGACCACGTAGCAATGTGGTATCACACTGAAACAGTCAATAAAACCTGGTTCCGATTAATATTTTAGAGGATTACGCCGGTTATGTTTGGGTTAGGTCTGGGATTTGCCGTCATCTGGCTCGTACTTTCGCATTTTTCGCTTACATGTTGGCCAGATCCTAGCCTTTTTCTGGCTTGGACCACGTAGTAATGAGGTACCACACCGAAGCAGTCAATTAAACCTGGTTCCGATTAATATTTTCGAGGATAACCCTGGTTATATCTGGTTTAGTTCTGGTATTTGCAATCATCTGGCTCATACTTACGCGTTTTTCGCATACTTGTTG
Source organism: Colletes latitarsis (assembly GCF_051014445.1). Lineage (NCBI taxonomy): Eukaryota > Metazoa > Arthropoda > Insecta > Hymenoptera > Colletidae > Colletes > Colletes latitarsis. The sequence goes on from NC_135136.1 coordinate 19,440,118, forward strand.
GCCAGATCCTGGGTTTTTTCTGGTTTCGATACCGTAGTAATGAAGTTCCACACAGAAACAGTCAATTAAACCTGGTTGCGATTAATATTTTAGAGGATAGCGCCGGTTACGTCTCGGGTAGTTCTGGGATTTGCCGACATCTGGCTCGTATTTTCGCATTTTTCGCATACTTGTTGGCCAGATCCTGGCCTTTTTCTGGCTTGGACCACGTAGTAATGTGGTATCACACTGAAACAGTCAATTAAACCTGGTTGCGATGAATATTATGGAGGATAGCGCTGGTTATGTCTCGGTTAGGCCTGGGATTTGCCCTCATGTGGCTCGTACTTTCGCATTTCTCGCATACCTGTCGGCCAGATCCTGGGCTTTTTCTGGTTTGGATCACGTAGTAATATGGTACCACACAGAAACAGTCAATAGAAGCTGGTTCCGAACAGTATTTTATAGGATAACGCCGGTTATGTCTGTGTTAGGTCTGGAATTTGCTCTCATCTGGCTCGTACTTTCGCATTTTTCGCCTACTTGTTGGCAAGATCCTGGGCTTTTTCTGGTTGGGATCACGTAGTAATGCGGTACCACACCGAAGCAGTCGATTAAACCTGGTTGCAATTAATATTTTATAGGATAACGCCGGTTATGTCTGTGTTAGGTCTGGGATTTGCTCTCATCTGGCTCGTACTTTCGCATTTTTCGCCTACTTGTTGGCAAGATCCTGGGCTTTTTCTGGTTGGGATCACGTAGTAATGCGGTACCACACCGAAGCAGTCAATTAAACCTGGTTACGATTATTATTTTAGAGGATAACGCCGGTTATGTTTGGGTTAGGTCTGGTATTTGCCCTCATCTGGCTCGTACATTCGCATTTTTCGCATACCGGTTGGCCGATCCTGGCCTATTTCTGGTTTGGATCACGTAGTAATGCGGTACCACACCGAAACAGTCAATTAAACCTGTTTGCGATTAATATTTTAGAGGATAACGCTGGTTATGTCTCGGTTAGGTCTGAGATTTGCCCTCATCTTGCTCGTGCTTTCGTATTTTTCGCATACTTGTTGGCCAGATCCTGGGTTTTTTCTGGTTTGTATCCCGTAGTAATGAGGTTCCAGACCGAAACAGTCAATTAAACCTGGTTCCGATTAATATTTTAGAGGATAACGCCGGTTATGTCTCGGGTGGGTCTGGTATTTGCCGTCATCTGGCTCGTATTCGCATTTTTCGCATACATGTTGGCCAGATCCTGGGCTTTTTTTGGTTTGGACCACGTAGTAATGTGGTACCCCACTGAAACAGTCGATTAAACCTGGTTCCGATTAATATTTTAGAGGATAACGCTGGTTATGTTTGGGTTAGTTCTGGTATTTACAATCATCTGGCTCGTACTTTCGCATTTTTCGCATACTTGTTGGCAAGATCCTGGGTTTTTTTTGGTTTGGATCACGTAGTAATGTGGTACCACACTGAAACAGTCAATTAAAGCTGGTTCCGAATAGTATTTTAGAGGATAACGCAGGTTACGTCTGGGTTAGTTCTGGTATTTGCATTCATCTGGCTCATACTTTCGCGTTTTTCGCATTCTTGTTGGCCAGATGCTGGGTTTTTTCGGGTATCGATCCCGTAGTAACGAAGTTCCACACCGAAACAGTCAATTAAACCTGGTTGCGATTAATATTTTAGAGGATAACGTCGGTTATGTCTCGGGTGGGTCTGGTATTTGCCGTCATCTGGCTCGTATTCGCATTTTTCGCATACATGTTGGCCAGATCCTGGGCTTTTTTTGGTTTGGACCACGTAGTAATGTGGTACCACACTAAAACAGTCAATGAAAGCTGGTTCCGAATAGTATTTTAGAGGATAACGCAGGTCACGTCTGGGTTAGTTCTGGTATTTGCCCTCATCTGGCTCGTACCATCTCATTTTTCGCTTACTTGTTGGCCAGATCCTGGCCTTTTTCTGGTTTGGACCACGTAGTAATGAGGTACCACACTGAAACAGTCAATTAAACCAGGTTGCGATGAATATTATGGAGGATAACGCTGGTTATGTCTCGGTTAGGTCTGGGATTTGCTCTCATCTGGCTCGTACTTTCGCATTTCTCGCATGCTTGTTGGCCAGATCCTGGGCTTTTTCTGGTTTGGATCACGTAGTAATATGGTACCACACAGAAACAGTCAATAGAAGCTGGTTCCGAACAGTATTTTAGAGGATGACGCTGGTTATGTCTGGGTTAGTTCTGGTATTTGCAACAATCTGGCTCATACTTTCGCGATTTCGCATACTTGTTGGCCAGATCCTGGGCTTTTTTTGGTTTGGACCACGTAGTAATGTGGTACCACACTGAAACAGTCAATAAAAGCTGGTTCCGAATAGTATTTTACAGGATAACGCAGGTTACGTCTGGGTTAGTTCTGGTATTTGCCCTCATCTGGCTCGTACTTTCGCATTCTTCGCATACTTGTTGGCCAGATCCTCGCCTTTTTCTGGTTGGGATCACGTAGTAATACGGTACCACACCGAAGCAGTCAACTAAACCTGGTTGCGATTAATATTTTAGAGGATAACGCCGGTTATGTCTCGGGTAGGTCTGGGATTTGCTCTCATCTGGCTCGTACTTTCGCATTTCTCGCATACTTGTTGGCCAGATCCAGGGTTTTTTCTGGTTTGGATCCCGTAGTAATGAAGTTCCACGCCGAAACAGTCAATTAAACCTGGTTGCGATTAATATTTTAGAGGATAACGTCGGTTATGTCTCGGGTGGGTCTGGTATTTGCCGTCATCTGGCTCGTATTCGCATTTTTCGCATACATGTTGGCCAGATCCTGGGCTTTTTTTGGTTTGGACCACGTAGTAATGTGGTACCCCACTGAAACAGTCGATTAAACCTGGTTCCGATTAATATTTTAGAGGATAACGCTGGTTATGTTTGGGTTAGTTCTGGTATTTCCAATCATATGGCTCGTACTTTCGCATTTTTCTCATACTTGTTGGCAAAATCCTGGGCTTTTTTTGGTTTGGATCACGTAGTGATGTGGTACCACACTGAAACAGTCAATAAAAGCTGGTTCCGAATAGTATTTTAGAGGATAACGCAGGTTACGTCTGGGTTAGTTCTGGTATTTGCAATCATCTCGCTCATACTTTCGCGTTTTTCGCATACTTGTTGGCCAGATCCTGGGTTTTTTCTGGTTTGGATCCCGTAGTAATGAAGTTCCACGCCGAAACAGTCAATTAAACCTGGTTGCGATTAATATTTTAGAGGATAACGCCGGTTATGTATCGGGTAGGTTTGGGATTTGCCGTCATCTGGCTCGTATTTTCGCATTTTTCGCATACTTGTTGGCCAGATCCTGGCCTTTTTCTGGCTTGGACCACGTAGTAATGTGGTTCCACACCGAAACAGTCAATTAAACCTGGTGGCGATTAATATTTTAGAGGATAACGCTGGTTATGTTTGGGTTAGTTCTGGTATTTGCAATCATCTGGCTCGTACTTTCGCATTTTTCGCATACTTGTTGGCAATATCCTGGGCTTTTTTTGGTTTCGATCACGTAGTAATGTGGTACCGCACTGAAACAGTCAATAAAAGCTGGTTCCGAGTAGTATTTTAGAGGATAACGCAGGTTACGTCTGGGTTAGGTCTGGTATTTGCATTCATCTGGCTCATACTTTCGCGTTTTTCGCATACTTGTTGTCCAGATGCTGGGTTTTTTCGGGTTTGGATCACGTAGTAATGTGGTATCACACTGAAACAGTCAATTAAACCTGGTTGCGGTTAATATTTTAGAGGATAACGCCGTTTATGTCTCGGGTAGGTCTGGGATTTGCCCTCATCTGGCTCGTACTTTCGCATTTTTCGCATACTTGTTGGCCAAATCATCGCCTTTTTGTGGTTTGTCTCACGTAGTAATGCGGTACCACACCGAAATTGTTAACTACACCTGGTTGCGATTAATATTTTAGAGGATAACGACGGTTATGTCTCAGTTAGGTCTGGGATTTGCCCTCATCTGGCTCGTACCTTCGCATTTTTCGCCTACTTGTTGGCAAGATCCTGGGCTTTTTCTGGTTGGGATCACGTAGTAATGCGGTACCACACCGAAGCAGTCAATTAAACCTGGTTGCGATTATTATTTTGGAGGATCACGCCGGTTATGTTTGGGTTAGGTCTGGTATCTGCCCTCATCTGGCTCGTACTTTCGCATTTTTCGCTTACTTGTTGGCCTGATCCTAGCCTTTTTATGGTTTGGATCACGTAGTTACGCGGTACTACACCCAAACAGTCAATTAAACCTGGTTGCGATTACTATTTTGGAGGATAACGCCAGTTATGTCTGGGTTTGGTCTGGTATTTGCCCTCATCTGGCTCGTGCTTTCGCGTTTCTCGCATTGTTGTTGGCCAGATCCTGGGTTTTTTCTGGTTTGGATCCCGTAGTAATGTGGTTCCACACCAAAACGGTCAATTAAACTTGGTTGCGATTAATATTTTAGAGGATAACGCCGGTTATGTCTCGGTTAGGTCTGGCATATGTCCTCATCTGGCTCGTAGTTTCGCGTTATCGCAAACTCGTTCGCCAGATCCTGGCCTTTTTCTGGTTTGGATCACGTAGTAATGTGGTACCGCACTGAAACTGTCAATAGAAGCTGGTTCCGATTAGTATTTTAGAGGATAACGCTGGTTATGCCTCGGTTAGGTCTGGGATTTGCCCCCATCTGGCTCGTACTTTCTCATTATTCGCATTCATGTTGGTCAGATCCTGGGCTTTTTCTGATTTGGACCACGTAGTAATGTGGTACCACACCGAAACAGTCAATTAAACCTCGTTGCGAATAATATTTTAGAGGATAACGCTGGTTATGCTTGGGACAGTTCTGGTATTTGCTATCATCTGGCTCATACTTTCGCTGTTTTCGCATACTTGTTGGCCAGTTCCTAGCCTTTTTATGGTTTGGATGACGTAGTTACGCGGAACCACACCCAAACAGTCAATTAAACCTGGTTGCGATTACTATTTTGGAGGATAACGCCAGTTATGTCTGGGTTTGGTCTGGTATTTGCCCTCATTTGGCTCATACTTTCGCACTTTTCGCATACTTGTTGGCCAGATTCTGGGTTTTTTCTGGTTTGGATCCCGTAGTAATGAGGTTCCACACCGAAACAGTCAATTAAACTTGGTTGCGATTAATATTTTAGAGGATAACGCCGGTTATGTCTCGGTTAGGTCTGGCATTTGTCCTCATCTGGCTCGTAGTTTCGCGTTTTCGCATACTCGTTCGCCAGATCCTGGCCTTTTTCCGGTTTGGATCACGTAGTAATGTGGTACCGCACTGAAACTGTCAATAGAAGCTGGTTCCGATTAGTATTTTAGAGGATATCGCTGGTTATGTCTCGGTTAGGTCTGGGATTTGCCCCCATCTGGCTCGTACTTTCTCATTATTCGCATTCTTGTTGGTCAGATCCTGGGTTTTTTCTGGTTTGGATCCCGTAGTAATGTGGTTCCACACCAAAACGGTCAATTAAACATGGTTGCGATTAATATTTTAGAGGATAACGCCGGTTATGTCTCGGTTAGGTCTGGCATATGTCCTCATCTGGCTCGTAGTTTCGCGTTATCGCAAACTCGTTCGCCAGATCCTGGCCTTTTTCTGGTTTGGATCACGTAGTAATGTGGTACCGCACTGAAACTGTCAATAGAAGCTGGTTCCGATTAGTATTTTAGAGGATAACGCTGGTTATGCCTCGGTTAGGTCTGGGATTTGCCCCCATCTGGCTCGTACTTTCTCATTATTCGCATTCATGTTGGTCAGATCCTGGGCTTTTTCTGATTTGGACCACGTAGTAATGTGGTACCACACCGAAACAGTCAATTAAACCTCGTTGCGAATAATATTTTAGAGGATAACGCTGGTTATGCTTGGGACAGTTCTGGTATTTGCTATCATCTGGCTCATACTTTCGCTGTTTTCGCATACTTGTTGGCCAGTTCCTAGCCTTTTTATGGTTTGGATGACGTAGTTACGCGGAACCACACCCAAACAGTCAATTAAACCTGGTTGCGATTACTATTTTGGAGGATAACGCCAGTTATGTCTGGGTTTGGTCTGGTATTTGCCCTCATTTGGCTCATACTTTCGCACTTTTCGCATACTTGTTGGCCAGATTCTGGGTTTTTTCTGGTTTGGATCCCGTAGTAATGAGGTTCCACACCGAAACAGTCAATTAAACTTGGTTGCGATTAATATTTTAGAGGATAACGCCGGTTATGTCTCGGTTAGGTCTGGCATTTGTCCTCATCTGGCTCGTAGTTTCGCGTTTTCGCATACTCGTTCGCCAGATCCTGGCCTTTTTCCGGTTTGGATCACGTAGTAATGTGGTACCGCACTGAAACTGTCAATAGAAGCTGGTTCCGATTAGTATTTTAGAGGATATCGCTGGTTATGTCTCGGTTAGGTCTGGGATTTGCCCCCATCTGGCTCGTACTTTCTCATTATTCGCATTCTTGTTGGTCAGATCCTGGGCTTTTTCGGATTTGGACCAAGTAGTAATGTGGTACCACACCGGGAACAGTCAATTAAACCTCGTTGCGAATAATATTTTAGAGGATAACGCTGGTTATGTCTGAGACAGTTCTGATATTTGCAATCATCTGGCTCATACTTTCGCGTTTTTCTCATAGTTGTTGGCCAGATCCTGGGGTTTTTCCGGTTTGGATCCCGCAGTAATGTGGTTCCACACCGAAGCAGTCAATTAAACCTGTTTGCGATTAATATTTTAGCGGATAACGCCGGTTATGTCCAGGCCAGGTCTGGAATTTGCCCTCATCAGGCTCGTACTTTTGCATTTTTCGCTTACTTGTTGGCCTGATCCTAGCCTTTTTATGGTGTGGATCACGTAGTAATGCGGTACCACACCGAAACAGTCAAATAAACTTGGTTGCGATTAATATTTTAGAGGATATCGCCGGTTATGTCTCGGTTAGGTCTGGGATTTGCCCTCATCTGACTCATACTTTCGCACTTTTCGCATACTTGTTGGCCAGATCCTGGGCTTTTTCTGGTTTGGATCACGTAGTAATGTGGTATCACACTGTCAATAAAAGCTGGTTCCGCTTAGTATTTGAGAGGATAACGCTGGTTCTGTCTGGGACAGTTCTGGTATTTGCAATCATCTGGCTCATACTTTCGCGTTTTTCTCATAGTTGTTGGCCAGATCCTGGGTTTTTTCCGGTTTGGATCCCGCAGTAATGTGGTTCCACACCGAAGCAGTCAATTAAACCTGTTTGCGATTAATATTTTAGAGGATATCGCTGGTTATGTCTGGGTTAGGTCTGGTATTTGCCCTCATCTGGCTCGTATTTTCGCATTTTTCGCATACTTGTTGGCCAGATCCTGGCCTTCTTCTGGCTTGGACCACGCAGTAATGTGGTGGCACACTGAAACAGACAATTAAACCTGGTTCCGATTAATATTTTAGAGGATAACGCCGGTTATGTCTGGGTTAGGTCTGGAATTTGCCCCCATCTGGCTCGTACATTCGCATTTTTCGCATTCCTGTAGGCCAGATCCTGGGCTTTTTCTGGTTTGGGTCACGTAGTAATGCGGTACCACACTGAAACACTCAATTAAATCTGGTTGCGATTAATATTTTAGAGGATAACGCCGGTTATTTCTTGGTTAGGTCTGGTATTTGCCCTCATCTGTCTCGTACCATCGCATTTTTCGCTTACTTGTTGGCCAGATCCTGGCCTTTTTCTGGCTTGGACCACGTAGTAATGAGGTACCACACTGAAACAGTCAATTAAACCTGGTTCCGATTAATATTTTCGAGGATAACGCTGGTTATGTCTGGGTTAGGTCTGGTATTTGCCCTCATCTGGCTCGTACCTTCGCATTTTTCGCATACTTGTTGGCCAGATCCTGGCGTTTTTCTGGCTTGGACCACGTAGTAATGAGGTACCACACTGATACAGTCAATAAAACCTGGTTCCGATTAATATTTTAGAGGATAACGCCGGTTATGTCTGTGTTAGGTCTGGTATTTGCCCTCATCTGGCTCGTACTTTCGCATTTTTCACATACTTGTTGGGCAGATCCTGAGTTTTTTCTGGTTTGGATCCCGTAGTAATGAAGTTCCACGCCGAAACAGTCAATTAAACCTGGTTGCGATTAATAGTTTAGAGGATAACGCCGGTTATGTCTCGGGTAGGTCTGGGATTTGCTCTCATCTGGCTCGTACTTTCGCATTTTTCGCCTACTTGTTGGCAAGATCCTGGGCTTTTTCTGGTTGGGATCACGTAGTAATACGGTACCACACCGAAGCAGTCAACTAAACCTGGTTGCGATTATTATTTTAGAGGATAACGCCGGTTATGTCTTGGTTAGGTCTGGTATTTGCCCTCATCTGGCTCGTACCTTCGCATTTTTCGCTTACTTGTTGGCCAGATCCTGGCCTTTTTCTGATTTGGACCACGTAGTAATGAAGTTCCACACCGAAACAGTCAACTAAACCTGGTTGCGATTAATATTTTAGAGGATAACACCGGTTATGTCTCGGGTGCGTCTGGGATTTGCCGTCATCTGGCTCGTATTAGCATTTTTCGCATACATGTTGGCCAGATCCTGGGCTTTTTCTGGCTTGGACCACGTAGTAATGAGGTACCACACTGAAGCAGTCAATAAAACCTGGTTCCGATTAATATTTTGGAGGATAACGCCGGTTATGTTTGGGTTAGGTCTGGGATTTGCCCTCATCTGGCTCGTACTTTCGCATTTTTCGCATACTTGTTGGCCAGATCCTGGCCTTTTTCTGGTTTGGATCCCGTAGTCATGTGGTTCCACACCGAAACAGTCAATTAAACCTGGTGGCGATTAATATTTTAGAGGATAACGCCGGTTATGTCTGGGTTAGGTCTGGAATTTGCCCTCATATGGCTCGTACTTTCGCATTTTTCGCATACTTGTTGGCAAGATCGTCGCCTTTTTCTGGTTTGGATCACGTAGTAATGCGGTACCACACCGAAACGTTCAACTACACCTGGTTGCGATTAATATTTTAGAGAATAACGCCGGTTATGTCTCGGTTAGGTCTGGGATTTGCTCTCATCTGTCTCGTATTTTCGCATTTTTCGCATACTTGTTGGCCAGATCCTGGCCTTCTTCTGGCTTGGACCACGCAGTAATGTGGTGGCACACTGAAACAGACAATTAAACCTGGTTCCGATTAATATTTTAGAGGATAACGCCGGTTATGTCTGGGTTAGGTCTGGAATTTGCCCCCATCTGGCTCGTACATTCGCATTTTTCGCATTCCTGTAGGCCAGATCCTGGGCTTTTTCGGATTTGGACCAAGTAGTAATGTGGTACCACACCGGGAACAGTCAATTAAACCTCGTTGCGAATAATATTTTAGAGGATAACGCTGGTTATGTCTGAGACAGTTCTGATATTTGCAATCATCTGGCTCATACTTTCGCGTTTTTCTCATAGTTGTTGGCCAGATCCTGGGGTTTTTCCGGTTTGGATCCCGCAGTAATGTGGTTCCACACCGAAGCAGTCAATTAAACCTGTTTGCGATTAATATTTTAGCGGATAACGCCGGTTATGTCCAGGCCAGGTCTGGAATTTGCCCTCATCAGGCTCGTACTTTTGCATTTTTCGCTTACTTGTTGGCCTGATCCTAGCCTTTTTATGGTGTGGATCACGTAGTAATGCGGTACCACACCGAAACAGTCAAATAAACTTGGTTGCGATTAATATTTTAGAGGATATCGCCGGTTATGTCTCGGTTAGGTCTGGGATTTGCCCTCATCTGACTCATACTTTCGCACTTTTCGCATACTTGTTGGCCAGATCCTGGGCTTTTTCTGGTTTGGATCACGTAGTAATGTGGTATCACACTGTCAATAAAAGCTGGTTCCGCTTAGTATTTGAGAGGATAACGCTGGTTCTGTCTGGGACAGTTCTGGTATTTGCAATCATCTGGCTCATACTTTCGCGTTTTTCTCATAGTTGTTGGCCAGATCCTGGGTTTTTTCCGGTTTGGATCCCGCAGTAATGTGGTTCCACACCGAAGCAGTCAATTAAACCTGTTTGCGATTAATATTTTAGAGGATATCGCTGGTTATGTCTGGGTTAGGTCTGGTATTTGCCCTCATCTGGCTCGTATTTTCGCATTTTTCGCATACTTGTTGGCCAGATCCTGGCCTTCTTCTGGCTTGGACCACGCAGTAATGTGGTGGCACACTGAAACAGACAATTAAACCTGGTTCCGATTAATATTTTAGAGGATAACGCCGGTTATGTCTGGGTTAGGTCTGGAATTTGCCCCCATCTGGCTCGTACATTCGCATTTTTCGCATTCCTGTAGGCCAGATCCTGGGCTTTTTCTGGTTTGGGTCACGTAGTAATGCGGTACCACACTGAAACACTCAATTAAATCTGGTTGCGATTAATATTTTAGAGGATAACGCCGGTTATTTCTTGGTTAGGTCTGGTATTTGCCCTCATCTGTCTCGTACCATCGCATTTTTCGCTTACTTGTTGGCCAGATCCTGGCCTTTTTCTGGCTTGGACCACGTAGTAATGAGGTACCACACTGAAACAGTCAATTAAACCTGGTTCCGATTAATATTTTCGAGGATAACGCTGGTTATGTCTGGGTTAGGTCTGGTATTTGCCCTCATCTGGCTCGTACCTTCGCATTTTTCGCATACTTGTTGGCCAGATCCTGGCGTTTTTCTGGCTTGGACCACGTAGTAATGAGGTACCACACTGATACAGTCAATAAAACCTGGTTCCGATTAATATTTTAGAGGATAACGCCGGTTATGTCTGTGTTAGGTCTGGTATTTGCCCTCATCTGGCTCGTACTTTCGCATTTTTCACATACTTGTTGGGCAGATCCTGAGTTTTTTCTGGTTTGGATCCCGTAGTAATGAAGTTCCACGCCGAAACAGTCAATTAAACCTGGTTGCGATTAATAGTTTAGAGGATAACGCCGGTTATGTCTCGGGTAGGTCTGGGATTTGCTCTCATCTGGCTCGTACTTTCGCATTTTTCGCCTACTTGTTGGCAAGATCCTGGGCTTTTTCTGGTTGGGATCACGTAGTAATACGGTACCACACCGAAGCAGTCAACTAAACCTGGTTGCGATTATTATTTTAGAGGATAACGCCGGTTATGTCTTGGTTAGGTCTGGTATTTGCCCTCATCTGGCTCGTACCTTCGCATTTTTCGCTTACTTGTTGGCCAGATCCTGGCCTTTTTCTGATTTGGACCACGTAGTAATGAAGTTCCACACCGAAACAGTCAACTAAACCTGGTTGCGATTAATATTTTAGAGGATAACACCGGTTATGTCTCGGGTGCGTCTGGGATTTGCCGTCATCTGGCTCGTATTAGCATTTTTCGCATACATGTTGGCCAGATCCTGGGCTTTTTCTGGCTTGGACCACGTAGTAATGAGGTACCACACTGAAGCAGTCAATAAAACCTGGTTCCGATTAATATTTTGGAGGATAACGCCGGTTATGTTTGGGTTAGGTCTGGGATTTGCCCTCATCTGGCTCGTACTTTCGCATTTTTCGCATACTTGTTGGCCAGATCCTGGCCTTTTTCTGGTTTGGATCCCGTAGTCATGTGGTTCCACACCGAAACAGTCAATTAAACCTGGTGGCGATTAATATTTTAGAGGATAACGCCGGTTATGTCTGGGTTAGGTCTGGAATTTGCCCTCATATGGCTCGTACTTTCGCATTTTTCGCATACTTGTTGGCAAGATCGTCGCCTTTTTCTGGTTTGGATCACGTAGTAATGCGGTACCACACCGAAACGTTCAACTACACCTGGTTGCGATTAATATTTTAGAGAATAACGCCGGTTATGTCTCGGTTAGGTCTGGGATTTGCTCTCATCTGTCTCGTACTTTCGCATTTTTCGCATACTTGTTGGCCAGATCCTGGCCTTTTTCTGATTTGGATCACGTAGTAATGTGGTTCCACACCGAAACAGTCAATTAATCCTGGTGGCGATTAATATTTTAGAGCATAACGCTGGTTATGTTTGGGTTAGTTCTGGTATTTGCAATCATCTGGCTCGTTCTTTCGCATTTTTCGCATACTTGTTGGCAAGATCCTGGGCTTTTTTTGGTTTGGATCACGTAGTAATGTGGTACCACACTGAAACAGTCAATAAAAGCTGGTTCCGAATAGTATTTTAGAGGATAACGCAGGTTACGTCTGGGTTAGGTCTGGTATTTGCATTCATCTGGCTCATACTTTCGCGTTTTTCGCATACTTGTTGGCCAGATGCTGGGTTTTTTCGGGTTTGGATCCCGTAGTAATGAAGTTCCACACCGAAACAGTCAACTAAACCTGGTTGCGATTAATATTTTGGAGGATAACACCGGTTATGTCTCGGGTGCGTCTGGGGTTTGCCGTCATCTGGCTCGTATTAGCATTTTTCGCATACATGTTGGCCAGATCCTGTGCTTTTTTTGGTTTGGACCACGTAGTAATGTAATACCACACTGAAACAGTCAATAAAAGCTGGTTCCGAATAGTATTTTAGAGGATAACGCAGGTTACGTCTGGGTTAGTTCTGGTATTTGCCCTCATCTGGCTCGTACCTTCGCATTTTTCGCTTACTTGTTGGCCAGATCCTGGCCTTTTTCTGGTTTGGACCACGTAGTAATGAGTTACCACACTGAAACAGTCAATTAAACCTGGTTGCGATGAATATTATGGAGGATAACGCTGGTCATGTCTCGGTTAGGTCTGGGATTTGCCCTCATCTGGCTCGTACTTTCGCATTTCTCGCATACTTGTTGGCCAGATCCAGGGTTTTTTCTGGTGTGGATCCCGCAGTAATGCGGTTCCACACCGAAACAGTCAATTAAACCTGGTTGCGATGAATATTTTGGAGGATAACGCTGGTTATGTTTGGGTTAGTTCTGGTATTTCCAATCATATGGCTCGTACTTTCGCATTTTTCGCATACTTGTTGGCAAGATCCTGGGCTCTTTCTGGTTGGGATCACGTTGTAATGCGGTACCACACCGAAGCAGTCAATTAAACCTGGTTGTGATTATTATTTTAGAGGATAACGCCGGTTATGTTTGGGTTAGGTCTGGTATTTGCCCTCACCTGGCTCGTACTTTCGCATTTTTCGCATTCTTGTTGGCCGATCCTGGCCTATTTCTGGTTTGGACCACGTAGTAATGTGGTACCACACCGAAACAGTCAATTAAACCTGGTTGCGATTAATATTTTAGAGGATAACGCCGGTTATGTCTCGGGTAGGTCTGGGATTTGCCGTCATCTGGCTTGTATTTTCGTATTTGTCGCATACTTGTTGGCCAGATCCTGGCCTTTTTCTGGGTTGTACCACGTAGTAATGTGGTAACACATTGAAACAGTCAATTAAACCTGGTTCCGATTAATATTTTAGAGGATAACGCTGGTTGTGTCTGGGTTAGTTCTGGTATTTGCAATCATCTGGCTTATACTTTCGCAATTTTCTCGTACTTGTTGGCCAGATCTTGGGTTTTTTGTGGTTTGGATCCCGTCGTAATGTGGTTCCACACCGAAGCAGTCAATTAAACCTGGTTGCGATGAATATTTTGGAGGATAACGCTGGTTATGTTTGGGTTAGTTCTGGTATTTCCAATCATATGGCTCGTACTTTCGCATTTTTCGCATACTTGATGGCAAAATCCTGGGCTTTTTTTGGTTTGGATCACGTAGTGATGTGGTACCACACTGAAACAGTCAATAAAAGCTGGTTCCGAATAGTATTTTAGAGGATAACGCAGGTTACGTCTGGGTTAGTTCTGGTATTTGCAATCATCTCGCTCATACTTTCGCGTTTTTCGCATACTTGTTGGCCAGATCCTGGGTTTTTTCTGGTTTGGATCCCGTAGTAATGAAGTTCCACGCCGAAACAGTCAATTAAACCTGGTTGCGATTAATATTTTAGAGGATAACGCCGGTTATGTCTCGGGTGCGTCTGGGATTTGCCGTCATCTGGCACTAATTTCCCCATTTTTCGCATACTTGTTGGCCAGATCCCGGCCTTTTTCTGGCTTGGACCACGTAGTAATGTGGTATCACACTGAAACAGTCAATTAAACCTGGTTGCGGTTAATATTTTAGAGGATAACGCCGTTTATGTCTCGGGTAGGTCTGGGATTTGCCGTCATCTGGCTCGTATTTTCGCATTTTTCGCATACTTGTTGGCCAGATCCTGGCCTTTTTCTGGCTTGGACCACGTAGTAATGTGGTTCCACACCGAAACAGTCAATTAAACCTGGTGGCGATTAATATTTTAGAGGATAACGCTGGTTATGTTTGGGTTAGTTCTGGTATTTGCAATCATCTGGCTCGTACTTTCGGATTTTTCGCATACTTGTTGGCAATATCCTGGGCTTTTTTTGGTTTGGATCACGTAGTAATGTGGTACCGCACTGAAACAGTCAATAAAAGCTGGTTCCGAGTAGTATTTTAGAGGATAACGCAGGTTACGTCTGGGTTAGGTCTGGTATTTGCATTCATCTGGCTCATACTTTCGCGTTTTTCGCATACTTGTTGGCCAGATGCTGGGTTGTTTCGGGTTTGTATCACGTAGTAATGTGGTACCACACTGAAACAGTCAATAGTAGCTGGTTCCGAATAGTATTTTAGAGGATAACGCAGGTTACGTCTGGGTTAGTTCTGGTATTTGCAATCATCTGGCACATACTTTCGCATTTTTCGCTTACTTGTTGGCCGATCCTGGCCTATTTCTGGTTTGGATCACGTAGTAATGCGGTACCACACTGAAACAGTCAATTAAACCTGGTTGCGATGAATATTATGGAGGATAACGCTGGTTATGTCTCGGTTAGGTCTGGGATTTGCCCTCATCTGGCTCGTACTTTCGCATTTCTCGCATACTTGTTGGCCAGATCCTGGGCTTTTTCTGGTTTGAATCACGTAGTAATATGGTACCACACAGAAACAGTCAATAGAAGCTGGTTCCGAACAGTATTTTAGAGGATGACGCTGGTTATGTCTGGGTTAGTTCTGATATTTGCAACAATCTGGCTCGTACTTTCGCATTTTTCGCCTACTTATTGGCAAGATCCTGGGCTTTTTCTGGTTGGGATCACGTAGTAATGCGGTACCACACCGAAGCAGTCAATTAAACCTGGTTGCGATTATTATTTTAGAGGATAACGCCGGTTATGTTTGGGTTAGGTCTGGTATTTGCCCTCACCTGGCTCGTACTTTCGCATTTTTCGCATACTTGTTGGCCGATCCTGGCCTATTTCTGGTTTGGATCACGTAGTCATGTGGTTCCACACCGAAACAGTCAATTAAACCTGGTGGCGATTAATATTTTAGAGGATAACGCCGGTTATGTCTGGGTTAGGTCTGGAATTTGCCCTCATATGGCTCGTACTTTCGCATTTTTCGCATACTTGTTGGCAAGATCGTCGCCTTTTTCTGGTTTGGATGACGTAGTAATGCGGTACCACACCGAAACGTTCAACTACACCTGGTTGCGATTAATATTTTAGAGAATAACGCCGGTTATGTCTCGGTTAGGTCTGGGATTTGCTCTCATCTGTCTCGTACTTTCGCATTTTTCGCATACTTGTTGGCCAGATCCTGGCCTTTTTCTGATTTGGATCACGTAGTAATGTGGTTCCACACCGAAACAGTCAATTAAACCTGGTGGCGATTAATATTTTAGAGCATAACGCTGGTTATGTTTGGGTTAGTTCTGGTATTTGCAATCATCTGGCTCGTTCTTTCGCATTTTTCGCATACTTGTTGGCAAGATCCTGGGCTTTTTTTGGTTTGGATCACGTAGTGATGTGGTACCACACTGAAACAGTCAATAAAAGCTGGTTCCGAATAGTATTTTAGAGGATAACGCAGGTTACGTCTGGGTTAGTTCTGGTATTTGCAATCATCTCGCTCATACTTTCGCGTTTTTCGCATACTTGTTGGCCAGATCCTGGGTTTTTTCTGGTTTGGATCCCGTAGTAATGAAGTTCCACGCCGAAACAGTCAATTAAACCTGGTTGCGATTAATATTTTAGAGGATAACGCCGGTTATGTCTCGGGTGCGTCTGGGATTTGCCGTCATCTGGCTCTAATTTCCCCATTTTTCGCATACTTGTTGGCCAGATCCCGGCCTTTTTCTGGCTTGGACCACGTAGTAATGTGGTATCACACTGAAACAGTCAATTAAACCTGGTTGCGGTTAATATTTTAGAGGATAACGCCGTTTATGTCTCGGGTAGGTCTGGGATTTGCCGTCATCTGGCTCGTATTTTCGCATTTTTCGCATACTTGTTGGCCAGATCCTGGCCTTTTTCTGGCTTGGACCACGTAGTAATGTGGTTCCACACCGAAACAGTCAATTAAACCTGGTGGCGATTAATATTTTAGAGGATAACGCTGGTTATGTTTGGGTTAGTTCTGGTATTTGCAATCATCTGGCTCGTACTTTCGCATTTTTCGCATACTTGTTGGCAATATCCTGGGCTTTTTTTGGTTTGGATCACGTAGTAATGTGGTACCGCACTGAAACAGTCAATAAAAGCTGGTTCCGAGTAGTATTTTAGAGGATAACGCAGGTTACGTCTGGGTTAGGTCTGGTATTTGCATTCATCTGGCTCATACTTTCGCGTTTTTCGCATACTTGTTGGCCAGATGCTGGGTTGTTTCGGGTTTGTATCACGTAGTAATGTGGTACCACACTGAAACAGTCAATAGTAGCTGGTTCCGAATAGTATTTTAGAGGATAACGCAGGTTACGTCTGGGTTAGTTCTGGTATTTGCAATCATCTGGCACATACTTTCGCATTTTTCGCTTACTTGTTGGCCGATCCTGGCCTATTTCTGGTTTGGATCACGTAGTAATGCGGTACCACACTGAAACAGTCAATTAAACCTGGTTGCGATGAATATTATGGAGGATAACGCTGGTTATGTCTCGGTTAGGTCTGGGATTTGCCCTCATCTGGCTCGTACTTTCGCATTTCTCGCATACTTGTTGGCCAGATCCTGGGCTTTTTCTGGTTTGAATCACGTAGTAATATGGTACCACACAGAAACAGTCAATAGAAGCTGGTTCCGAACAGTATTTTAGAGGATGACGCTGGTTATGTCTGGGTTAGTTCTGATATTTGCAACAATCTGGCTCGTACTTTCGCATTTTTCGCCTACTTATTGGCAAGATCCTGGGCTTTTTCTGGTTGGGATCACGTAGTAATGCGGTACCACACCGAAGCAGTCAATTAAACCTGGTTGCGATTATTATTTTAGAGGATAACGCCGGTTATGTTTGGGTTAGGTCTGGTATTTGCCCTCACCTGGCTCGTACTTTCGCATTTTTCGCATACTTGTTGGCCGATCCTGGCCTATTTCTGGTTTGGATCACGTAGTAATGCGGTACCACACCGAAACAGTCAATTAAACCTGGTTGCGATTAATATTTTGGAGGATAACGCTGGTTATGTCTCAGTTAGGTCTGGGATTTGCCCTCATCTTGCTAGTGCTTTCGTATTTTTCGCATACTTCTTGGCCAGATCCTGGGCTTTTTCTGGTTTGGATCACGTAGTAATGCGGTACCACACTGAAACAGTCAATAAAAGCTGGTTCCGAGTAGTATTTTAGAGGATAACGCAGGTTACGTCTGGGTTAGGTCTGGTATTTGCATTCATCTGGCTCATACTTTCGCGTTTTTCGCATACTTGTTGGCCAGATCCTGGGTTTTTTCTGGTTTGGATCCCGTAGTAATGAGGTTCTAGACCGAAACAGTCAATTAAACCTGGTTGCGGTTCATATTTTACAGGATAACTCCGGTTATGTCTCGGGTAGGTCTGGGATTTGCCCTCATCTGGCTCGTACCTTCGCATTTTTCGCTTACTTATTGGCCAGATCCTGGCCTTTTCCTGGCTTGGCCCACGTAGTAATGAGGTACCCCACTGAAACAGTCGATTAAACCTGGTTCCGATTAATATTTTAGATGATAACGCTGGTTGTGTCTGGGTTAGTTCTGGTATTTGCAATCATCTGGCTTATACTTTCGCAATTTTCTCGTACTTGTTGGCCAGATCTTGGGTTTTTTGTGATTCGGATGCCGTCGTAATGTGGTTCCACACCGAAGCAGTCAATTAAACCTGGTTGCGATGAATATTTTGGAGGATAACGCTTGTTATGTTTGGGTTAGTTCTGGTATTACCAATCATATGGCTCGTACATTCGCATTTTTCGCATACTTGTTGGCAAGATCCTGGGCTTTTTTTGGTTTGGATCACGTAGTGATGTGGTACCACACCGAAACAGTCAATAAAAGCTGGTTCCGAATAGTATTTTAGAGGATAACGCAGGTTACATCTGGGTTAGTTCTGGTATTTGCAATCATCTGGCTTATACTTTCGCAATTTTCTCGTACATGTTGGCCAGATCTTGGGTTTTTTGTGATTCGGATGCCGTCGTAATGTGGTTCCACACCGAAGCAGTCAATTAAACCTGGTTGCGATGAATATTTTGGAGGATAACGCTTGTTATGTTTGGGTTAGTTCTGTTATTTGCAATCATCTGGCTCATACTTTCGAGTTTTTCGCATACTTGTTGGCCAGATCCTGGGTTTTTTCTGGTTTGGATCCCGTAGTAATGAAGTTCCACGCCGAAGCAGTCAATTAAACCTGGTTGCGATTAATATTTTAGAGAATAACGCCGGTTATGTTTCGGGTAGGTCTGGGATTTGCCGTCATCTGGCTCGTATTTTCGCAATTTTTCGCATACTTGTTGGCCAGATCCCGGCCTTTTTCTGGCATGGACCACGTAGTAATGTGGTATCACACTGAAGCAGTCAATTAAACCTGGTTGCGGTTAATATTTTAGAGGATAACGCTGGTTACGTCCGGGTTAGATCTGGTATTTGCAATCATCTGGCACATACTTTCGCATTTTTCGCTTACTTGTTGGCAAGATACTGGGCTTTTTCTGGTTGGGATCACGTAGTAATGCGGTACCACGCCGAAGCAGTCAATTAAACCTGGTTGCGATTATTATTTTAGAGGATAACGCCGGTTATGTCTCGGGTCGGTCTGGGATTTGCCCTCATCTCGCTCATACTTTCGCATTTCTCGCATACTTGTTGGCCAGATCCTGGGCTTTTTCTGGTTTGGATAACGTAGTAATGTGGTACCACACTGAAACAGTCAATAAAAGCTGGTTCCGATTAGTATTTTAGAGGATAAAGCTGGTTATGGCTGGGTTAGTTTTGGTATTTGCAATTATCTGGCTCATACTATCGCGTTTTTCGCATACTTCTTGGCCAGATCCAGGGTTTTTTCAGGTTTGGATCCCGTAGTAATGTGGTTCCACACCGAAACACTCAACTAAACCTGGTCGCGATGAATATTTTAGAGGATAACGCCGGTTATGTCTGGGTTAGGTCTGGTATTTGCCCTCATCTGGCTCGTACTTTCGCGTTTTTCGCATACTTGTTGGCCAGATTCTGGGTTTTTTCTGGTTTGGATCCCGTAGTAATGAAGTTCCACACCGAAACAGTCAATTAAACCTGGTTGCGATTAATATTTTAGAGGATAACGCCGGTTATGTTTGGGTTAGGTCTGGTATTTGCAATCATCTGGCACATACTTTCGCATTTTTCGCTTACTTGTTGGCCGATCCTGGCCTATTTCTGGTTTGGATCACGTAGTAATGCGGTACCACACTGAAACAGTCAATAAAAGCTGGTTCCGAATAGTATTCTAGAGGATAACGCAGGTTACGTCTGGGTTAGTTCTGTTATTTGCAATCATCTGGCTCATACTTTCGCGTTTTTCGCATACTTGTTGGCCAGATCCTGGGTTTTTTCTGGTTTGGATCCCGTAGTAATGAGGTTCTAGACCGAAACAGTCAATTAAACCTGGTTGCGGTTCATATTTTACAGGATAACTCCGGTTATGTCTCGGGTAGGTCTGGGATTTGCCCTCATCTGGCTCGTACCTTCGCATTTTTCGCTTACTTATTGGCCAGATCCTGGCCTTTTCCTGGCTTGGCCCACGTAGTAATGAGGTACCCCACTGAAACAGTCGATTAAACCTGGTTCCGATTAATATTTTAGATGATAACGCTGGTTGTGTCTGGGTTAGTTCTGGTATTTGCAATCATCTGGCTTATACTTTCGCAATTTTCTCGTACTTGTTGGCCAGATCTTGGGTTTTTTGTGATTCGGATGCCGTCGTAATGTGGTTCCACACCGAAGCAGTCAATTAAACCTGGTTGCGATGAATATTTTGGAGGATAACGCTTGTTATGTTTGGGTTAGTTCTGGTATTACCAATCATATGGCTCGTACATTCGCATTTTTCGCATACTTGTTGGCAAGATCCTGGGCTTTTTTTGGTTTGGATCACGTAGTGATGTGGTACCACACCGAAACAGTCAATAAAAGCTGGTTCCGAATAGTATTTTAGAGGATAACGCAGGTTACATCTGGGTTAGTTCTGGTATTTGCAATCATCTGGCTTATACTTTCGCAATTTTCTCGTACTTGTTGGCCAGATCTTGGGTTTTTTGTGATTCGGATGCCGTCGTAATGTGGTTCCACACCGAAGCACTCAATTAAACCTGGTTGCGATGAATATTTTGGAGGATAACGCTTGTTATGTTTGGGTTAGTTCTGTTATTTGCAATCATCTGGCTCATACTTTCGAGTTTTTCGCATACTTGTTGGCCAGATCCTGGGTTTTTTCTGGTTTGGATCCCGTAGTAATGAAGTTCCACGCCGAAGCAGTCAATTAAACCTGGTTGCGATTAATATTTTAGAGAATAACGCCGGTTATGTTTCGGGTAGGTCTGGGATTTGCCGTCATCTGGCTCGTATTTTCGCAATTTTTCGCATACTTGTTGGCCAGATCCCGGCCTTTTTCTGGCATGGACCACGTAGTAATGTGGTATCACACTGAAGCAGTCAATTAAACCTGGTTGCGGTTAATATTTTAGAGGATAACGCTGGTTACGTCCGGGTTAGATCTGGTATTTGCAATCATCTGGCACATACTTTCGCATTTTTCGCTTACTTGTTGGCAAGATACTGGGCTTTTTCTGGTTGGGATCACGTAGTAATGCGGTACCACGCCGAAGCAGTCAATTAAACCTGGTTGCGATTACTATTTTAGAGGATAACGCCGGTTATGTCTCGGGTCGGTCTGGGATTTGCCCTCATCTCGCTCATACTTTCGCATTTCTCGCATACTTGTTGGCCAGATCCTGGGCTTTTTCTGGTTTGGATAACGTAGTAATGTGGTACCACACTGAAACAGTCAATAAAAGCTGGTTCCGATTAGTATTTTAGAGGATAAAGCTGGTTATGGCTGGGTTAGTTTTGGTATTTGCAATTATCTGGCTCATACTATCGCGTTTTTCGCATACTTCTTGGCCAGATCCAGGGTTTTTTCAGGTTTGGATCCCGTAGTAATGTGGTTCCACACCGAAACACTCAACTAAACCTGGTCGCGATGAATATTTTAGAGGATAACGCCGGTTATGTCTGGGTTAGGTCTGGTATTTGCCCTCATCTGGCTCGTACTTTCGCATTTTTCGCATACTTGTTGGACAGATCCTGGCCTATTTTTGGTTTGGATCACGTAGTAATTCGGTACCATACCGAAACAGTCAAGTAAACCTGCTTACGATTAATATTTTAGAGGATAACGCCGGTTATGTCTCGGTTAGGTCTGGGATTTGCCGTCAACTGGCTCGTATTTTCGCTTTTTTCGCATACTTGTTTACCAGATCCTGGCCTTTTCCTGGCTTTGACCACGTAGTAATATGGTATCACACTGAAACAGACAATTAAACCTGGTTCCGATCAATATTTTGGGGATAACGCACGTTATGTCTGGGTTAGGTCTGGTATTTGCCCTCATCTGGCTCGTACCTTCGCGTTTTTCGCATACTTGTTGGCCAGATTCTGGGTTTTTTCTGGTTTGGATCCCGTAGTAATGAAGTTCCACACCGAAACAGTCAATTAAACCTGGTTGCGATTAATATTTTAGAGGATAACGCCGGTTATGTCTCGGGTAGGTCTGGGATTTGCCGTCATCTGGCTCGTATTTTCGCATTTTTCGCATACTTGTTGGCCAGATCCTGGCCTTTTTCTGGCTTGGACCACGTAGTAATGTGGTATCACACTGAAACAGTCAATTAAACCTGGTACCGATCAATAACTTAGAGGATAACGCACGTCATGTCTGGGTTAGGTCTGGTATTTGCCCTCATCTGGCTGGTACCTTCGCATTTTTCGCTTACTTGTTGGCCAGATCCTGGCCTTTTCCTGGCTTGGCCCACGTAGTAATGAGGTACCCCACTGAAACAGTCAATTAAACCTGGTTCCGATTAATATTTTAGAGGATAACGCTGGTTGTGTCTGGGTTAGTTCTGGTATTTGCAATCATCTGGCTTATACTTTCGCAATTCTCTCGTACTTGTTGGCCAGATCTTGGGTTTTTTGTGGTTTGGATCCCGTCGTAATGTGGTTCCATACCGAAGCAGTCAATTAAACCTGGTTGCGATGAATATTTTGGAGGATAACGCTGGTTATGTTTGGGTTAGTTCTGGTATTTCCAATCATATAGCTCGTACTTTCGCATTTTTCGCATACCTGTTGGCAAGATCCTGGGCTTTTCTTGGTTTGGATCACGTAGTGATGTGGTACCACACCGAAACACTCAACTAAACCTGGTCGCGATGAATATTTTAGAGGATAACGCCGGTTATGTCTGGGTTAGGTCTGGTATTTGCCCTCATCTGGCTCGTACTTTCGCATTTTTCACATACTTGTTGGACAGATCCTGGCCTATTTTTGGTTTGGATCACGTAGTAATTCGGTACCATACCGAAACAGTCAAGTAAACCTGCTTACGATTAATATTTTAGAGGATAACGCCGGTTATGTCTCGGTTAGGTCTGGGATTTGCCGTCAACTGGCTCGTATTTTCGCTTTTTTCGCATACTTGTTTACCAGATCCTGGCCTTTTCCTGGCTTTGACCACGTAGTAATATGGTATCACACTGAAACAGACAATTAAACCTGGTTCCGATCAATATTTTGGGGATAACGCACGTTATGTCTGGGTTAGGTCTGGTATTTGCCCTCATCTGGCTCGTACCTTCGCGTTTTTCGCATACTTGTTGGCCAGATTCTGGGTTTTTTCTGGTTTGGATCCCGTAGTAATGAAGTTCCACACCGAAACAGTCAATTAAACCTGGTTGCGATTAATATTTTAGAGGATAACGCCGGTTATGTCTCGGGTAGGTCTGGGATTTGCCGTCATCTGGCTCGTATTTTCGCATTTTTCGCATACTTGTTGGCCAGATCCTGGCCTTTTTCTGGCTTGGACCACGTAGTAATGTGGTATCACACTGAAACAGTCAATTAAACCTGGTTGCGATCAATAACTTAGAGGATAACGCACGTCATGTCTGGGTTAGGTCTGGTATTTGCCCTCATCTGGCTGGTACCTTCGCATTTTTCGCTTACTTGTTGGCCAGATCCTGGCCTTTTCCTGGCTTGGCCCACGTAGTAATGAGGTACCCCACTGAAACAGTCAATTAAACCTGGTTCCGATTAATATTTTAGAGGATAACGCTGGTTGTGTCTGGGTTAGTTCTGGTATTTGCAATCATCTGGCTTATACTTTCGCAATTCTCTCGTACTTGTTGGCCAGATCTTGGGTTTTTTGTGGTTTGGATCCCGTCGTAATGTGGTTCCATACCGAAGCAGTCAATTAAACCTGGTTGCGATGAATATTTTGGAGGATAACGCTGGTTATGTTTGGGTTAGTTCTCGTATTTCCAATCATATAGCTCGTACTTTCGCATTTTTCGCATACCTGTTGGCAAGATCCTGGGCTTTTCTTGGTTTGGATCACGTAGTGATGTGGTACCACACCGAAACAGTCAATAAAAGCTGGTTCCGAATAGCATTTTAGAGGATAACGCAGGTTACGTCTGCGTTAGTTCTGGTATTTGCAATCATCTGGCTCATACTTTCGCGTTGTTCGCATACTTGTTGGCCAGATCCTGGGTTTTTTCTGGTTTGGATCCCGTAGTAATGAAGTTCCACGCCGAAACAGTCAATTAAACCTGGTTACGATTAATATTTTAGAGGATAACGCCGGTTATGTCTCTGGTAGGTCTGGGATTTGCCGTCATCTGGCTCGTATTTTCGCAATTTTTCGCATACTTGTTGGCCAGATCCCGGCCTTTTTCTGGCATGGACCACGTAGTAATGTGGTAGCACACTGAAACAGTCAATTAAACCTGGTTGCGGTTAATATTTTGGAGGATAACGCCGTTTATGTCTCGGGTAGGTCTGGGATTTGCCGTCATCTGGCTCGTATTTTCGCATTTTTCGCATACTTGTTGGCCAGATCCTGGCCTTTTTCTGGCTTGGACCACGTAGTAAAGTGGTATCACACTGAAACAGTCAATCAAACCTGGTTCCGGTTAGTATTTTAGAGGATAACGCCGGTTATGTCTGGGTTAGGTCTGGGATTTGCCCTCATCTTGCTCGTGCTTTCGTATTTTTCGCATACTTGTTGGCCAGATCCTGGGCTTTTTCTGGTTTGTATCACGTAGTAATGCGGTACCACACTGAAACAGTCAATAGTAGCTGGTTCCGAATAGTATTTTAGAGCATAACGCTGGTTACGTCTGGGTTAGATCTGGTATTTGCAATCATCTGGCACATACTTTCGCAGTTTTCGCTTACTTGTTGGCAAGATCCTGGGCTTTTTCTGGTTGGGATCACGTAGTAATGCGGTACCACACCGAAGCAGTCAATTAAACCTGGTTGCGATTATTATTTTAGAGGATAACGCCGGTTATGTCTCGGGTAGGTCTGGGATTTGCCGTCATCTGGCTTGTATTTTCGCATTTTTCGCATACTTGTTGGCAAGATCCTGGGTTTTTTTTGGTTTGGATCACGTAGTAATGTGGTACCACACTGAAACAGTCAATTAAACCTGGTTCCGATTAATATTTTAGAGGATAACGCTGGTTATGTCTGGGTTAGGTCTGGTATTTGCCCTCACCTGGCTCGTACTTTCGCATCTTTCGCATACTTGTTGGCCAGATCCTGGCCTTTTTCTGGTTTGGATCACGTAGAAATGCGGTACCACACTGAAACAGTCAATCAAACCTGGTTCCGGTTAGTATTTTAGAGTATAACGCCGGTTATGTCTGGGTTAGGTCTGGTATGTGCCCTCATCTGTCTCGTACTTTCGCATTTTTCGCAAACTTGTTGTCCAGATCCTGGCCTTTTTCTGGACTGGATCACGTGGTAATGCGGTACCACACCGAAACAGTCAAGTAAACCTGGTTGCGATTAATATTTTAGAGGATAACGCCGGTTATGTCTCGGTTAGGTCTGGGATTTGCCCTCATCTGGCTCATACTTTCACATTTCTCGCATACTTGTTGGCCAGATCCTGGCCTATTTTTGGTTTGGATCACGTAGTAATGCGGTACCATACCGAAACAGTCAAGTAAACCTGCTTACGATTAATATTTTAGAGGATAACGCCGGTTATGTCTCGGTTAGGTCTGGGATTTGCCGTCATCTGGCTCGTATTTTCGCTTTTTTCGCATACTTGTTGACCAGATCATAGCCTTTTCCTGGCTTTGACCACGTAGTAATATGGTATCACACTGAAACAGACAATTAAACCTGGTTGCGATTAATATTTTAGAGGATAACGCCGGTTATGTCTGGGTTAGGTCTGGTATGTGCCCTCATCTGGCTCGTACTTTCGCATTTTTCGCAAACTTGTTGGCCAGATCCAGGCCTTTTTCTGGATTGGATCACGTGGTAATGCGGTACCACACCGAAACAGTCAAGTAAACCTGGTTGCGATTAATATTTTAGAGGATAACGCCGGTTATCTCTCGGTTAGGTCTGGGATTTGTCCTCATCTGGCTCATACTTTCGCATTTCTCGCGTACTTGTTGGCCAGATCCTGGGCTTTTTCTGGTTTGGATCACGTTGTAATGTGGTACCACACTGAAACAGTCAATAAAAGCAGGTTCCGATTAGTATTTTAGAGGATATCGCTGGTTATGTCTGGGTTAGTTCTGGTATTTGCAATTATCTGGCTCATACTATCGCGTTTTTCGCATACTTCTTGGCCAGATCCAGGGTTTTTTCAGGTTTGGATCCCGTAGTAATGTGGTTCCACACCGAAACAGTCAATTAAACCTGGGCGCGATGAATATTTTAGAGGATAACGCCGGTTATGTCTGGGTTAGGTCTGGTATTTGCCCTCATCTGGCTCGTACTTTCGCATTCTTCGCATACTTATTGGACAGATCCTGGCCTATTTTTGGTTTGGATCACGTAGTAATGCGGTACCACACCGAATGTGATGTGGTACCACACCGAAACAGTCAATAAAAGCTGGTTCCGAATAGCATTTTAGAGGATAACGCAGGTTACGTCTGGGTTAGTTCTGGGATTTGTCCACATCTGGCTCATACTTTCGCATTTCTCGCGTACTCGTTGGCCAGATCCTTGCCTTTTTCTTGCTTGGACCACGTAGTAAAGTGGTTCCACACAGAAACACTCAATTAAACCTGGTCGCGATGAATATTTTAGAGGATAACGCCGGTTATGTCTGGGTTAGGTCTGGTATTTGCCCTCATCTGGCTCGTACTTTCGCATTTTTCGCATACTTGTTGGCCAGATTCTGGGATTTTTCTGGTTTGGATCCCATAGTAATGAAGTTCCACACCGAAACAGTCAATTAAACCTGGTTGCGATTAATATTACAGAGGATAACGCCGGTTATGTCTCGGGTAGGTCTGGGATTTGCCGTCATCTGGCTCGTATTTTCGCATTTTTCGCATACTTGTTGGCCAGATCCTGGCCTTTTTCTGGCTTGGGCCACGTAGTAATGTGGTATCACACTGAAACAGTCAATTAAACCTGGTTCCGATCAATATTTTAGAGGGTAACGCACGTTATGTCTGGGTTAGGTCTGGTATTTGCCCTCATCTGGCTCGTACCTTCGCAGTTTTCGCTTACTTGTTGGCCAGATCCTGGGCTTTTTCTGGTTTGGATCACGTAGTAATGTGGTACCACACTGAAACAGTCGATAAAAGCTGGTTCCGATTAGTATTTTAGAGGATAAAACTGGTTATGTCTGGGTTAGTTCTGGTATTTGCAATTATCTGGCTCATACTATCGCGTTTTTCGCATACTTCTTGGCCAGATCCAGGGTTTTTTCAGGTTTGGATCCCGTAGTAATGTGGTTCCACACCGAAACACTCAATTAAACCTGCTTGCGATTAATATTTTAGAGGATAACGCCGGTTATGTCTCGGGTAGGTCTGGGATTTGCCGTCATCTGGCTCGTATTTTCGCATTTTTCGCATACTTGTTGGCCAGATCCTGGCCTTTTCCTGGCTTGGCCCACGTAGTAATGAGGTACCCCACTGAAACAGTCAATTAAACCTGGTTCCGATTAATATTTTAGAGGATAACGCTGGTTGTGTCTGGGTTAGTTCTGGTATTTGCAATCATCTGGCTTATACTTTCGCAATTTTCTCATACTTGTTGGCCAGATCTTGGGTTTTTTGTGGTTTGGATCCCGTCGTAATGTGGTTCCATACCGAAGCAGTCAATTAAACCTGGTTGCGATGAATATTTTGGAGGATAACGCTGGTTATGTTTGGGCTAGTTCTGGTATTTCCAATCATATAGCTCGTACTTTCGCATTTTTCGCATACTTGTTGGCAAGATCCTGGGCTTTTCTTGGTTTGGATCACGTAGTGATGTGGTACCACACCGAAACAGTCAATAAAAGCTGGTTCCGAATAGCATTTTAGAGGATAACGCAGGTTACGTCTGGGTCAGTTCTGGTATTTGCAAACCTTCTGGCTCATACTTTCGCGTTGTTCGCATACTTGTTGGCCAGATCCTGGGTTTTTTCTGGTTTGGATCCCGTAGTAATGAAGTTCCACGCCGAAACAGTCAATTAAACCTGGTTGCGATTAATATTTTAGAGGATAACGCCGGTTATGTCTCTGTTAAGTCTGGGATTTGCCGTCATCTGGCTCGTATTTTCGCAATTTTTCGCATACTTGTTGGCCAGATCCCGGCCTTTTTCTGGCATGGACCACGTAGTAATGTGGTATCACACTGAAACAGTCAATCAAACCTGGTTGCGGTTAATATTTTGGAGGATAACGCCGTTTATGTCTCGGGTAGGTCTGGGATTTGCCGTCATCTGGCTCGTATTTTCGCATTTTTCGCATACTTGTCGACCAGATCCTGGCCTTTTTCTGGCTTGGACCACGTAGTAAAGTGGTATCACACTGAAACAGTCAATTAAACCTGGTTCCGATCAATATTTTAGAGGATAACGCACGTTATGTCTGGGTTAGGTCTGGTATTTGCCCTCATCTGGCTCGTACCTTCGCATTTTTCGCTTACTTGTTGGCCAGATCCTGGCCTTTTCCTGGCTTGGCCCACGTAGTAATGAGGTACCTCACTGAAACAGTCAATTAAACCTGGTTCCGATTAATATTTTAGAGGATAACGCTGGTTGTGTCTGGGTTAGTTCTGGTATTTGCAATCATCTGGCTTATACTTTCGCAATTTTCTCATACTTGTTGGCCAGATCTTGGGTTTTTTGTGGTTTGGATCCCGTCATAATGTGGTTCCATACCGAAGCAGTCAATTAAACCTGGTTGCGATGAATATTTTGGAGGATAACGCTGGTTATGTTTGGGTTAGTTCTGGTATTTCCAATCATATAGCTCGTACTTTCGCATTTTTCGCATACTTGTTGGCAAGATCCTGGGCTTTTCTTGGTTTGGATCACGTAGTGATGTGGTACCACACCGAAACAGTCAATAAAAGCTGGTTCCGAATATCATTTTAGAGGATAACGCAGGTTACGTCTGGGTCAGTTCTGGTATTTGCAATCATCTGGCTCATACTTTCGCGTTGTTCGCATACTTGTTGGCCAGATCCTGGGTTTTTTCTGGTTTGGATCCCGTAGTAATGAAGTTCCACGCCGAAACAGTCAATTAAACCTGGTTGCGATTAATATTTTAGAGGATAACGCCGGTTATGTCTCTGGTAGGTCTGGGATTTGCCGCCATCTGGCTCGTATTTTCGCAATTTTTCGCATACTTGTTGGCCGGATCCCGGCCTTTTTCTGGCATGGACCACGTAGTAATGTGGTATCACACTGAAACAGTCAATCAAACCTGGTTGCGGTTAATATTTTGGAGGATAACGCCGTTTATGTCTCGGGTAGGTCTGGGCTTTGCCATCATCTGGCTCGTATTTTCGCATTTTTCGCATACTTGTTGGCCAGATCCTGGCCTTTTTCTGGCTTGGACCACGTAGTAAAGTGGTATCACACTGAAACAGTCAATCAAACCTGCTTCCGGTTAGTATTTTAGAGGATAACGCCGGTTATGTCTGGGTTAGGTCTGGGATTTGCCCTCATCTTGCTCGTGCTTTCGTATTTTTCGCATACTTGTTGGCCAGATCCTGGGCTTTTTCTGGTTTGTATCACGTAGTAATGCGGTACCACACTGAAACAGTCAATAGTAGCTGGTTCCGAATAGTATTTTAGAGGATAACGCTGGTTACGACTGGGTTAGATCTGGTATTTGCAATCATCTGGCACATACTTTCGCATTTTTCGCTTACTTGTTGGCAAGATCCTGGGCTTTCTCTTGTTGGGATCACGTAGTAATGCGATACCACACCGAATCAGTCAATTAAACCTGGTTGCGATTATTATTTTAGAGGATAACGCCGGTTATGTCTCGGGTAGGTCTGGGATTTGCCGTCATCTGGCCTGTATTTTCGCATTTTTCGCATACTTGTTGTCCAGATCCTGGCCTTTTTCTGGATTGGATCACGTGGTAATGCGGTACCACACCGAAACAGTCAAGTAAACCTGGTTCGATTAATATTTTAGAGGATAACGCCGGTTATGTCCCGGTTAGGTCTGGGATTTGCCCTCATCTGGCTCATACTTTCGCATTTCTCGCATACTTGTTGGCCAGATCCTGGGCTTTTTCTGGTTTGGATCACGTAGTAATGTGGTACCACACTGAAACAGTCAATGAAAGCTGGTTCCGATTAGTATTTTAGTGGATAAAGCTGGTTATGTCTGGGTTAGTCCTGGTATTTGCAATTATCTGTCTCATACTATCGCGTTTTTCGCATACTTCTTGGCCAGATCCAGGGTTTTTTCAGGTTTGGATCCCGTAGTAATGTGGTACCACACTGAAACAGTCAATTAAACCTGGTTGCGATTAATATTTTAGAGGACAACGCCGGTTATGTCACGGGTAGGCCTGGGATTTGCCGTCATCTGGCTCGTATTTTCGCATTTTTCGCATACTTGTTGACCAGATCCTGGCCTTTTCCTGGCTTTGACCACGTAGTAATGTGGTATCACACTGAAACAGTCAATTAAACCTGGTTGCGATTAATATTTTAGAGGATAACGCCGGTTATGTCTGGGTTAGGTCTGCTATGTGCCCTCATCTGGCTCGTACTTTCGCATTTTTCGCATACATATAGGCAAGATCCTGGCCTTTTTCTGGTCTGGATCACGTAGTAATGCGGTACCACACCGAAACAGTCAATTAAACCTGGTTGCGATTAATATTTTAGAGGATAACGCCGGTTATCTCTCGGTTAGGTCTGGGATTTGTCCTCATCTGGCTCATACTTTCGCATTACTCGCTTACTTGTTGGCAAGATCCTCGGCTTTTTTTGGTTTGGATCACGTAGTAATGTGGTACCACACTGAAACAGTCAATTAAACCTGGTTCCGATTAATATTTTAGAGGATAACGCTGGTTATGTCTGGGTTAGTTCTGGTATTTGCAATCATCTGGCTCATACTTTTGCAATTTTCGCGTACTTGTTGGCCAAATCTTGGGTTTTTTGTGGTTTGGATCCCGTCGTAGTCTCGTTCCACACCGAAGCAGTCAATCGAACCTGGTTCGGATGAATATTTTGGAGGATGACGCTGGTTATGTATGGGTTAGTTCTGGTATTTGCAATCATCTGGCTCGTACTTTCGCATTTTTCGCATACTTGTTGGCAAGATTCTGGGCTTTTTTTTGTTTGGATCACGTAGTAATGTGGTACCACACTGAAACAGTCAATTAAACCTGGTTCCGATTAATATTTTAGAGGATAACGCCGGTTATGGCTGGGTTAGGTCTGGTATTTGCCCTCATCTGGCTCGTACCTTCGCATTTTTCGCTTACTTGTTGGCCAGATCCTGGCCTTTTTCTGGCTTGGACCACGTAGTAATGAGGTACCACACTGAAACAGTCGATAAAACCTGGTACCGATTAATATTCTAGAGGAAAACGCTGGTTATGTCTGGGTTAGGTCTGGTATTTGCAACCATCTGGCTCATACTTTCGCGTTTTTCGCATACTTGTTGACCAGATCCTGGCCTTTTTCTGGCTAGCACCACGTAGTAATGTGGTACCACACTGAAGCAGTCAATTAAACCTGGTTGCGATTAATATTTTAGAGGACAACGCCGGTTATGTCACGGGTAGGTCTGGGATTTGCCGTCATCTGGCTCGTATTTTCGCATTTTTCGCATACTTGTTGGCCAGATCCTGGCCTTTTTCTGGCTTGGACCACGCTGTAATGTGGTACGACACTGAAACAGTCAATAGAATCTAGTTCCGATTAATATTTTAGAGGATAACGCCGGTTATGGCTGGGTTAGGTCTGGGATTTGTCGTCATCTGGCTCGTATTTTCGTTTTTTTCGCATACTTGTTGACCAGATCCTGGCCTTTTCCTGGCTTTGACCACGTAGTAATGTGGTATCACACTGAAACAGTCAATTAAACCTGGTTGCGATTAATATTTTAGAGGATAACGCCGGTTATGTCTGGGTTAGGTCTGGTATGTGCCCTCATCTGGCTCGTACTTTCGCATTTTTCGCATACATATAGGCAAGATCCTGGCCTTTTTGTGGTTTGGAATACGTAGTAATGCGGTACCACACCGAAACAGTCAATTAAACCTGGTTGCGATTAATATTTTAGAGGATAACGCCGGTTATCTCTCGGTTAGGTCTGGGATTTGTCCTCATCTGGCTCATACTTTCGCATTTCTCGCTTACTTGTTGGCAAGATCCTCGGCTTTTTTTGGTTTGGATCACGTAGTAATGTGGTACCACACTGAAACAGCCAATTTAACCTGGTTCCGATTAATATTTTAGAGGATAACGCCGGTTATGTCTCGGTTAGGTCAGGGATTTGCCCTCATCTGGCTCGTACTTTCGCATTTATCGCATACTAGTTGGCCAGATCCTGGCCTTTTTCTGGCTTGTATCACGTAGTAATTTGGTACCACACTGAAACAGTCAATCAAACCTGGTTGCGATTAATATTTTAGAGGATAACGCCGGTTATGTCTGGGTTAGGTCTGGTATGTGCCCTCATCTGGCTCGTACTTTCGCATTTCTCGCTTACTTGTTGGCAAGATCCTCGGCTTTTTTTGGTTTGGATCACGTAGTAATGTGGTACCACACTGAAACAGTCAATTAAACCTGGTTCCGATTAATATTTTAGAGGATAACGCTGGTTATGTCTGGGTTAGTTCTGGTATTTGCAATCATCTGGCTCATACTTTTGCAATTTTCGCGTACTTGTTGGCCAGATCTTGGGTTTTTTGTGGTTTGGATCCCGTCGTAATCTGGTTCCACACCGAAGCAGTCAATCGAACCTGGTTCGGATGAATATTTTGGAGGATGACGCTGGTTATGTTTGGGTTAGTTCTGGTATTTGCAATCATCTGGCTCGTACTTTCGCATTTTTCGCATACCTGTTGGCAAGATTCTGGGCTTTTTTTAGTTTGGATCACGTAGTAATGTGGTACCACACTGAAACAGTCAATTTAACCTGGTTCCGATTAATATTTTAGAGGATAACGCCGGTTATGTCTAGGTTAGGTCTGGTATTTGCCCTCATCTGGTTCGTACTTTCGCATTTTTCGCATACTTGATGGCCAGATCCTGGCCTTTTTCTGGTTTGGATCACGTAGTAATGCGGTACCACACCGAAACAGTCAATTAAACCTGGTAGCGATTAATATTTTAGAGGATATCGCCGGTTATGTCTCGGTTAGGTCTGGGATTTGCCCTCATCTGGCCCGTACTTTCGCATTTTTCGCATACTTGTTGGCCAGATCCTGGCGTTTTTCTGGTTTGGATCACGTAGTAATGCGGTACCACACCGGAACAGTCAATTAAACCTGGTTCCGATTAATATTTTAGAAGATAACGCTGGTTATATCTGGGTTAGTTCTGGTATTTGCAATCGTCTGGCTCATACTTTCGCAATTTTCGCGTACTTGTTGGCCAGATCTTGGGTTTTTTGTGGTTTGGATCCCGTCTTAATGTGGTTCCACACCGAAGCAGCCAATTATACCTGGTTGCGATGAATATTTTGGAGGATAACCCTGGTTATGATTGGGTTAGTTCTGGTATTTGCAATCATCTGGCTCGTACTTTCGCATTTTTCGCATACTTGTTGGCAAGATCCTGAGCTTTTTTTGGTTTGGATCACGTAGTAATGTGGTACCACACTGAAACAGTCAATTAAACCTGGTCCCGATTAATATTTTAGGGGATAACGCCGGTTATGTCTGGGTTATGTCTGGTATTTGCCCTCATCTGGCTCGTACTTTCGCATTTTTCGCATACATGAAGGCAAGATCCTGGCCTTTTTCTGATTTGGATCACGTAGTAATGCGGTACCACACCGAAACAGTCAATTAAACCTGGTAGCGATTAATATTTTAGAGGATAACGCCGGTTATGTCTCGGTTAGGTCAGGGATTTGCCCTCATCTGGCTCGTACTTTCGCATTTATCGCATACTTGTTGGCCAGATCCTGGCCTTTTTCTGGCTTGTATCACGTAGTAATTTGGTACCACACTGAAACAGTCAATCAAACCTGGTTCCGATTAATGTTTTAGAGGATAAAGCCTGTTATGGCTGGGTTAGGTCTGGGATTTGCCGTCATCTTGCTCGTGCTTTCGTATTTTTCGCATACTTGTTGGTCAGATCCTGGGTTTTTTCTGGTTTGGATCCCGTCGTAATGTGGTTCCACACCGAAGCAGTCAATTAAACCTGGTTGCGATTAATATTTTAGACGACAACGCCGGTTATGGCTCGGTTAGGTCAGGGATTTGCCCTCATCTGGCTCGTACTTTCGCATTTTTCGCATACTTGTTGGCCAGATCCTGGCCTTTTTCTGGCTTGGACCACGTAGTAATGTGGTATCACACTGAAACAGTCAATTAAACCTGGCTCCGATTAATATTTTAGAGGATAACGCCGGTTATGGCTGGGTTAGGTCTGGTATTTGCCTTCATCTGGCTCGTACCTTCGCATTTTTCGCTTACTTGTTGGCCAGATCCTGGCCTTTTTCTGGCTTGGACCACGTTGTAATGTGGTACCACACTGAAACAGTCAATAGAATCTAGTTCCGATTAATATTTTAGAGGATAACGCCGGTTATGGCTGGGTTAGGTCTGGGATTTGCCGTCATCTGGCTCGTATTTTCGTTTTTTTCGCATACTTGTTGACCAGATCCTGGCCTTTTCCTGGCTTTGACCACGTAGTAATGTGGTATCACACTGAAACAGTCAATTAAACCTGGTTGCGATTAATATTTTAGAGGATAACGCCGGTTATGTCTGGGTTAGGTCTGGTATGTGCCCTCATCTGGCTCGTACTTTCGCATTTTTCGCATACATATAGGCAAGATCCTGGCCTTTTTCTGGTTTGGATCACGTAGTAATGCGGTACCACACCGAAACAGTCAATTAAACCTGGTTGCGATTAATATTTTAGAGGATAACGCCGGTTATCTCTCGGTTAGGTCTGGGATTTGTCCTCATCTGGCTCATACTTTCGCATTTCTCGCTTACTTGTTGCCAAGATCCTCGGCTTTTTTTGGTTTGGATCACGTAGTAATGTGGTACCACACTGAAACAGTCAATTTAACCTGGTTCCGATTAATATTTTAGAGGATAACGCCGGTTATGTCTCGGTTAGGTCAGGGATTTGCCCTCATCTGGCTCGTACTTTCGCATTTATCGCATACTTGTTGGCCAGATCCTGGCCTTTTTCTGGCTTGTATCACGTAGTAATTTGGTACCACACTGAAACAGTCAATCAAACCTGGTTGCGATTAATATTTTAGAGGATAACGCCGGTTATGTCTGGGTTAGGTCTGGTATGTGCCCTCATCTGGCTCGTACTTTCGCATTGCTCGCTTACTTGTTGGCAAGATCCTCGGCTTTTTTTGGTTTGGATCACGTAGTAATGTGGTACCACACTGAAACAGTCAATTTAACCTGGTTCCGATTAATATTTTAGAGGATAACGCCGGTTATGTCTCGGTTAGGTCAGGGATTTGCCCTCATCTGGCTCGTACTTTCGCATTTATCGCATACTTGTTGGCCAGATCCTGGCCTTTTTCTGGCTTGTATCACGTAGTAATTTGGTACCACACTGAAACAGTCAATCAAACCTGGTTGCGATTAATATTTTAGAGGATAACGCCGGTTATGTCTGGGTTAGGTCTGGTATGTGCCCTCATCTGGCTCGTACTTTCGCATTGCTCGCTTACTTGTTGGCAAGATCCTCGGCTTTTTTTGGTTTGGATCACGTAGTAATGTGGTACCACACTGAAACAGTCAATTAAACCTGGTTCCGATTAATATTTTAGAGGATAACGCTGGTTATGTCTGGGTTAGTTCTGGTATTTGCAATCATCTGGCTCATACTTTTGCAATTTTCGCGTACTTGTTGGCCAGATCTTGGGTTTTTTGTGGTTTGGATCCCGTCGTAATCTGGTTCCACACCGAAGCAGTCAATCGAACCTGGTTCGGATGAATATTTTGGAGGATGACGCTGGTTATGTTTGGGTAAGTTCTGGTATTTGCAATCATCTGGCTCGTACTTTCGCATTTTTCGCATACCTGTTGGCAAGATTCTGGTCTTTTTTTAGTTTGGATCACGTAGTAATGTGTTACCACACTGAAACAGTCAATTAAACCTGGTTCCGATTAATATTTTAGAGGATAACGCCGGTTATGGCTGGGTTAGGTCTGGTATTTGCCTTCATCTGGCTCGTACCTTCGCATTTTTCGCTTACTTGTTGGCCAGATCCTGGCCTTTTTCTGGCTTGGACCACGTTGTAATGTGGTACCACACTGAAACAGTCAATAGAATCTAGTTCCGATTAATATTTTAGAGGATAACGCCGGTTATGGCTGGGTTAGGTCTGGGATTTGCCGTCATCTGGCTCGTATTTTCGTTTTTTTCGCATACTTGTTGACCAGATCCTGGCCTTTTCCTGGCTTTGACCACGTAGTAATGTGGTATCACACTGAAACAGTCAATTAAACCTGGTTGCGATTAATATTTTAGAGGATAACGCCGGTTATGTCTGGGTTAGGTCTGGTATGTGCCCTCATCTGGCTCGTACTTTCGCATTTTTCGCATACATATAGGCAAGATCCTGGCCTTTTTCTGGTTTGGATCACGTAGTAATGCGGTACCACACCGAAACAGTCAATTAAACCTGGTAGCGATTAATATTTTAGAGGATAACGCCGGTTATGTCTCGGTTAGGTCTGGGATTTGCCCTCATCTGGCTCGTACTTTCGCATTTTTCGCATACTTGTTGGCCTGATCCTGGCGTTTTTCTGGTTTGGATGACGTAGTAATGCGGTACCACACCGGAACAGTCAATTAAACCTGGTTCCGATTAATATTTTAAAAGATAACGCTGGTTATAGCTGGGTTAGTTCTGGTATTTGCAATCGTCTGGCTCATACTTTCATAATTTTCGCATACTTGTTGGGCAGATCTTGGGTTTTTTGTGGTTGGATCCCGTCGTAATGTGGTTCCACACCGAAGCAGTCAATTATACCTGGTTGCGATGAATATTTTGGAGGATAACCCTGGTTATGATTGGGTTAGTTCTGGTATTTGCAATCATCTGGCTCGTACTTTCGCATTTTTCGCATACTTGTTGGCAAGATCCTGAGCTTTTTTTGGTTTGGATCACGTAGTAATGTGGTACCACACTGAAACAGTCAATTAAACCAGGTCCCGATTAATATTTTAGAGGATAACGCCGGTTATGTCTGGGTTATGTCTGGTATTTGCCCTCATCTGGCTCGTACTTTCGCATTTTTCGCATACATGTAGGCTAGATCCTGGCCTTTTTCTGGCTTGGACCACGTAGTAATGAGGTACCACACTGAAACAGTCGATAAAACCTGGTATCGATTAATATTTTAGAGGATAACGCTGGTTATGTCTGGGTTAGGTCTGGTATTTGCAACCATCTGGCTCATACTTTCGCGTTTTTCGCATACTTGTTGACCAGATCCTGGCCTTTTTCTGGCTAGGACCACGTAGTAATGTGGTACCACACTGAAACAGTCAATTAAACCTGGTTGCGATTAATATTTTAGAGGACAACGCCGGTTATGTCACGGGTAGGTCTGGGATTTGCCGTCATCTGGCTCGTATTTTCGCATTTTTCGCATACTTGTTGGCCAGATCCTGGCCTTTTTCTGGCATGGACCACGTTGTAATGTGGTACCACACTGAAACAGTCAATAGAATCTAGTTCCGATTAATATTTTAGAGGATAACGCCGGTTATGGCTGGGTTAGGTCTGGGATTTGCCGTCATCTGGCTCGTATTTTCGTTTTTTTCGCATACTTGTTGACCAGATCCTGGCCTTTTCCTGGCTTTGACCACGTAGTAATGTGGTATCACACTGAAACAGTCAATTAAACCTGGTTGCGATTAATATTTTAGAGGATAACGCCGGTTATGTCTGGGTTAGGTCTGGTATGTGCCCTCATCTGGCTCGTACTTTCGCATTTTTCGCATACATATAGGCAAGATCCTGGCCTTTTTCTGGTTTGGATCACGTAGTAATGCGGTATCACACCGAAACAGTCAATTAAACCTGGTTGCGATTAATATTTTAGAGGATAACGCCGGTTATCTCTCGGTTAGGTCTGGGATTTGTCCTCATCTGGATCATACTTTCGCATTTCTCGCTTACTTGTTGGCAAGATCCTCGGCTTTTTTTGGTTTGGGTCACGTAGTAATGTGGTACCACACTGAAACAGTCAATTAAACCTGGTTCCGATTAATATTTTAGAGGATAACGCTGGTTATGTCTGGGTTAGTTCTGGTATTTGCAATCATCTGGCTCGTACTTTCGCATTTTTCGCATACTTGTTGGCAAGATTCTGGGCTTTTTTTAGTTTGGATCACGTAGTAATGTGGTACCACACTGAAACAGTCAATTAAACCTGGTTCCGATTAATATTTTAGAGGATAACGCCGGTTATGTCTGGGTTAGGTCTGGTATTTGCCCTCATCTGGTTCGTACTTTCGCATTTTTCGCATACTTGTTGGCCAGATCCTGGCCTTTTTCTGGTTTGGATCACGTAGTAATGCGGTACCACACCGAAACAGTCAATTAAACCTGGTAGCGATTAATATTTTAGAGGATAACGCCGGTTATGACTCGGTTAGGTCTGGGATTTGCCCTCATCTGGCCCGTACTTTCGCATTTTTCGCATACTTGTTGGCCAGATCCTGGCGTTTTTCTGGTTTGGATCACGTAGTAATGCGGTACCACACCGGAACAGTCAATTAAACCTGGTTCCGATTAATATTTTAGAGGATAACGCCGGTTATGTCTGGGTTATGTCTGGTGTTTGCCCTCATCTGGCCCGTACTTTCGCATTTTTCGCATACATGTAGGCAAGATCCTGGCCTTTTTCTGGTTTGGATCACGTAGTAATGCGGTACCACACCGAAACAGTCAATTAAACCTGGTAGCGATTAATATTTTAGAGGATAACGCCGGTTATGTCTCGGTTAGGTCAGGGATTTGCCCTCATCTGGCTCGTACTTTCGCATTTATCGCATACTTGTTGGCCAGATCCTGGCGTTTTTCTGGTTTGGATCACGTAGTAATGCGGTACCACACCGGAACAGTCAATTAAACCTGGTTCCGATTAATATTTTAGAAGATAACGCTGGTTATATCTGGGTTAGTTCTGGTATTTGCAATCGTCTGGCTCATACTTTCGCAATTTTCGCGTACTTGGTGGCCAGATCTTGGGTTTTTTGTGGTTTGGATCCCGTCGTAATGTGGTTCCACACCGAAGCAGCCAATTATACCTGGTTGCGATGAATATTTTGGAGGATAACCCTGGTTATGATTGGGTTAGTTCTGGTATTTGCAATCATCTGGCTCGTACTTTCGTTTTTTTCGCATACTTGTTGACCAGATCCTGGCCTTTTCCTGGCTTTGACCACGTAGTAATGTGGTATCACACTGAAACAGTCAATTAAACCTGGTTGCGATTAATATTTTAGAGGATAACGCCGGTTATGTCTGGGTTAGGTCTGGTATGTGCCCTCATCTGTCTCGTACTTTCGCATTTTTCGCATACATATAGGCAAGATCCTGGCCTTTTCCTGGTTTGGATCACGTAGTAATGCGGTACCACACCGAAACAGTCAATTAAACCTGGTTGCGATTAATATTTTAGAGGATAACGCCGGTTATCTCTCGGTTAGGTCTGGGATTTGTCCTCATCTGGCTCATACTTTCGCATTTCTCGCTTACTTGTTGGCAAGATCCTCGGCTTTTTTTGGTTTGGATCACGTAGTAATGTGGTACCACACTGAAACAGTCAATTTAACCTGGTTCCGATTAATATTTTAGAGGATAACGCCGGTTATGTCTCGGTTAGGTCAGGGATTTGCCCTCATCTGGCTCGTACTTTCGCACTTATCGCATACTTGTTGGCCAGATCCTGGCCTTTTTCTGGCTTGTATCACGTAGTAATTTGGTACCACACTGAAACAGTCAATCAAACCTGGTTGCGATTAATATTTTAGAGGATAACGCCGGTTATGTCTGGGTTAGGTCTGGTATGTGCCCTCATCTGGCTCGTACTTTCGCATTTCTCGCTTACTTGTTGGCAAGATCCTCGGCTTTTTTTGGTTTGGATCACGTAGTAATGTGGTACCACACTGAAACAGTCAATTAAACCTGGTTCCGATTAATATTTTAGAGGATAACGCCGGTTATGTCTGTGTTAGGTCTGGTATTTGCCCTCATCTGGTTCGTACTTTCGCATTTTTCGAATACTTGTTGGCCAGATCCTGGCCTTTTTCTGGTTTGGATCACGTAGTAATGCGGTACCACACCGAAACAGTCAATTAAACCTGGTAGCGATTAATATTTTAGAGGATAACGCCGGTTATGTCTCGGGTAGGTCTGGGATTTGCCCTCATCTGGCCCGTACTTTCGCATTTTTCGCATACTTGTTGGCCAGATCCTGGCGTTTTTCTGGTTTGGATCACGTAGTAATGCGGTACCACACCGGAACAGTCAATTAAACCTGGTTCCGATTAATATTTTAGAAGATAACGCTGGTTATATCTGGGTTAGTTCCGGTATTTGCAATCGTCCGGCTCATACTTTCGCAATTTTCGCGTACTTGTTGGCCAGATCTTGGGTTTTTTGTGGTTTGGATCCCGTCGTAATGTGGTTCCACACCGAAGCAGTCAATTATACCTGGTTGCGATGAATATTTTGGAGGATAACCCTGGTTATGATTGGGTTAGTTCTGGTATTTGCAATCATCTGGCTCGTTCTTTCGCATTTTTCGCATACTTGTTGGCAAGATCCTGAGCTTTTTTTGGTTTGGATCACGTAGTAATGTGGTACCACACTGAAACAGTCAATTAAACCAGGTCCCGATTAATATTTTAGAGGATAACGCCGGTTATGTCTGGGTTATGTCTGGTATTTGCCCTCATCTGGCTCGTACTTTCGCATTTTTCGCATACATGTAGGCTTGATCCTGGCCTTTTTCTGGTTTGGATCACGTAGTAATGCGGTACCACACCGAAACAGTCAATTAAACCTGGTAGCGATTAATATTTTAGAGGATAACGCCGGTTATGTCTCGGTTAGGTCAGGGATTTGCCCTCATCTGGCTCGTACTTTCGCATTTATCGCATACTTGTTGGCCAGATCCTGGCCTTTTTCTGACTTGTATCACGTAGTAATTTGGTACCACACTGAAACAGTCAATCAAACCTGGTTCCGATTAATTTTTTAGAGGATAACGCCGGTTATGGCTGGGTTAGGTCTGGGATTTGCCGTCATCTTGCTCGTGCTTTCATATTTTTCGCATACTTGTTGGTCAGGTCCTGGGTTTTTTCTGGTTTGGATCCCGTCGTAATGTGGTTCCACACCGAAGCAGTCAATTAAACCTGGTTGCGATTAATATTTTAGACGACAACGCCGGTTATGGCTCGGTTAGGTCAGGGATTTGCCCTCATCTGGCTCGTACTTTCGCATTTTTCGCATACTTGTTGGCCAGATCCTGGCCTTTTTCTGGCTTGGACCACGTAGTAATGT
The DNA here is from genome assembly GCF_051014445.1 of Colletes latitarsis. Classification (NCBI taxonomy): domain Eukaryota; kingdom Metazoa; phylum Arthropoda; class Insecta; order Hymenoptera; family Colletidae; genus Colletes; species Colletes latitarsis. The sequence goes on from NC_135136.1 coordinate 19,481,687, forward strand.
GGTATCACACTGAAACAGTCAATTAAACCTGGCTCCGATTAATATTTTAGAGGATAACGCCGGTTATGGCTGGGTTAGGTCTGGTATTTGCCCTCATCTGGCTCGTACCTTCGCATTTTTCGCTTACTTGTTGGCCAGATCCTGGCCTTTTTCTGGCTTGGACCACGTAGTAATGAGGTACCACACTGAAACAGTCGATAAAACCTGGTATCGATTAATATTTTAGAGGATAACGCTGGTTATGTCTGGGTTAGGTCTGGTATTTGCAACCATCTGGCTCATGCTTTCGCGTTTTTCGCATACTTGTTGACCAGATCCTGGCCTTTTTCTGGCTAGGACCACGTAGTAATGTGGTACCACACTGAAACAGTCAATTAAACCTGGTTGCGATTAATATTTTAGAGGACAACGCCGGTTATGTCACGGGTAGATCTGGGATTTGCCGTCATCTGGCTCGTATTTTCGCATTTTTCGCATACTTGTTGACCAGATCCTGGCCTTTTCCTGGCTTTGACCACGTAGTAATGTGGTATCACACTGAAACAGTCAATTAAACCTGGTTGCGATTAATATTTTAGAGGATAACGCCGGTTATGTCTGGGTTAGGTCTGGTATGTGCCCTCATCTGGCTCGTACTTTCGCATTTTTCGCATACATATAGGCAAGATCCTGGCCTTTTTCTGGTTTGGATCACGTAGTAATGCGGTACCACACCGAAACAGTCAATTAAACCTGGTTGCGATTAATATTTTAGAGGATAACGCCGGTTATCTCTCGGTTAGGTCTGGGATTTGTCCTCATCTGGCGCATACTTTCGCATTTCTCGCTTACTTGTTGGCAAGATCCTCGGCTTTTTTTGGTTTGGGTCACGTAGTAATGTGGTACCACACTGAAACAGTCAATTAAACCTGGCTCCGATTAATATTTTAGAGGATAACGCTGGTTATGTCTGGGTTAGTTCTGGTATTTGCAATCATCTGGCTCGTACTTTCGCATTTATCGCATACTTGTTGGCCAGATCCTGGCGTTTTTCTGGTTTGGATCACGTAGTAATGCGGTACCACACCGGAACAGTCAATTAAACCTGGTTCCGATTAATATTTTAGAAGATAACGCTGGTTATATCTGGGTTAGTTCTGGTATTTGCAATCGTCTGGCTCATACTTTCGCAATTTTCGCGTACTTGTTGGCCAGATCTTGGGTTTTTTGTGGTTTGGATCCCGTCGTAATGTGGTTCCACACCGAAGCAGCCAATTATACCTGGTTGCGATGAATATTTTGGAGGATGACGCTGGTTATGTTTGGGTTAGTTCTGGTATTTGCAATCATCTGGCTCGTACTTTCGCATTTTTCGCATACCTGTTGGCAAGATTCTGGGCTTTTTTTAGTTTGGATCACGTAGTAATGTGGTACCACACTGAAACAGTCAATTAAACCTGGTTCCGATTAATATTTTAGAGGATAACGCCGGTTATGTCTGGGTTAGGTCTGGTATTTGCCCTCATCTGGTTCGTACTTTCGCATTTTTCGAATACTTGTTGGCCAGATCCTGGCCTTTTTCTGGTTTGGATCACGTAGTAATGCGGTACCACACCGAAACAGATCTTGGGTTTTTTGTGGTTTGGATCCCGTCGTAATGTGGTTCCACACCGAAGCAGTCAATTATACCTGGTTGCGATGAATATTTTGGAGGATAACCCTGGTCATGATTGGGTTAGTTCTGGTATTTGCAATCATCTGGCTCGTTCTTTCGCATTTTTCGCATACTTGTTGGCAAGATCCTGAGCTTTTTTTGGTTTGGATCACGTAGTAATGTGGTACCACACTGAAACAGTCAATTAAACCAGGTCCCGATTAATATTTTAGAGGATAACGCCGGTTATGTCTGGGTTATGTCTGGTATTTGCCCTCATCTGGCTCGTACTTTCGCATTTATCGCATACTTGTTGGCCAGATCCTGGCGTTTTTCTGGTTTGGATCACGTAGTAATGCGGTACCACACCGAAACAGTCAATTAAACCTGGTAGCGATTAATATTTTAGAGGATAACGCCGGTTATGTCTCGGTTAGGTCAGGGATTTGCCCTCATCTGGCTCGTACTTTCGCATTTATCGCATACTTGTTGGCCAGATCCTGGCCTTTTTCTGACTTGTATCACGTAGTAATTTGGTACCACACTGAAACAGTCAATCAAACCTGGTTCCGATTAATTTTTTAGAGGATAACGCCGGTTATGGCTGGGTTAGGTCTGGGATTTGCCGTCATCTTGCTCGTGCTTTCATATTTTTCGCATACTTGTTGGTCAGGTCCTGGGTTTTTTCTGGTTTGGATCCCGTCGTAATGTGGTTCCACACCGAAGCAGTCAATTAAACCTGGTTGCGATTAATATTTTAGACGACAACGCCGGTTATGGCTCGGTTAGGTCAGGGATTTGCCCTCATCTGGCTCGTACTTTCGCATTTTTCGCATACTTGTTGGCCAGATCCTGGCCTTTTTCTGGCTTGGACCACGTAGTAATGTGGTACCACACTGAAACAGTCAATCAAACCTGGTTCCGATTAATTTTTTAGAGGATAACGCCGGTTATGGCTGGGTTAGGTCTGGGATTTGCCGTCATCTTGCTCGTGCTTTCATATTTTTCGCATACTTGTTGGTCAGGTCCTGGGTTTTTTCTGGTTTGGATCCCGTCGTAATGTGGTTCCACACCGAAGCAGTCAATTAAACCTGGTTGCGATTAATATTTTAGACGACAACGCCGGTTATGGCTCGGTTAGGTCAGGGATTTGCCCTCATCTGGCTCGTACTTTCGCATTTTTCGCATACTTGTTGGCCAGATCCTGGCGTTTTTCTGGTTTGGATCACGTAGTAATGCGGTACCACACCGAAACAGTCAATTAAACCAGGTCCCGATTAATATTTTAGAGGATAACGCCGGTTATGTCTGGGTTATGTCTGGTATTTGCCCTCATCTGGCTCGTACCTTCGCATTTTTCGCTTACTTGTTGGCCAGATCCTGGCCTTTTTCTGGCTTGGACCACGTAGTAATGAGGTACCACACTGAAACAGTCGATAAAACCTGGTATCGATTAATATTTTAGAGGATAACGCTGGTTATGTCTGGGTTAGGTCTGGTATTTGCAACCATCTGGCTCATACTTTCGCAATTTTCGCGTACTTGTTGGCCAGATCTTGGGTTTTTTGTGGTTTGGATCCCGTCGTAATGTGGTTCCACACCGAAGCAGCCAATTATACCTGGTTGCGATGAATATTTTGGAGGATAACCCTGGTTATGATTGGGTTAGTTCTGGTATTTGCAATCATCTGGCTCGTACTTTCGTTTTTTTCGCATTCTTGTTGACCAGATCCTGGCCTTTTCCTGGCATTGACCACGTAGTAATGTGGTATCACACTGAAACAGTCAATAAAACCTGGTTGCGATTAATATTTTAGAGGATAACGCCGGTTATGTCTGGGTTAGGTCTGGTATGTGCCCTCATCTGTCTCGTACTTTCGCATTTTTCGCATACATATAGGCAAGATCCTGGCCTTTTTCTGGTTTGGATCACGTAGTAATGCGGTACCACACCGAAACAGTCAATTAAACCTGGTTGCGATTAATATTTTAGAGGATAACGCCGGTTATCACTCGGTTAGGTCTGGGATTTGTCCTCATCTGGCTCATACTTTCGCATTTCTCGCTTACTTGTTGGCAAGATCCTCGGCTTTTTTTGGTTTGGATCACGTAGTAATGTGGTACCACACTGAAACAGTCAATTTAACCTGGTTCCGATTAATATTTTAGAGGATAACGCCGGTTATGTCTCGGTTAGGTCAGGGATTTGCCCTCATCTGGCTCGTACTTTCGCATTTATCGCATACTTGTTGGCCAGATCCTGGCCTTTTTCTGGCTTGTATCACGTAGTAATTTGGTACCACACTGAAACAGTCAATTAAACCTGGTTCCGATTAATATTTTAGAGGATAACGCCGGTTATGTCTGGGTTAGGTCTGGTATTTGCCCTCATCTGGTTCGTACTTTCGTATTTTTCGCATACTTGTTGGCCAGATCCTGGCCTTTTTCTGGTTTGGATCACGTAGTAATGCGGTACCACACCGAAACAGTCAATTAAACCTGGTAGCGATTAATATTTTAGAGGATAACGCCGGTTATGACTCGGTTAGGTCTGGGATTTGCCCTCATCTGGCCCGTACTTTCGCATTTTTCGCATACTTGTTGGCCAGATCCTGGCGTTTTTCTGGTTTGGATCACGTAGTAATGCGGTACCACACCGGAACAGTCAATTAAGCCTGCTTCCGATTAATATTTTAGAGGATAACGCCGGTTATGTCTGGGTTATATCTGGTGTTTGCCCTCATCTGGCTCGTACTTTCGCATTTTTCGCATACCTGTTGGCAAGATTCTGGGCTTTTTTTAGTTTGGATCACGTAGTAATGTGGTACCACACCGAAACAGTCAATTAAACCTGGTTCCGATTAACATTTTAGAGGATAACGCCGGTTATGTCTGGGTTAGGTCTGGTATTTGCCCTCATCTGGTTCGTACTTTCGCATTTTTCGAATACTTGTTGGCCAGATCCTGGCCTTTTTCTGGTTTGGATCACGTAGTAATGCGGTACCACACCGAAACAGTCAATTAAACCTGGTAGCGATTAATATTTTAGAGGATAACGCCGGTTATGTCTCGGGTAGGTCTGGGATTTGCCCTCATCTGGCCCGTACTTTCGCATTTTTCGCATACTTGTTGGCCAGATCCTGGCGTTTTTCTGGTTTGGATCACGTAGTAATGCGGTACCACACCGGAACAGTCAATTAAACCTGGTTCCGATTAATATTTTAGAAGATAACGCTGGTTATATCTGGGTTAGTTCCGGTATTTGCAATCGTCCGGCTCATACTTTCGCAATTTTCGCGTACTTGTTGGCCAGATCTTGGGTTTTTTGTGGTTTGGATCCCGTCGTAATGTGGTTCCACACCGAAGCAGTCAATTATACCTGGTTGCGATGAATATTTTGGAGGATAACCCTGGTTATGATTGGGTTAGTTCTGGTATTTGCAATCATCTGGCTCGTTCTTTCGCATTTTTCGCATACTTGTTGGCAAGATCCTGAGCTTTTTTTGGTTTGGATCACGTAGTAATGTGGTACCACACTGAAACAGTCAATTAAACCAGGTCCCGATTAATATTTTAGAGGATAACGCCGGTTATGTCTGGGTTATGTCTGGTATTTGCCCTCATCTGGCTCGTACTTTCGCATTTTTCGCATACATGTAGGCTTGATCCTGGCCTTTTTCTGGTTTGGATCACGTAGTAATGCGGTACCACACCGAAACAGTCAATTAAACCTGGTAGCGATTAATATTTTAGAGGATAACGCCGGTTATGTCTCGGTTAGGTCAGGGATTTGCCCTCATCTGGCTCGTACTTTCGCATTTATCGCATACTTGTTGGCCAGATCCTGGCCTTTTTCTGACTTGTATCACGTAGTAATTTGGTACCACACTGAAACAGTCAATCAAACCTGGTTCCGATTAATTTTTTAGAGGATAACGCCGGTTATGGCTGGGTTAGGTCTGGGATTTGCCGTCATCTTGCTCGTGCTTTCATATTTTTCGCATACTTGTTGGTCAGGTCCTGGGTTTTTTCTGGTTTGGATCCCGTCGTAATGTGGTTCCACACCGAAGCAGTCAATTAAACCTGGTTGCGATTAATATTTTAGACGACAACGCCGGTTATGGCTCGGTTAGGTCAGGGATTTGCCCTCATCTGGCTCGTACTTTCGCATTTTTCGCATACTTGTTGGCCAGATCCTGGCCTTTTTCTGGCTTGGACCACGTAGTAATGTGGTATCACACTGAAACAGTCAATTAAACCTGGCTCCGATTAATATTTTAGAGGATAACGCCGGTTATGGCTGGGTTAGGTCTGGTATTTGCCCTCATCTGGCTCGTACCTTCGCATTTTTCGCTTACTTGTTGGCCAGATCCTGGCCTTTTTCTGGCTTGGACCACGTAGTAATGAGGTACCACACTGAAACAGTCGATAAAACCTGGTATCGATTAATATTTTAGAGGATAACGCTGGTTATGTCTGGGTTAGGTCTGGTATTTGCAACCATCTGGCTCATACTTTCGCGTTTTTCGCATACTTGTTGACCAGATCCTGGCCTTTTTCTGGCTAGGACCACGTAGTAATGTGGTACCACACTGAAGCAGTCAATTAAACCTGGTTGCGATTAATATTTTAGAGGACAACGCCGGTTATGTCACGGGTAGATCTGGGATTTGCCGTCATCTGGCTCGTATTTTCGCATTTTTCGCATACTTGTTGACCAGATCCTGGCCTTTTCCTGGCTTTGACCACGTAGTAATGTGGTATCACACTGAAACAGTCAATTAAACCTGGTTGCGATTAATATTTTAGAGGATAACGCCGGTTATGTCTGGGTTAGGTCTGGTATGTGCCCTCATCTGGCTCGTACTTTCGCATTTTTCGCATACATATAGGCAAGATCCTGGCCTTTTTCTGGTTTGGATCACGTAGTAATGCGGTACCACACCGAAACAGTCAATTAAACCTGGTTGCGATTAATATTTTAGAGGATAACGCCGGTTATCTCTCGGTTAGGACTGGGATTTGTCCTCATCTGGCGCATACTTTCGCATTTCTCGCTTACTTGTTGGCAAGATCCTCGGCTTTTTTTGGTTTGGGTCGCGTAGTAATGTGGTACCACACTGAAACAGTCAATTAAACCTGGCTCCGATTAATATTTTAGAGGATAACGCTGGTTATGTCTGGGTTAGTTCTGGTATTTGCAATCATCTGGCTCGTACTTTCGCATTTTTCGCATACTTGTTGGCAAGATTCTGGGCTTTTTTTAGTTTGGATCACGTAGTAATGTGGTACCACACTGAAACAGTCAATTAAACCTGGTTCCGATTAATATTTTAGAGGATAACGCCGGTTATGTCTGGGTTAGGTCTGGTATTTGCCCTCATCTGGTTCGTACTTTCGCATTTTTCGCATACTTGTTGGCCAGATCCTGGCCTTTTTCTGGTTTGTATCACGTAGTAATGCGGTACCACACCGAAACAGTCAATTAAACCTGGTAGCGATTAATATTTTAGAGGATAACGCCGGTTATGACTCGGTTAGGTCTGGGATTTGCCCTCATCTGGCCCGTACTTTCGCATTTTTCGCATACTTGTTGGCCAGATCCTGGCGTTTTTCTGGTTTGGATCACGTAGTAATGCGGTACCACACCGGAACAGTCAATTAAACCTGCTTCCGATTAATATTTTAGAGGATAACGCCGGTTATGTCTGGGTTATGTCTGGTGTTTGCCCTCATCTGGCTCGTACTTTCGCATTTTTCGCATACATGTAGGCAAGATCCTGGCCTTTTTCTGGTTTGGATCACGTAGTAATGCGGTACCACACCGTAACAGTCAATTAAACCTGGTAGCGATTAATATTTTAGAGGATAACGCCGGTTATGTCTCGGTTAGGTCAGGGATTTGCCCTCATCTGGCTCGTACTTTCGCATTTATCGCATACTTGTTGGCCAGATCCTGGCGTTTTTCTGGTTTGGATCACGTAGTAATGCGGTACCACACCGGAACAGTCAATTAAACCTGGTTCCGATTAATATTTTAGAAGATAACGCTGGTTATATCTGGGTTAGTTCTGGTATTTGCAATCGTCTGGCTCATACTTTCGCAATTTTCGCGTACTTGTTGGCCAGATCTTGGGTTTTTTGTGGTTTGGATCCCGTCGTAATGTGGTTCCACACCGAAGCAGCCAATTATACCTGGTTGCGATGAATATTTTGGAGGATAACCCTGGTTATGATTGGGTTAGTTCTGGTATTTGCAATCATCTGGCTCGTACTTTCGTTTTTTTCGCATACTTGTTGACCAGATCCTGGCCTTTTTCTGGCTTGTATCACGTAGTAATTTGGTACCACACTGAAACAGTCAATCAAACCTGGTTGCGATTAATATTTTAGAGGATAACGCCGGTTATGTCTGGGTTAGGTCTGGTATGTGCCCTCATCTGGCTCGTACTTTCGCATTTCTCGCTTACTTGTTGGCAAGATCCTCGGCTTTTTTTGGTTTGGATCACGTAGTAATGTGGTACCACACTGAAACAGTCAATTAAACCTGGTTCCGATTAATATTTTAGAGGATAACGCTGGTTATGTCTGGGTTAGTTCTGGTATTTGCAATCATCTGGCTCATACTTTTGCAATTTTCGCGTACTTGTTGGCCAGATCTTGGGTTTTTTGTGGTTTGGATCCCGTCGTAATCTGGTTCCACACCGAAGCAGTCAATCGAACCTGGTTCGGATGAATATTTTGGAGGATGACGCTGGTTATGTTTGGGTTAGTTCTGGTATTTGCAATCATCTGGCTCGTACTTTCGCATTTTTCGCATACCTGTTGGCAAGATTCTGGGCTTTTTTTAGTTTGGATCACGTAGTAATGTGGTACCACACTGAAACAGTCAATTAAACCTGGTTCCGATTAATATTTTAGAGGATAACGCCGGTCATGTCTGGGTTAGGTCTGGTATTTGCCCTCATCTGGTTCGTACTTTCGCATTTTTCGAATACTTGTTGGCCAGATCCTGGCCTTTTTCTGGTTTGGATCACGTAGTAATGCGGTACCACACCGAAACAGTCAATTAAACCTGGTAGCGATTAATATTTTAGAGGATAACGCCGGTTATGTCTCGGGTAGGTCTGGGATTTGCCCTCATCTGGCCCGTACTTTCGCATTTTTCGCATACTTGTTGGCCAGATCCTGGCCTTTTTCTGGTTTGGATCACGTAGTAATGCGGTACCACACCGGAACAGTCAATTAAACCTGGTTCCGATTAATATTTTAGAAGATAACGCTGGTTATATCTGGGTTAGTTCCGGTATTTGCAATCGTCTGGCTCATACTTTCGCAATTTTCGCGTACTTGTTGGCCAGATCTTGGGTTTTTTGTGGTTTGGATCCCGTCGTAATGTGGTTCCACACCGAAGCAGTCAATTATACCTGGTTGCGATGAATATTTTGGAGGATAACCCTGGTTATGATTGGGTTAGTTCTGGTATTTGCAATCATCTGGCTCGTTCTTTCGCATTTTTCGCATACTTGTTGGCAAGATCCTGAGCTTTTTTTGGTTTGGATCACGTAGTAATGTGGTACCACACTGAAACAGTCAATTAAACCAGGTCCCGATTAATATTTTAGAGGATAACGCCGGTTATGTCTGGGTTATGTCTGGTATTTGCCCTCATCTGGCTCGTACTTTCGCATTTTTCGCATACATGTAGGCTTGATCCTGGCTTTTTTCTGGTTTGGATCACGTAGTAATGCGGTACCACACCGAAACAGTCAATTAAACCTGGTAGCGATTAATATTTTAGAGGATAACGCCGGTTATGTCTCGGTTAGGTCAGGGATTTGCCCTCATCTGGCTCGTACTTTCGCATTTATCGCATACTTGTTGGCCAGATCCTGGCCTTTTTCTGACTTGTATCACGTAGTAATTTGGTACCACACTGAAACAGTCAATCAAACCTGGTTCCGATTAATTTTTTAGAGGATAACGCCGGTTATGGCTGGGTTAGGTCTGGGATTTGCCGTCATCTTGCTCGTGCTTTCATATTTTTCGCATACTTGTTGGTCAGGTCCTGGGTTTTTTCTGGTTTGGATCCCGTCGTAATGTGGTTCCACACCGAAGCAGTCAATTAAACCTGGTTGCGATTAACATTTTAGACGACAACGCCGGTTATGGCTCGGTTAGGTCAGGGATTTGCCCTCATCTGGCTCGTACTTTCGCATTTTTCGCATACTTGTTGGCCAGATCCTGGCCTTTTTCTGGCTTGGACCACGTAGTAATGTGGTATCACACTGAAACAGTCAATTAAACCTGGCTCCGATTAATATTTTAGAGGATAACGCCGGTTATGGCTGGGTTAGGTCTGGTATTTGCCCTCATCTGGCTCGTACCTTCGCATTTTTCGCTTACTTGTTGGCCAGATCCTGGCCTTTTTCTGGCTTGGACCACGTAGTAATGAGGTACCACACTGAAACAGTCGATAAAACCTGGTATCGATTAATATTTTAGAGGATAACGCTGGTTATGTCTGGGTTAGGTCTGGTATTTGCAACCATCTGGCTCATACTTTCGCGTTTTTCGCATACTTGTTGACCAGATCCTGGCCTTTTTCTGGCTAGGACCACGTAGTAATGTGGTACCACACTGAAACAGTCAATTAAACCTGGTTGCGATTAATATTTTAGAGGACAACGCCGGTTATGTCACGGGTAGATCTGGGATTTGCCGTCATCTGGCTCGTATTTTCGCATTTTTCGCATACTTGTTGACCAGATCCTGGCCTTTTCCTGGCTTTGACCACGTAGTAATGTGGTATCACACTGAAACAGTCAATTAAACCTGGTTGCGATTAATATTTTAGAGGATAACGCCGGTTATGTCTGGGTTAGGTCTGCTATGTGCCCTCATCTGGCTCGTACTTTCGCATTTTTCGCATACATATAGGCAAGATCCTGGCCTTTTTCTGGTTTGGATCACGTAGTAATGCGGTACCACACCGAAACAGTCAATTAAACCTGGTTGCGATTAATATTTTAGAGGATAACGCCGGTTATCTCTCGGTTAGGTCTGGGATTTGTCCTCATCTGGCTCATACTTTCGCATTTCTCGCTTACTTGTTGGCAAGATCCTCGGCTTTTTTTGGTTTGGGTCACGTAGTAATGTGGTACCGCACTGAAACAGTCAATTAAACCTGGCTCCGATTAATATTTTAGAGGATAACGCTGGTTATGTCTGGGTTAGTTCTGGTATTTGCAATCATCTGGCTCGTACTTTCGCATTTTTCGCATACTTGTTGGCAAGATTCTGGGCTTTTTTTAGTTTGGATCACGTAGTAATGTGGTACCACACTGAAACAGTCAATTAAACCTGGTTCCGATTAATATTTTAGAGGATAACGCCGGTTATGTCTGGGTTAGGTCTGGTATTTGCCCTCATCTGGTTCGTACTTTCGCATTTTTCGCATACTTGTTGGCCAGATCCTGGCCTTTTTCTGGTTTGGATCACGTAGTAATGCGGTACCACACCGAAACAGTCAATTAAACCTGGTAGCGATTAATATTTTAGAGGATAACGCCGGTTATGTCTCGGTTAGGTCTGGGATTTGCCCTCATCTGGCCCGTACTTTCGCATTATTCGCATACTTGTTGGCCAGATCCTGGCGTTTTTCTGGTTTGGATCACGTAGTAATGCGGTACCACACCGGAACAGTCAATTAAACCTGGTTCCGATTAATATTTTAGAGGATAACGCCGGTTATGTCTGGGTTATGTCTGGTGTTTGCCCTCATCTGGCTCGTACTTTCGCATTTTTCGCATACATGTAGGCAAGATCCTGGCCTTTTTCTGGTTTGGATCACGTAGTAATGCGGTACCACACCGAAACAGTCAATTAAACCTGGTAGCGATTAATATTTTAGAGGATAACGCCGGTTATGTCTCGGTTAGGTCAGGGATTTGCCCTCATCTGGCTCGTACTTTCGCATTTATCGCATACTTGTTGGCCAGATCCTGGCCTTTTTCTGGCTTGTATCACGTAGTAATTTGGTACCACACTGAAACAGTCAATCAAACCTGGTTCCGATTAATTTTTTAGAGGATAACGCCGGTTATGTCTGGGTTAGGTCTGGTATTTGCCCTCATCTGGTTCGTACTTTCGCATTTTTCGCATACTTGTTTGCCAGATCCTGGCCTTTTTCTGGTTTGGATCACGTGGTAATGCGGTACCACACCGAAACAGTCAATTAAACCTGGTAGCGATTAATATTTTAGAGGATAACGCCGGTTATGTCTCGGTTAGGTCTGGGATTTGCCCTCATCTGGCCCGTACTTTCGCATTTTTCGCATACTTGTTGGCCAGATCCTGGCGTTTTTCTGGTTTGGATCACGTAGTAATGCGGTACCACACCGGAACAGTCAATTAAACCTGGTTCCGATTAATATTTTAGAGGATAACGCCGGTTATGTCTGGGTTATGTCTGGTATTTGCCCTCATCTGGCTCGTACTTTCGCATTTTTCGCATACATGTAGGCAAGATCCTTGTCTTTTTCTGGTTTGGATCACGTAGTAATGCGGTACCACACCGAAACTGTCAATTAAACCTGGTAGCGATTAATATTTTAGAGGATAACGCCGGTTATGTCTCGGTTAGGTCAGGGATTTGCCCTCATCTGGCTCGTACTTTCGCATTTATCGCATACTTGTTGGCCAGATCCTGGCCTTTTTCTGGCTTGTATCACGTAGTAATTTGGTACCACACTGAAACAGTCAATCAAACCTGGTTCCGATTAATTTTTTAGAGGATAACGCCGGTTATGGCTGGGTTAGGTCTGGGATTTGCCGTCATCTTGCTCGTGCTTTCGTATTTTTCGCATACTTGTTGGTCAGATCCTGGGTTTTTTCTGGTTTGGATCCCGTCGTAATGTGGTTCCACACCGAAGCAGTCAATTAAACCTGGTTGCGATTAATATTTTAGACGACAACGCCGGTTATGGCTCGGTTAGGTCAGGGATTTGCCCTCATCTGGCTCGTACTTTCGCATTTTTCGCATACTTGTTGGCCAGATCCTGGCCTTTTTCTGGCTTGGACCACGTAGTAATGTGGTATCACACTGAAACAGTCAATTAAACCTGGTTGCGATTAATATTTTAGAGGATAACGCCGGTTATCTCTCGGTTAGGTCTGGGATTTGTCCTCATCTGGCTCATACTTTCGCATTTCTCGCTTATTTGTTGGCAAGATCCTCGGCTTTTTTTGGTTTGGATCACGTAGTATTGGGGTACCACACTGAAACAGTCGATAAAACCTGGTACCGATTAATATTTTAGAGGATAACGCTGGTTATGTCTGGGTTAGGTCTGGTATTTGCAACCATCTGGCTCATACTTTCGCGTTTTTCGCATACTTGTTGTCCAGATCCTGGCCTTTTTCTGGCTAGGACCACGTAGTAATGTGGTATCACACAGAAACAGTCAATTAAACCTGTTTGCGATTAATATTTTAGAGGACAACGCCGGTTATGTCACGGGTAGGTCTGGGATTTGCCGTCTTCTGGCTCGTATTTTCGTTTTTTTCGCATACTTGTTGACCAGATCCTGGCCTTTTCCTGGCTTTGACCACGTAGTAATGTGGTATCTCACTGAAACAGTCAATTAAACCTGGTTGCGATTAATATTTTAGAGGATAACGCCGGTTATGTCTGGGTTAGGTCTGGTATGTGCCCTCATCTGGCTCGTACTTTCGCATTTTTCGCATACATATAGGCAAGATCCTGGCCTTTTTCTGGCTTGGACCACGTAGTAATGAGGTACCACACTGAAACAGTCAATTAAACCTGGTTCCGATTAATATTTTAGAGGATAACGCTGGTTATGTCTGGGTTAGTTCTGGTATTTGCAATCATCTGGCTCATACTTTCGCAATTTTCGCACACTTTTTGGCAAGATCCTGGGTTTTTTTTGGTTTGGATCACGTAGTAATGTGGTACCACACTGAAACAGTCAATTAAACCTGGTTCCGATTAATATTTTAGAGGATAACGCTGATTATGTCTTGGTTAGTTCTGGTATTTGCAATTATCTGGCTCATACTATCGCGTTTTTCGCATACTTCTTGGCCAGATCCTGGCCTTTTTCTAGCTTGGATCACGTTGTAATGTGGTACCACACTGAAACAGTCAATAAAAGCTGGTTCCGATTAGTATTTTAGAGGATAACGCTGGTTATGTCTGGGTTAGTTCTGGTATTTGCAATTATCTGGCTCATACTATCGCGTTTTTCGCATACTTCTTGGCCAGATCCTGGGTTTTTTCAGGTTTGGATCCCGTAGTAATGTGGTTCCACACCGAAACAGTCAATTAAACCTGGTCGCGATGAATATTTTAGAGGATAACGCCGGTTATGTCTGGGTTAGGTCTGGTATTTGCCCTCATCTGGCTCGTTCTTTCGCATTTTTCGCATACTTGTTGGCCAGATCCTGGCTTATTGTTGGTTTGGATCACGTAGTAATGCGGTACCACACCGAAACTGTCAAATAAACCTGGTTACGATTAACATTTTAGAGGATAACGCCGGTTATGTCTCGGTTAGGTCTGGGATTTGCCGTCATCTGGCTCGTATTTTCGCATTTTTCGCATACTTGTTGACCAGATCCTGGCCTTTTACTGGCTTTGACCACGTAGTAATGTGGTATCACACTGAAACAGTCAATCGAACCCGGTTCGGATGAATTCTTTGGAGGATGACGCTGGTTATGTTTGGGTTAGTTCTGGTATTTGCAATCATCTGGCTCGTACTTTCGTATTTTACGCAAACTTGTTGGCAAGATTCTGGGCTTTTTTTAGTTTCGATCACGTAGTAATGTGGTACCACACTGAAACAGTCGATTAAACCTGGTTCCGATTAATATTTTAGAGGATAACGCCGGTTATGTCTGGGTTAGGTCTGGTATTTGCCCTCATCTGGTTCGTACTTTCGCATTTTTCGCATACTTGTTGGCCAGATCCTGGCCTTTTTCTGGTTTGGATCACGTAGTAATGCGGTACCACACCGAAACAGTCAATTAAACCTGGTAGCGATTAATATTTTAGAGGATAATGCCGGTTATGTCGGGGTTAGGTCTGGTATTTGCCCTCATCTGGCTCGTACTTTCGCATTTTTCGCATACTTGTTGGCCAGATCCTGGCCTTTTTCTGGTTTGGATCCCGTCGTAATGTGGTTCCACACCGAAGCAGTCAATTATACCTGGTTGCGATGAATATTTTGGAGGATAACCCTGGTTATGATTGGGTTAGTTCTGGTATTTGCAATCATCTGGCTCGTACTTTCGCATTTTTCGCATACTTGTTGGCAAGATCCTGAGCTTTTTTTGGTTTGGATCACGTAGTAATGTGGTACCACACTGAAACAGTCAATTAAACCTGGTCCCGATTAATATTTTAGAGGATAACGCCGGTTATGTCTGGGTTAGGTCTGGTATTTGCCCTCATCTGGCTCGTACTTTCGCATTTTTCGCATACTTGTTGGCCAGATCCTGGCCTTTTTCTGGTTTGGATCCCGTCGTAATGTGGTTCCACACCGAAGCAGTCAATTATACCTGGTTGCGATGAATATTTTGGAGGATAACCCTGGTTATGATTGGGTTAGTTCTGGTATTTGCAATCATCTGGCTCGTACTTTCGCATTTTTCGCATACTTGTTGGCAAGATCCTGAGCTTTTTTTGGTTTGGATCACGTAGTATTGCGGTACCACACCGAAACAGTCAATTAAACCTGGTCCCGATTAATATTTTAGAGGATAACGCCGGTTATGTCTCGGTTAGGTCAGGGATTTGCCCTCATCTGGCTCGTACTTTCGCATTTATCGCATACTTGTTGGCCAGATCCTGGCCTCTTTCTGGCCTGGATCACGTAGTAATTTGGTACCACACTGAAACAGTCAATCAAACTTGGTTCCGATTAATTTTTTAGAGGATAACGCCGGTTATGGCTGGGTTAGGTCTGGGATTTGCCGTCATCTTCCTCGTGCTTTCGTATTTTTCGCATACTTGTTGGTCAGATCCTGGGTTTTTTCTGGTTTGGATCCCGTCGTAATGTGGTTCCACACCGAATCAGTCAATTAAACCTGGTTGCGATTAATATTTTAGACGACAACGCCGGTTATGGCTCGGTTAGGTCAGGGATTTGCCCTCATCTGGCTCGTACTTTCGCATTTTTCGCATACTTGTTGGCCAGATCCTGGCTTTTTTCTGGCTTGGACCACGTAGTAATGTGGTATCACACTGAAACAGTCAATTAAACCTGGCTCCGATTAATATTTTAGAGGATAACGCCGGTTATGGCTGGGTTAGGTCTGGTATTTGCCCTCATCTGGCTCGTACCTTCGCATTTTTCGCTTCCTTGTTGGCCAGATCCTGGCCTTTTTCTGGCTTGGACCACGTAGTAATGAGGTACCACACTGAAACAGTCGATAAAACCTGGTACCGATTAATATTTTAGAGGATAACGCTGGTTATGTCTGGGTTAGGTCTGGTATTTGCAACTATCTGGCTCATACTTTCGCGTTTTTCGCATACTTGTTGACCAGATCCTGGCCTTTTTCTGGCTAGGACCACGTAGTAATGTGGTATCACACTGAAACAGTCAATTGAACCTGGTTGCGATTAATATTTTAGACGACAACGCCGGTTATGGCTCGGTTAGGTCAGGGATTTGCCCTCATCTGGCTCGTACTTTCGCATTTTTCGCATACTTGTTGGCCAGATCCTGGCCTTTTTCTGGCTTGGACCACGTAGTAATGTGGTATCACACTGAAACAGTCAATTAAACCTGGTTGCGATTAATATTTTAGAGGATAACGCCGGTTATCTCTCGGTTAGGTCTGGGATTTGTCCTCATCTGGCTCATACTTTCGCATTTCTCGCTTACTTGTTGGCAAGATCCTCGGCTTTTTTTGGTTTGGATCACGTAGTATTGAGGTACCACACTGAAACAGTCGATAAAACCTGGTACCGATTAATATTTTAGAGGATAACGCTGGTTATGTCTGGGTTAGGTCTGGTATTTGCAACCATCTGGCTCATACTTTCGCGTTTTTCGCATACTTGTTGTCCAGATCCTGGCCTTTTTCTGGCTAGGACCACGTAGTAATGTGGTATCACACAGAAACAGTCAATTAAACCTGTTTGCGATTAATATTTTAGAGGACAACGCCGGTTATGTCACGGGTAGGTCTGGGATTTGCCGTCTTCTGGCTCGTATTTTCGTTTTTTTCGCATACTTGTTGACCAGATCCTGGCCTTTTCCTGGATTTGACCACGTAGTAATGTGGTATCTCACTGAAACAGTCAATTAAACCTGGTTGCGATTAATATTTTAGAGGATAACGCCGGTTATGTCTGGGTTAGGTCTGGTATGTGCCCTCATCTGGCTCGTACTTTCGCATTTTTCGCATACATATAGGCAAGATCCTGGCCTTTTTCTGGCTTGGACCACGTAGTAATGAGGTACCACACTGAAACAGTCAATTAAACCTGGTTCCGATTAATATTTTAGAGGATAACGCTGGTTATGTCTGGGTTAGTTCTGGTATTTGCAATCATCTGGCTCATACTTTCGCAATTTTCGCACACTTTTTGGCAAGATCCTGGGTTTTTTTTGGTTTGGATCACGTAGTAATGTGGTACCACACTGAAACAGTCAATTAAACCTGGTTCCGATTAATATTTTAGAGGATAACGCTGATTATGTCTTGGTTAGTTCTGGTATTTGCAATTATCTGGCTCATACTATCGCGTTTTTCGCATACTTCTTGGCCAGATCCTGGCCTTTTTCTAGCTTGGATCACGTTGTAATGTGGTACCACACTGAAACAGTCAATAAAAGCTGGTTCCGATTAGTATTTTAGAGGATAACGCTGGTTATGTCTGGGTTAGTTCTGGTATTTGCAATTATCTGGCTCATACTATCGCGTTTTTCGCATACTTCTTGGCCAGATCCTGGGTTTTTTCAGGTTTGGATCCCGTAGTAATGTGGTTCCACACCGAAACAGTCAATTAAACCTGGTCGCGATGAATATTTTAGAGGATAACGCCGGTTATGTCTGGGTTAGGTCTGGTATTTGCCCTCATCTGGCTCGTTCTTTCGCATTTTTCGCATACTTGTTGGCCAGATCCTGGCTTATTGTTGGTTTGGATCACGTAGTAATGCGGTACCACACCGAAACTGTCAAATAAACCTGGTTACGATTAACATTTTAGAGGATAACGCCGGTTATGTCTCGGTTAGGTCTGGGATTTGCCGTCATCTGGCTCGTATTTTCGCATTTTTCGCATACTTGTTGACCAGATCCTGGCCTTTTTCTGGTTTGGATCCCGTCGTAATGTGGTTCCACACCGAAGCAGTCAATTATACCTGGTTGCGATGAATATTTTGGAGGATAACCCTGGTTATGATTGGGTTAGTTCTGGTATTTGCAATCATCTGGCTCGTACTTTCGCATTTTTCGCATACTTGTTGGCAAGATCCTGAGCTTTTTTTGGTTTGGATCACGTAGTAATGTGGTACCACACTGAAACAGTCAATTAAACCTGGTCCCGATTAATATTTTAGAGGATAACGCCGGTTATGTCTGGGTTAGGTCTGGTATTTGCCCTCATCTGGCTCGTACTTTCGCATTTTTCGCATACTTGTTGGCCAGATCCTGGCCTTTTTCTGGTTTGGATCCCGTCGTAATGTGGTTCCACACCGAAGCAGTCAATTATACCTGGTTGCGATGAATATTTTGGAGGATAACCCTGGTTATGATTGGGTTAGTTCTGGTATTTGCAATCATCTGGCTCGTACTTTCGCATTTTTCGCATACTTGTTGGCAAGATCCTGAGCTTTTTTTGGTTTGGATCACGTACTATTGCGGTACCACACCGAAACAGTCAATTAAACCTGGTCCCGATTAATATTTTAGAGGATAACGCCGGTTATGTCTCGGTTAGGTCAGGGATTTGCCCTCATCTGGCTCGTACTTTCGCATTTATCGCATACTTGTTGGCCAGATCCTGGCCTTTTTCTGGCCTGGATCACGTAGTAATTTGGTACCACACTGAAACAGTCAATCAAACTTGGTTCCGATTAATTTTTTAGAGGATAACGCCGGTTATGGCTGGGTTAGGTCTGGGATTTGCCGTCATCTTCCTCGTGCTTTCGTATTTTTCGCATACTTGTTGGTCAGATCCTGGGTTTTTTCTGGTTTGGATCCCGTCGTAATGTGGTTCCACACCGAATCAGTCAATTAATCCTGGTTGCGATTAATATTTTAGACGACAACGCCGGTTATGGCTCGGTTAGGTCAGGGATTTGCCCTCATCTGGCTCGTACTTTCGCATTTTTCGCATACTTGTTGGCCAGATCCTGGCTTTTTTCTGGCTTGGACCACGTAGTAATGTGGTATCACACTGAAACAGTCAATTAAACCTGGCTCCGATTAATATTTTAGAGGATAACGCCGGTTATGGCTGGGTTAGGTCTGGTATTTGCCCTCATCTGGCTCGTACCTTCGCATTTTTCGCTTACTTGTTGGCCAGATCCTGGCCTTTTTCTGGCTTGGACCACGTAGTAATGAGGTACCACACTGAAACAGTCGATAAAACCTGGTACCGATTAATATTTTAGAGGATAACGCTGGTTATGTCTGGGTTAGGTCTGGTATTTGCAACCATCTGGCTCATACTTTCGCGTTTTTCGCATACTTGTTGACCAGATCCTGGCCTTTTTCTGGCTAGGACCACGTAGTAATGTGGTATCACACTGAAACAGTCAATTGAACCTGGTTGCGATTAATATTTTAGAGGATAACGCCGGTTATGTCACGGGTAGGTCTGGGATTTGCCGTCATCTGGCTCGTCTTTTCGCATTTTTCGCATACTTGTTGGCCAGATCCTGGCCGTTTTCTGGCTTGGACCACGTTGTAATGTGGTACCACACTGAAACAGTCAATAGAATCTAGTTCCGATTAATATTTTAGAGGATAACGCCGGTTATGTCTGGGTTAGGTCTGGTATTTGCCCTCATCTGGCTCGTACCTTCGCATTTTTCGCTTACTTGTTGGCCAGATGCTGGCCTTTTTCTGGCTTGGAACACGTAGTAATGAGGTACCACACTGAAACAGTCAATTAAACCTGGTTCTGATTAATATTTTAGAGGATAACGCTGGTTATGTCTGGGTTAGTTCTGTTATTTGCAATCATCTGGCTCATACTTTCGCAATTTTCGCGTACTTGTTGGCCAGATCTTGGGTTTTTTGTGGTTTGGATCCCGTCGTAATGCCGTTCCACACTGAAGGAGTCAATTAAACCTGGTTGCGATGAATATTTTGGAGGATAACGCTGGTTATGTTTGGGTTAGTTCTGGTATTTGCAATCATCTGGCTCGTACTTTCGCATTTTTCGCATACTTGTTGGCCAGATGCTGGCCTTTGTCTGGCTTGGACCACGTAGTAATGAGGTACCACACTGAAACTGTCAATTAAACCTGGTTCCGATTAATATTTTAGAGGATAACGCTGGTTATGTCTGGGTTAGTTCTGTTATTTGCAATTATCTGGCTCATACTTTCGCAATTTTCGGGTACTTGTTGGCCAGATCTTGGGTTTTTTGTGGTTTGGATCCCGTCGTAATGTCGTTCCACACTGAAGGAGTCAATTAAACCTGGTTGCGATGAATATTTTGGAGGATAACGCTGGTTATGTTTGGGTTAGTTCTGGTATTTGCAATCATCTGGCTCGTACTTTCGCATTTTTCGCATACTTGTTGGCCAGATGCTGGCCTTTTTCTGGCTTGGATCACGTAGTAATGTGGTATCACGCTAAAACAGTCAATTAAACCTGGTTGCGATTAATATTTTAGAGGATAACGCCGGTTATGTCTCGGGTAGGTCTGGGATTTGCCGTCATCTAGCTCGTATTTTCGCATTTTTCGCATACTTGTTGGCCAGATCCTGGCCCTTTTCTGGCTTGGACCACGTAGTAATGTGGTATCACACTGAAACAGTCAATAGAATCTAGTTCCGAATAGTATTTTAGAGGATAACGCAGGTTACGTCTGGGATAGTTCTGGTATTTGCTATCATCTGGCTCATACTTTCGCGTTTTTCGCATACATGTTGGCCAGATCCTGGGTTTGTTTATGGTTTGGATCCCGTAGTAATGAAGTTCCACACCGAAGCAGTCCATTAAACCTGGTTGCGATTAATATTTTAGAGGATAACGCCGGTTATGTCTCGGTTAAGTCTGGGATTTGCCGTCATCTGGCTCGTATTTTCGCACTTTTCGCATACTTGTTGGCCAGATACCGGCCTTTTTCTGGCTTGGACCACGTAGTAATGTGGTATCACACTGGGATAGTCAATTAAACCTGGTTCCGGTTAATATTTTAGAGGATAACGCTGGTTATGTCTGGTTTAGTTCTGGTATTTGAAATCATCTGGCCCATACTTTCGCAATTTTCGCGTACTTGTTGGCCAGATCTTGGGTTTTTTGTGGTTTGGATCCCGTAGTAATGAAGTTCCACACCGAAACAGTCAAATAAACCTGGTTGCGATTAAAATTTTAGAGGATAACGCCGGTTATGTCTCGTGTAGGTCTGGGATTTGCCGTCATCTGCCTCGTATTTTCGCATTTTTCGCATACTTCTTGGCCAGATGCTGGCCTTTTTCTGTCTTGGACCACGTAGTAATGTGGTATCACACTGAAACAGTCAATTAAACCTGGTTGCGATTAATATTTTAGAGGATAACGCCGGTTATGTCTCGGGTAGGTCTGGGATTTGCCGTCATCTGGCTCGTATTTTCGCATTTTTCGCATACTTGTAGGCCAGATACTGGGCTTTTTCTGGTTTGGATCACGTAGTAATGTGGTACCACACTGAAACAATCAATAAAAGCTGGTTCCGAATAGTATTTTAGAGGATAACGCAGGTAACGTCTGGGTTTGTTCTGGTATATGCAATCATCTGGCACATACTTTCGCGTTTTTCGCATACTTGTTGGCCAGATCCTGGGTGTTTTCTGGTTTGGATCCCGTAGTAACGAGGTTCCTCACCGAAACAGTCAATTAAACGTGGTTGCGGTTAATATTTTAGACGATAACGCCGGTTATGTCTCGGTTAGGTCAGGGATTTGCCCTCATCTGTCTCGTGCTTTCGTAATTTTCGCGTACTTGTTGGCCAGATCTTGGGTTTTTTGTGGTTTGGATCCCGTCGTAATGTGGTTCCACACCGACGCAGTCAATTAAACCTGGTTGCAATGAATATTTTGGAGGATAACGCTGGTTATGTTTGGGTTAGTTCTGGTATTTGCAATCATCTGGCTCGTACTTTCGCATTTTTCGCATTCTTGTTGGCAAGATCCTGGGTTTTTTTTGGTTTGGATCACGTAGTAATATAGTACCACACTGAAGCAGTCAATTAAACCTGGTTCCGATTAATATTTGAGAGGATAACGCCGGTTATGTCTGGGTTAGGTCTGGTATTTGCCCTCATCTGGCTCGTACTTTCGCATCTTTGGCATACTTGTTGGCCAGATCCTGGGTTTTTTCTGGTTTGGATCCCGTAGTAATGAAGTTCCACACCGAAACAGTCAATTAAACCTGGTTGCGATTAATATTTTAGAGGATAACGCAGGTTACGTCAGGGTTAGTTCTGGTATTTGCAACCATCTGCCTCATACTTCCGCGATTTCGTATACTTGTTTGCCAGATCCTGGCCTTTTTCTGGCTTGGACCACGTAGTAATGTGGTATCACACTTAAACAGTCAATTAAACCTGGTTGCGATTAATATTTTAGAGGATAACCCCGGTTATGTCTCGGGTAGGTCTGGGATTTGCCGTCATCTGGATCGTATTTTCGCATTTTTCGCATACTTGTTGGCCAGATCCTGGGTTTTTCCTGGTTTGGATCCCGTAGTAATGTGGTTCCACACCGAAACAGTCAATTAAACCTGGTTGCGATTAATATTTTAGAGGATAACGCCGGTTAAGTCTGGGTTAGGTCTGGTATTTGCCCTCACCTGGCTCGTACTTTCGCATCTTTGGCATACTTGTTGGCAAGATCCTGGGCTTTTTTTGGTTTGGATCACGTGGTAATGCGGTACCACACCGAAACAGTCAAGTAAACCAGGTTGCGATTAATATTATAGAGGATAACCCCGGTTATGTCTCGGGTAGGTCTGGGATTTGCCGTCATCTGGATCGTATTTTCGCATTTTTCGCATACTTGTTGGCCAGATCCTGGGTTTTTCCTGGTTTGGATCCCGTAGTAATGTGGTTCCACACCGAAACAGTCAATTAAACCTGGTTGCGATTAATATTTTAGAGGATAACGCCGGTTAAGTCTGGGTTAGGTCTGGTATTTGCCCTCACCTGGCTCGTACTTTCGCATGTTTGGCATACTTGTTGGCAAGATCCTGGGCTTTTTTTGGTTTGGATCACGTGGTAATGCGGTACCACACCGAAACAGTCAAGTAAACCAGGTTGCGATTAATATTTTAGAGGATAACGCCGGTTGTGTCTCGGGTAGGTCTGGGATTTGCCGTCATCTAGCTCGTATTTTCGCATTTTTCGCATACTTGTTGGCCAGATCCTGGCCTTTTTCTGGCTTCGACCTCGTAGTAATGTGGTATCACACTGAAACAGTCAATAGAATCTAGTTCCGAATAGTATTTTAGAGGATAACGCAGGTTACGTCTGGGATAGTTCTGGTATTTGCTATCATCTGGCTCATACTTTCGCGATTTTCGCATACATGTTGGCCAGATCCTGGGTTTGTTTATGGTTTGGATCCCGTAGTAATGAAGTTCCACACCGAAGCAGTCCATTAAACCTGGTTGCGATTAATATTTTAGAGGAGAACGCCGGTTATGTCTCGGTTAAGTCTGGGATTTGCCGTCATCTGGCTCGTATTTTCGCATTTTTCGCATACTTCTTGGCCAGATGCTGGCCTTTTTCTGTCTTGGACCACGTAGTAATATGGTATCACACTGAAACAGTCAATTAAACCTGGTTGCGATTAATATTTTAGAGGATAACGCCGGTTATGTCTCGGGTAGGTCTGGGATTTGCCGTCATCTGGCTCGTATTTTCGCATTTTTCGCATACTTGTAGGCCAGATACTGGGCTTTTTCTGGTTTGGATCAGGTAGTAATGTGGTACCACACTGAAACAATCAATAAAAGCTGGTTCCGAATAGTATTTTAGAGGATAACGCAGGTAACGTCTGGGTTTGTTCTGGTATATGCAATCATCTGGCACATACTTTCGCGTTTTTCGCATACTTGTTGGCCAGATCCTGGGTGTTTTCTGGTTTGGATCCCGTAGTAACGAGGTTCCCCACCGAAACAGTCAATTAAACGTGGTTGCGGTTAATATTTTCGACGATAACGCCGGTTATGTCTCGGTTAGGTCAGGGATTTGCCCTCATCTGTCTCGTGCTTTCGTAATTTTCGCGTACTTGTTGGCCAGATCTTGGGTTTTTTGTGGTTTGGATCCCGTCGTAATGTGGTTCCACACCGATGCAGTCAATTAAACCTGGTTGCAATGAATATTTTGGAGGATAACGCTGGTTATGTTTGGGTTAGTTCTGGTATTTGCAATCATCTGGCTCGTACTTTCGCATTTTTCGCATTCTTGTTGGCAAGATCCTGGGTTTTTTTGGTTTGGATCACGTAGTAATATAGTACCACACTGAAACAGTCAATTAAAACTGGTTCCGATTAATATTTGAGAGGATAACGCCGGTTATGTCTCGGTTAGGTCTGGGATTTGCCCTCATCTGGCTCATACTTTCGCATTTTTCGCATACTTGTTGGCCAGATCCTGGGCTTTTTCTGGTTTGGATCCCGGAGTAATGAAGTTCCACACCGAAACAGTCAATTAAACCTGGTTGCAATTAATATTTTAGAGGATAACGCAGGTTATGTCTCGGTTAGGTCTGGGATTTGCCATCATCTGGCTCGTACTTTCGCATTTTTCGCATACTTGTTGGCCAGATACTGGGCTTTTTCTGGTTTGGATCGCGTAGTAATGTGGTATTACACTGAAACAGTCAATTAAACCCGGTTGCGATTAATATTTTAGAGGATAACGCCGGTTGTGTCTCGGGTAGGTCTGGGATTTGCCGTCATCTAGCTCGTATTTTCGCATTTTTCGCATACTTGTTGGCCAGATCCTGGCCTTTTTCTGGCTTCGACCTCGTAGTAATGTGGTATCACACTGAAACAGTCAATAGAATCTAGTTCCGAATAGTATTTTAGAGGATAACGCAGGTTACGTCTGGGATAGTTCTGGTATTTGCTATCATCTGGCTCATACTTTCGCGTTTTTCGCATACATGTTGGCCAGATCCTGGGTTTGTTTATGGTTTGGATCCCGTAGTAATGAAGTTCCACACCGAAGCAGTCCATTAAACCTGGTTGCGATTAATATTTTAGAGGAGAACGCCGGTTATGTCTCGGTTAAGTCTGGGATTTGCCGTCATCTGGCTCGTATTTTCGCATTTTTCGCATACTTGTTGGCCAGATACCGGCCTTTTTCTGGCTTGGACCACGTAGTAATGTGGTATCACACTGGGATAGTCAATTAAACCTGGTTCCGGTTAATATTTTAGAGGATAACGCTGGTTATGTCTGGTTTAGTTCTGGTATTTGAAATCATCTGGCCCATACTTTCGCAATGTTCGCGTACTTGTTGGCCAGATCTTGGGTTTTTTGTGGTTTGGATCCCGTAGTAATGAAGTTCCACACCGAAACAGTCAAATAAACCTGGTTGCGATTAAAATTTTAGAGGATAACGCCGGTTATGTCTCGTGTAGGTCTGGGATTTGCCGTCATCTGCCTCGTATTTTCGCATTTTTCGCATACTTCTTGGCCAGATGCTGGCCTTTTTCTGTCTTGGACCACGTAGTAATGTGGTATCACACTGAAACAGTCAATTAAACCTGGTTGCGATTAATATTTTAGAGGATAACGCCGGTTATGTCTCGGGTAGGTCTGGGATTTGCCGTCATCTGGCTCGTACTTTCGCATTTTTCGCATACATGTAGGCAAGATCCTGGCCTTTTTCTGGTTTGGATCACGTAGTAATGCGGTACCACACCGAAACAGTCAATTAAACCTGGTAGCGATTAATATTTTAGAGGATAACGCCGGTTATGTCTCGGTTAGGTCAGGGATTTGCCCTCATCTGGCTCGTACTTTCGCATTTATCGCATACTTGTTGGCCAGATCCTGGCCTTTTTCTGGCTTGTATCACGTAGTAATTTGGTACCACACTGAAACAGTCAATCAAACCTGGTTCCGATTAATTTTTTAGAGGATAACGCCGGTTATGTCTGGGTTAGGTCTGGTATTTGCCCTCATCTGGTTCGTACTTTCGCATTTTTCGCATACTTGTTTGCCAGATCCTGGCCTTTTTCTGGTTTGGATCACGTGGTAATGCGGTACCACACCGAAACAGTCAATTAAACCTGGTAGCGATTAATATTTTAGAGGATAACGCCGGTTATGTCTCGGTTAGGTCTGGGATTTGCCCTCATCTGGCCCGTACTTTCGCATTTTTCGCATACTTGTTGGCCAGATCCTGGCGTTTTTCTGGTTTGGATCACGTAGTAATGCGGTACCACACCGGAACAGTCAATTAAACCTGGTTCCGATTAATATTTTAGAGGATAACGCCGGTTATGTCTGGGTTATGTCTGGTATTTGCCCTCATCTGGCTCGTACTTTCGCATTTTTCGCATACATGTAGGCAAGATCCTTGTCTTTTTCTGGTTTGGATCACGTAGTAATGCGGTACCACACCGAAACAGTCAATTAAACCTGGTAGCGATTAATATTTTAGAGGATAACGCCGGTTATGTCTCGGTTAGGTCAGGGATTTGCCCTCATCTGGCTCGTACTTTCGCATTTATCGCATACTTGTTGGCCAGATCCTGGCCTTTTTCTGGCTTGTATCACGTAGTAATTTGGTACCACACTGAAACAGTCAATCAAACCTGGTTCCGATTAATTTTTTAGAGGATAACGCCGGTTATGGCTGGGTTAGGTCTGGGATTTGCTGTCATCTTGCTCGTGCTTTCGTATTTTTCGCATACTTGTTGGTCAGATCCTGGGTTTTTTCTGGTTTGGATCCCGTCGTAATGTGGTTCCACACCGAAGCAGTCAATTAAACCTGGTTGCGATTAATATTTTAGACGACAACGCCGGTTATGGCTCGGTTAGGTCAGGGATTTGCCTTCATCTGGCTCGTACTTTCGCATTTTTCGCATACTTGTTGGCCAGATCCTGGCCTTTTTCTGGCTTGGACCACGTAGTAATGTGGTATCACACTGAAACAGTCAATTAAACCTGGTTGCGATTAATATTTTAGAGGATAACGCCGGTTATCTCTCGGTTAGGTCTGGGATTTGTCCTCATCTGGCTCATACTTTCGCATTTCTCGCTTACTTGTTGGCAAGATCCTCGGCTTTTTTTGGTTTGGATCACGTAGTATTGAGGTACCACACTGAAACAGTCGATAAAACCTGGTACCGATTAATATTTTAGAGGATAACGCTGGTTATGTCTGGGTTAGGTCTGGTATTTGCAACCATCTGGCTCATACTTTCGCGTTTTTCGCATACTTGTTGTCCAGATCCTGGCCTTTTTCTGGCTAGGACTACGTAGTAATGTGGTATCACACAGAAACAGTCAATTAAACCTGTTTGCGATTAATATTTTAGAGGACAACGCCGGTTATGTCACGGGTAGGTCTGGGATTTGCCGTCTTCTGGCTCGTATTTTCGTTTTTTTCGCATACTTGTTGACCAGATCCTGGCCTTTTCCTGGCTTTGACCACGTAGTAATGTGGTATCTCACTGAAACAGTCAATTAAACCTGGTTGCGATTAATATTTTAGAGGATAACGCCGGTTATGTCTGGGTTAGGTCTGGTATGTGCCCTCATCTGGCTCGTACTTTCGCATTTTTCGCATACATATAGGCAAGATCCTGGCCTTTTTCTGGCTTGGACCACGTAGTAATGAGGTACCACACTGAAACAGTCAATTAAACCTGGTTCCGATTAATATTTTAGAGGATAACGCTGGTTATGTCTGGGTTAGTTCTGGTATTTGCAATCATCTGGCTCATACTTTCGCAATTTTCGCACACTTTTTGGCAAGATCCTGGGTTTTTTTTGGTTTGGATCACGTAGTAATGTGGTACCACACTGAAACAGTCAATTAAACCTGGTTCCGATTAATATTTTAGAGGATAACGCTGATTATGTCTTGGTTAGTTCTGGTATTTGCAATTATCTGGCTCATACTATCGCGTTTTTCGCATACTTCTTGGCCAGATCCTGGCCTTTTTCTAGCTTGGATCACGTTGTAATGTGGTACCACACTGAAACAGTCAATAAAAGCTGGTTCCGATTAGTATTTTAGAGGATAACGCTGGTTATGTCTGGGTTAGTTCTGGTATTTGCAATTATCTGGCTCATACTATCGCGTTTTTCGCATACTTCTTGGCCAGATCCTGGGTTTTTTCAGGTTTGGATCCCGTAGTAATGTGGTTCCACACCGAAACAGTCAATTAAACCTGGTCGCGATGAATATTTTAGAGGATAACGCCGGTTATGTCTGGGTTAGGTCTGGTATTTGCCCTCATCTGGCTCGTTCTTTCGCATTTTTCGCATACTTGTTGGCCAGATCCTGGCTTATTGTTGGTTTGGATCACGTAGTAATGCGGTACCACACCGAAACTGTCAAATAAACCTGGTTACGATTAACATTTTAGAGGATAACGCCGGTTATGTCTCGGTTAGGTCTGGGATTTGCCGTCATCTGGCTCGTATTTTCGCATTTTTCGCATACTTGTTG
This sequence comes from Colletes latitarsis, assembly GCF_051014445.1. Classification (NCBI taxonomy): domain Eukaryota; kingdom Metazoa; phylum Arthropoda; class Insecta; order Hymenoptera; family Colletidae; genus Colletes; species Colletes latitarsis. The sequence continues at coordinate 19,510,213 of NC_135136.1, forward strand.
ACCAGATCCTGGCCTTTTACTGGCTTTGACCACGTAGTAATGTGGTATCACACTGAAACAGTCAATCGAACCCGGTTCGGATGAATTCTTTGGAGGATGACGCTGGTTATGTTTGGGTTAGTTCTGGTATTTGCAATCATCTGGCTCGTACTTTCGTATTTTACGCAAACTTGTTGGCAAGATTCTGGGCTTTTTTTAGTTTCGATCACGTAGTAATGTGGTACCACACTGAAACAGTCGATTAAACCTGGTTCCGATTAATATTTTAGAGGATAACGCCGGTTATGTCTGGGTTAGGTCTGGTATTTGCCCTCATCTGGTTCGTACTTTCGCATTTTTCGCATACTTGTTGGCCAGATCCTGGCCTTTTTCTGGTTTGGATCACGTAGTAATGCGGTACCACACCGAAACAGTCAATTAAACCTGGTAGCGATTAATATTTTAGAGGATAATGCCGGTTATGTCGGGGTTAGGTCTGGTATTTGCCCTCATCTGGCTCGTACTTTCGCATTTTTCGCATACTTGTTGGCCAGATCCTGGCCTTTTTCTGGTTTGGATCCCGTCGTAATGTGGTTCCACACCGAAGCAGTCAATTATACCTGGTTGCGATGAATATTTTGGAGGATAACCCTGGTTATGATTGGGTTAGTTCTGGTATTTGCAATCATCTGGCTCGTACTTTCGCATTTTTCGCATACTTGTTGGCAAGATCCTGAGCTTTTTTTGGTTTGGATCACGTAGTAATGTGGTACCACACTGAAACAGTCAATTAAACCTGGTCCCGATTAATATTTTAGAGGATAACGCCGGTTATGTCTGGGTTAGGTCTGGTATTTGCCCTCATCTGGCTCGTACTTTCGCATTTTTCGCATACTTGTTGGCCAGATCCTGGCCTTTTTCTGGTTTGGATCCCGTCGTAATGTGGTTCCACACCGAAGCAGTCAATTATACCTGGTTGCGATGAATATTTTGGAGGATAACCCTGGTTATGATTGGGTTAGTTCTGGTATTTGCAATCATCTGGCTCGTACTTTCGCATTTTTCGCATACTTGTTGGCAAGATCCTGAGCTTTTTTTGGTTTGGATCACGTAGTATTGCGGTACCACACCGAAACAGTCAATTAAACCTGGTCCCGATTAATATTTTAGAGGATAACGCCGGTTATGTCTCGGTTAGGTCAGGGATTTGCCCTCATCTGGCTCGTACTTTCGCATTTATCGCATACTTGTTGGCCAGATCCTGGCCTCTTTCTGGCCTGGATCACGTAGTAATTTGGTACCACACTGAAACAGTCAATCAAACTTGGTTCCGATTAATTTTTTAGAGGATAACGCCGGTTATGGCTGGGTTAGGTCTGGGATTTGCCGTCATCTTCCTCGTGCTTTCGTATTTTTCGCATACTTGTTGGTCAGATCCTGGGTTTTTTCTGGTTTGGATCCCGTCGTAATGTGGTTCCACACCGAATCAGTCAATTAAACCTGGTTGCGATTAATATTTTAGACGACAACGCCGGTTATGGCTCGGTTAGGTCAGGGATTTGCCCTCATCTGGCTCGTACTTTCGCATTTTTCGCATACTTGTTGGCCAGATCCTGGCTTTTTTCTGGCTTGGACCACGTAGTAATGTGGTATCACACTGAAACAGTCAATTAAACCTGGCTCCGATTAATATTTTAGAGGATAACGCCGGTTATGGCTGGGTTAGGTCTGGTATTTGCCCTCATCTGGCTCGTACCTTCGCATTTTTCGCTTACTTGTTGGCCAGATCCTGGCCTTTTTCTGGCTTGGACCACGTAGTAATGAGGTACCACACTGAAACAGTCGATAAAACCTGGTACCGATTAATATTTTAGAGGATAACGCTGGTTATGTCTGGGTTAGGTCTGGTATTTGCAACTATCTGGCTCATACTTTCGCGTTTTTCGCATACTTGTTGACCAGATCCTGGCCTTTTTCTGGCTAGGACCACGTAGTAATGTGGTATCACACTGAAACAGTCAATTGAACCTGGTTGCGATTAATATTTTAGACGACAACGCCGGTTATGGCTCGGTTAGGTCAGGGATTTGCCCTCATCTGGCTCGTACTTTCGCATTTTTCGCATACTTGTTGGCCAGATCCTGGCCTTTTTCTGGCTTGGACCACGTAGTAATGTGGTATCACACTGAAACAGTCAATTAAACCTGGTTGCGATTAATATTTTAGAGGATAACGCCGGTTATCTCTCGGTTAGGTCTGGGATTTGTCCTCATCTGGCTCATACTTTCGCATTTCTCGCTTACTTGTTGGCAAGATCCTCGGCTTTTTTTGGTTTGGATCACGTAGTATTGAGGTACCACACTGAAACAGTCGATAAAACCTGGTACCGATTAATATTTTAGAGGATAACGCTGGTTATGTCTGGGTTAGGTCTGGTATTTGCAACCATCTGGCTCATACTTTCGCGTTTTTCGCATACTTGTTGTCCAGATCCTGGCCTTTTTCTGGCTAGGACCACGTAGTAATGTGGTATCACACAGAAACAGTCAATTAAACCTGTTTGCGATTAATATTTTAGAGGACAACGCCGGTTATGTCACGGGTAGGTCTGGGATTTGCCGTCTTCTGGCTCGTATTTTCGTTTTTTTCGCATACTTGTTGACCAGATCCTGGCCTTTTCCTGGATTTGACCACGTAGTAATGTGGTATCTCACTGAAACAGTCAATTAAACCTGGTTGCGATTAATATTTTAGAGGATAACGCCGGTTATGTCTGGGTTAGGTCTGGTATGTGCCCTCATCTGGCTCGTACTTTCGCATTTTTCGCATACATATAGGCAAGATCCTGGCCTTTTTCTGGCTTGGACCACGTAGTAATGAGGTACCACACTGAAACAGTCAATTAAACCTGGTTCCGATTAATATTTTAGAGGATAACGCTGGTTATGTCTGGGTTAGTTCTGGTATTTGCAATCATCTGGCTCATACTTTCGCAATTTTCGCACACTTTTTGGCAAGATCCTGGGTTTTTTTTGGTTTGGATCACGTAGTAATGTGGTACCACACTGAAACAGTCAATTAAACCTGGTTCCGATTAATATTTTAGAGGATAACGCTGATTATGTCTTGGTTAGTTCTGGTATTTGCAATTATCTGGCTCATACTATCGCGTTTTTCGCATACTTCTTGGCCAGATCCTGGCCTTTTTCTAGCTTGGATCACGTTGTAATGTGGTACCACACTGAAACAGTCAATAAAAGCTGGTTCCGATTAGTATTTTAGAGGATAACGCTGGTTATGTCTGGGTTAGTTCTGGTATTTGCAATTATCTGGCTCATACTATCGCGTTTTTCGCATACTTCTTGGCCAGATCCTGGGTTTTTTCAGGTTTGGATCCCGTAGTAATGTGGTTCCACACCGAAACAGTCAATTAAACCTGGTCGCGATGAATATTTTAGAGGATAACGCCGGTTATGTCTGGGTTAGGTCTGGTATTTGCCCTCATCTGGCTCGTTCTTTCGCATTTTTCGCATACTTGTTGGCCAGATCCTGGCTTATTGTTGGTTTGGATCACGTAGTAATGCGGTACCACACCGAAACTGTCAAATAAACCTGGTTACGATTAACATTTTAGAGGATAACGCCGGTTATGTCTCGGTTAGGTCTGGGATTTGCCGTCATCTGGCTCGTATTTTCGCATTTTTCGCATACTTGTTGACCAGATCCTGGCCTTTTTCTGGTTTGGATCCCGTCGTAATGTGGTTCCACACCGAAGCAGTCAATTATACCTGGTTGCGATGAATATTTTGGAGGATAACCCTGGTTATGATTGGGTTAGTTCTGGTATTTGCAATCATCTGGCTCGTACTTTCGCATTTTTCGCATACTTGTTGGCAAGATCCTGAGCTTTTTTTGGTTTGGATCACGTAGTAATGTGGTACCACACTGAAACAGTCAATTAAACCTGGTCCCGATTAATATTTTAGAGGATAACGCCGGTTATGTCTGGGTTAGGTCTGGTATTTGCCCTCATCTGGCTCGTACTTTCGCATTTTTCGCATACTTGTTGGCCAGATCCTGGCCTTTTTCTGGTTTGGATCCCGTCGTAATGTGGTTCCACACCGAAGCAGTCAATTATACCTGGTTGCGATGAATATTTTGGAGGATAACCCTGGTTATGATTGGGTTAGTTCTGGTATTTGCAATCATCTGGCTCGTACTTTCGCATTTTTCGCATACTTGTTGGCAAGATCCTGAGCTTTTTTTGGTTTGGATCACGTAGTATTGCGGTACCACACCGAAACAGTCAATTAAACCTGGTCCCGATTAATATTTTAGAGGATAACGCCGGTTATGTCTCGGTTAGGTCAGGGATTTGCCCTCATCTGGCTCGTACTTTCGCATTTATCGCATACTTGTTGGCCAGATCCTGGCCTTTTTCTGGCCTGGATCACGTAGTAATTTGGTACCACACTGAAACAGTCAATCAAACTTGGTTCCGATTAATTTTTTAGAGGATAACGCCGGTTATGGCTGGGTTAGGTCTGGGATTTGCCGTCATCTTCCTCGTGCTTTCGTATTTTTCGCATACTTGTTGGTCAGATCCTGGGTTTTTTCTGGTTTGGATCCCGTCGTAATGTGGTTCCACACCGAATCAGTCAATTAAACCTGGTTGCGATTAATATTTTAGACGACAACGCCGGTTATGGCTCGGTTAGGTCAGGGATTTGCCCTCATCTGGCTCGTACTTTCGCATTTTTCGCATACTTGTTGGCCAGATCCTGGCTTTTTTCTGGCTTGGACCACGTAGTAATGTGGTATCACACTGAAACAGTCAATTAAACCTGGCTCCGATTAATATTTTAGAGGATAACGCCGGTTATGGCTGGGTTAGGTCTGGTATTTGCCCTCATCTGGCTCGTACCTTCGCATTTTTCGCTTACTTGTTGGCCAGATCCTGGCCTTTTTCTGGCTTGGACCACGTAGTAATGAGGTACCACACTGAAACAGTCGATAAAACCTGGTACCGATTAATATTTTAGAGGATAACGCTGGTTATGTCTGGGTTAGGTCTGGTATTTGCAACCATCTGGCTCATACTTTCGCGTTTTTCGCATACTTGTTGACCAGATCCTGGCCTTTTTCTGGCTAGGACCACGTAGTAATGTGGTATCACACTGAAACAGTCAATTGAACCTGGTTGCGATTAATATTTTAGAGGATAACGCCGGTTATGTCACGGGTAGGTCTGGGATTTGCCGTCATCTGGCTCGTCTTTTCGCATTTTTCGCATACTTGTTGGCCAGATCCTGGCCGTTTTCTGGCTTGGACCACGTTGTAATGTGGTACCACACTGAAACAGTCAATAGAATCTAGTTCCGATTAATATTTTAGAGGATAACGCCGGTTATGTCTGGGTTAGGTCTGGTATTTGCCCTCATCTGGCTCGTACCTTCGCATTTTTCGCTTACTTGTTGGCCAGATGCTGGCCTTTTTCTGGCTTGGAACACGTAGTAATGAGGTACCACACTGAAACAGTCAATTAAACCTGGTTCTGATTAATATTTTAGAGGATAACGCTGGTTATGTCTGGGTTAGTTCTGTTATTTGCAATCATCTGGCTCATACTTTCGCAATTTTCGCGTACTTGTTGGCCAGATCTTGGGTTTTTTGTGGTTTGGATCCCGTCGTAATGCCGTTCCACACTGAAGGAGTCAATTAAACCTGGTTGCGATGAATATTTTGGAGGATAACGCTGGTTATGTTTGGGTTAGTTCTGGTATTTGCAATCATCTGGCTCGTACTTTCGCATTTTTCGCATACTTGTTGGCCAGATGCTGGCCTTTGTCTGGCTTGGACCACGTAGTAATGAGGTACCACACTGAAACTGTCAATTAAACCTGGTTCCGATTAATATTTTAGAGGATAACGCTGGTTATGTCTGGGTTAGTTCTGTTATTTGCAATTATCTGGCTCATACTTTCGCAATTTTCGGGTACTTGTTGGCCAGATCTTGGGTTTTTTGTGGTTTGGATCCCGTCGTAATGTCGTTCCACACTGAAGGAGTCAATTAAACCTGGTTGCGATGAATATTTTGGAGGATAACGCTGGTTATGTTTGGGTTAGTTCTGGTATTTGCAATCATCTGGCTCGTACTTTCGCATTTTTCGCATACTTGTTGGCCAGATGCTGGCCTTTTTCTGGCTTGGATCACGTAGTAATGTGGTATCACGCTAAAACAGTCAATTAAACCTGGTTGCGATTAATATTTTAGAGGATAACGCCGGTTATGTCTCGGGTAGGTCTGGGATTTGCCGTCATCTAGCTCGTATTTTCGCATTTTTCGCATACTTGTTGGCCAGATCCTGGCCCTTTTCTGGCTTGGACCACGTAGTAATGTGGTATCACACTGAGACAGTCAATTAAACCTGGTTCTGATTAATATTTTAGTGGATAACGCCGGTTCTGTCATGGTTAGGTCTGGTATTTGCCCTCATCTGGCTCGTACCTTCGCGTTTTTCGCATACTTGTTGGCCAGATCCTGGGTTTTTTCTGGTTTGGATCCCGTAGTAATGAATTTCCACACCGAAACAGTTAATTAAACCCGGTTGCGATTAATATTTTAGAGGATAACGCCGGTTATGTCTCGGGTAGTTCTGGGATTGCCGTCATCTGGCTCGTATTTTCGCATTTTTCGCGTACTTGTTGGCAATATCCTGGCCTTTTTCTGGCTTGGATCACGTAGTAATGTGGATCCACACCGAAACAGTCAATTAAACCTGGTTGCGATTAATATTTTAGAGGATAACGCCGGTTATGTCGGCGCTAGCTCTGGAATTTGCCCTCATCTGGCTCGTACTTTCGCATTTTTCGCATACTTGTTGGCCAGATCCTGGGCTTTTTCTGGTTTGGATCACGTAGTAATGTGGTACCACACTGAAACAGTCAATAAAAGCTGGTTCCGAATAGTATTTTAGAGGATAACGCAGGTTACGTCTGGGTCAGTTCTGGTATTTGCAATCATCTGGCTCATACTTTCGCGTTTTTCGCATACTTGTTGGCCAGATCCTGGGTTTTTTCTGGTTTGGATCCCGTAGTAACGAGGTTCCACACCGAAACAGTCAATTGAACGCGGTTGCGGTTAATATTTTAGAGGATAACGCCGGTTATGTCTCGATTAGGTCAGAGATTTGCCCTCATCTGTGTCGTGCTTTCGTAATTTTCGCGAACTTGTTGGCCATATCTTGGGTTTTTTGTGGTTTGGATCCCGTCGTAATGTCGTTCCACACTGAAGCAGTCAATTAAACCTGGGTGCGATGAATATTTTGGAGGATAACGCTGGTTATGTTTGGGTTAGTTCTGGTATTTGCCCTCATCTGGCTCGTACCTTCGCATTTTTCGCATACTTGTTGGCCAGATCCTGGGCTTTTTCTGGTTTGGATCACGTAGTGATGTGGTACCACACTGAAACAGTCAATAAAAGCTGGTTCCGAATAGCATTTCAGAGGATAACGCAGGTTACGTCTGGGTTAGTTCTGGTATTTGCAATCATCTGGCTCATACTTCCGCGTTTTTCGCTTACTTGTTGGCCAGATCCTGGGTTTTTTCTGGTTTGGATCCCGTAGTAATGAAGTTCCACACCGAAACAGTCAATTAAACCTGGTTGCGATTAATGTTTTAGAGGATAACGCCGGTTATGTCTCGGGTAGGTCTGGGATTTGCCGTCATCTGGCTCGTATTTTCGCATTTCTCGCATACTTGTTGGCCAGATCCTGGCCTTTTCCTGGCTTGGACCACGTAGTAATGTGGTATTACACTGAAACAGTCAATTAAACCCGGTTGCGATTAATATTTTAGAGGATAACGCCGGTTATGGCTCGGTTAGGTCAGGGATTTGCCCTCATCTGGCTCGTACTTTCGCATTTTTCGCATACTTGTTGGCCAGATCCTGGCTTTTTTCTGGCTTGGACCACGTAGTAATGTGGTATCACACTGAAACAGTCAATTAAACCTGGCTCCGATTAATATTTTAGAGGATAACGCCGGTTATGGCTGGGTTAGGTCTGGTATTTGCCCTCATCTGGCTCGTACCTTCGCATTTTTCGCTTACTTGTTGGCCAGATCCTGGCCTTTTTCTGGCTTGGACCACGTAGTAATGAGGTACCACACTGAAACAGTCGATAAAACCTGGTACCGATTAATATTTTAGAGGATAACGCTGGTTATGTCTGGGTTAGGTCTGGTATTTGCAACCATCTGGCTCATACTTTCGCGTTTTTCGCATACTTGTTGACCAGATCCTGGCCTTTTTCTGGCTAGGACCACGTAGTAATGTGGTATCACACTGAAACAGTCAATTGAACCTGGTTGCGATTAATATTTTAGAGGATAACGCCGGTTATGTCACGGGTAGGTCTGGGATTTGCCGTCATCTGGCTCGTCTTTTCGCATTTTTCGCATACTTGTTGGCCAGATCCTGGCCGTTTTCTGGCTTGGACCACGTTGTAATGTGGTACCACACTGAAACAGTCAATAAAAGCTGGTTCCGAATAGTATTTTAGAGGATAACGCAGGTTACGTCTGGGTCAGTTCTGGTATTTGCAATCATCTGGCTCATACTTTCGCGTTTTTCGCATACTTGTTGGCCAGATCCTGGGTTTTTTCTGGTTTGGATCCCGTAGTAACGAGGTTCCACACCGAAACAGTCAATTGAACGCGGTTGCGGTTAATATTTTAGAGGATAACGCCGGTTATGTCTCGATTAGGTCAGAGATTTGCCCTCATCTGTGTCGTGCTTTCGTAATTTTCGCGAACTTGTTGGCCATATCTTGGGTTTTTTGTGGTTTGGATCCCGTCGTAATGTCGTTCCACACTGAAGCAGTCAATTAAACCTGGGTGCGATGAATATTTTGGAGGATAACGCTGGTTATGTTTGGGTTAGTTCTGGTATTTGCCCTCATCTGGCTCGTACCTTCGCATTTTTCGCATACTTGTTGGCCAGATCCTGGGCTTTTTCTGGTTTGGATCACGTAGTGATGTGGTACCACACTGAAACAGTCAATAAAAGCTGGTTCCGAATAGCATTTCAGAGGATAACGCAGGTTACGTCTGGGTTAGTTCTGGTATTTGCAATCATCTGGCTCATACTTCCGCGTTTTTCGCTTACTTGTTGGCCAGATCCTGGGTTTTTTCTGGTTTGGATCCCGTAGTAATGAAGTTCCACACCGAAACAGTCAATTAAACCTGGTTGCGATTAATGTTTTAGAGGATAACGCCGGTTATGTCTCGGGTAGGTCTGGGATTTGCCGTCATCTGGCTCGTATTTTCGCATTTCTCGCATACTTGTTGGCCAGATCCTGGCCTTTTCCTGGCTTGGACCACGTAGTAATGTGGTATTACACTGAAACAGTCAATTAAACCCGGTTGCGATTAATATTTTAGAGGATAACGCCGGTTGTGTCTCGGGTAGGTCTGGGATTTGCCGTCATCTAGCTCGTATTTTCGCATTTTTCGCATACTTGTTGGCCAGATCCTGGCCTTTTTCTGGCTTCGACCTCGTAGTAATGTGGTATCACACTGAAACAGTCAATAGAATCTAGTTCCGAATAGTATTTTAGAGGATAACGCAGGTTACGTCTGGGATAGTTCTGGTATTTGCTATCATCTGGCTCATACTTTCGCGTTTTTCGCATACATGTTGGCCAGATCCTGGGTTTGTTTATGGTTTGGATCCCGTAGTAATGAAGTTCCACACCGAAGCAGTCCATTAAACCTGGTTGCGATTAATATTTTAGAGGATAACGCCGGTTATGTCTCGGTTAAGTCTGGGATTTGCCGTCATCTGGCTCGTATTTTCGCACTTTTCGCATACTTGTTGGCCAGATACCGGCCTTTTTCTGGCTTGGACCACGTAGTAATGTGGTATCACACTGGGATAGTCAATTAAACCTGGTTCCGGTTAATATTTTAGAGGATAACGCTGGTTATGTCTGGTTTAGTTCTGGTATTTGAAATCATCTGGCCCATACTTTCGCAATTTTCGCGTACTTGTTGGCCAGATCTTGGGTTTTTTGTGGTTTGGATCCCGTAGTAATGAAGTTCCACACCGAAACAGTCAAATAAACCTGGTTGCGATTAAAATTTTAGAGGATAACGCCGGTTATGTCTCGTGTAGGTCTGGGATTTGCCGTCATCTGCCTCGTATTTTCGCATTTTTCGCATACTTCTTGGCCAGATGCTGGCCTTTTTCTGTCTTGGACCACGTAGTAATGTGGTATCACACTGAAACAGTCAATTAAACCTGGTTGCGATTAATATTTTAGAGGATAACGCCGGTTATGTCTCGGGTAGGTCTGGGATTTGCCGTCATCTGGCTCGTATTTTCGCATTTTTCGCATACTTGTAGGCCAGATACTGGGCTTTTTCTGGTTTGGATCACGTAGTAATGTGGTACCACACTGAAACAATCAATAAAAGCTGGTTCCGAATAGTATTTTAGAGGATAACGCAGGTAACGTCTGGGTTTGTTCTGGTATATGCAATCATCTGGCACATACTTTCGCGTTTTTCGCATACTTGTTGGCCAGATCCTGGGTGTTTTCTGGTTTGGATCCCGTAGTAACGAGGTTCCTCACCGAAACAGTCAATTAAACGTGGTTGCGGTTAATATTTTAGACGATAACGCCGGTTATGTCTCGGTTAGGTCAGGGATTTGCCCTCATCTGTCTCGTGCTTTCGTAATTTTCGCGTACTTGTTGGCCAGATCTTGGGTTTTTTGTGGTTTGGATCCCGTCGTAATGTGGTTCCACACCGACGCAGTCAATTAAACCTGGTTGCAATGAATATTTTGGAGGATAACGCTGGTTATGTTTGGGTTAGTTCTGGTATTTGCAATCATCTGGCTCGTACTTTCGCATTTTTCGCATTCTTGTTGGCAAGATCCTGGGTTTTTTTTGGTTTGGATCACGTAGTAATATAGTACCACACTGAAACAGTCAATTAAACCTGGTTCCGATTAATATTTGAGAGGATAACGCCGGTTATGTCTGGGTTAGGTCTGGTATTTGCCCTCATCTGGCTCGTACTTTCGCATCTTTGGCATACTTGTTGGCCAGATCCTGGGTTTTTTCTGGTTTGGATCCCGTAGTAATGAAGTTCCACACCGAAACAGTCAATTAAACCTGGTTGCGATTAATATTTTAGAGGATAACGCAGGTTACGTCAGGGTTAGTTCTGGTATTTGCAACCATCTGCCTCATACTTCCGCGATTTCGTATACTTGTTTGCCAGATCCTGGCCTTTTTCTGGCTTGGACCACGTAGTAATGTGGTATCACACTTAAACAGTCAATTAAACCTGGTTGCGATTAATATTTTAGAGGATAACCCCGGTTATGTCTCGGGTAGGTCTGGGATTTGCCGTCATCTGGATCGTATTTTCGCATTTTTCGCATACTTGTTGGCCAGATCCTGGGTTTTTCCTGGTTTGGATCCCGTAGTAATGTGGTTCCACACCGAAACAGTCAATTAAACCTGGTTGCGATTAATATTTTAGAGGATAACGCCGGTTAAGTCTGGGTTAGGTCTGGTATTTGCCCTCACCTGGCTCGTACTTTCGCATCTTTGGCATACTTGTTGGCAAGATCCTGGGCTTTTTTTGGTTTGGATCACGTGGTAATGCGGTACCACACCGAAACAGTCAAGTAAACCAGGTTGCGATTAATATTATAGAGGATAACCCCGGTTATGTCTCGGGTAGGTCTGGGATTTGCCGTCATCTGGATCGTATTTTCGCATTTTTCGCATACTTGTTGGCCAGATCCTGGGTTTTTCCTGGTTTGGATCCCGTAGTAATGTGGTTCCACACCGAAACAGTCAATTAAACCTGGTTGCGATTAATATTTTAGAGGATAACGCCGGTTAAGTCTGGGTTAGGTCTGGTATTTGCCCTCACCTGGCTCGTACTTTCGCATCTTTGGCATACTTGTTGGCAAGATCCTGGGCTTTTTTTGGTTTGGATCACGTGGTAATGCGGTACCACACCGAAACAGTCAAGTAAACCAGGTTGCGATTAATATTTTAGAGGATAACGCCGGTTGTGTCTCGGGTAGGTCTGGGATTTGCCGTCATCTAGCTCGTATTTTCGCATTTTTCGCATACTTGTTGGCCAGATCCTGGCCTTTTTCTGGCTTCGACCTCGTAGTAATGTGGTATCACACTGAAACAGTCAATAGAATCTAGTTCCGAATAGTATTTTAGAGGATAACGCAGGTTACGTCTGGGATAGTTCTGGTATTTGCTATCATCTGGCTCATACTTTCGCGATTTTCGCATACATGTTGGCCAGATCCTGGGTTTGTTTATGGTTTGGATCCCGTAGTAATGAAGTTCCACACCGAAGCAGTCCATTAAACCTGGTTGCGATTAATATTTTAGAGGAGAACGCCGGTTATGTCTCGGTTAAGTCTGGGATTTGCCGTCATCTGGCTCGTATTTTCGCATTTTTCGCATACTTCTTGGCCAGATGCTGGCCTTTTTCTGTCTTGGACCACGTAGTAATATGGTATCACACTGAAACAGTCAATTAAACCTGGTTGCGATTAATATTTTAGAGGATAACGCCGGTTATGTCTCGGGTAGGTCTGGGATTTGCCGTCATCTGGCTCGTATTTTCGCATTTTTCGCATACTTGTAGGCCAGATACTGGGCTTTTTCTGGTTTGGATCACGTAGTAATGTGGTACCACACTGAAACAATCAATAAAAGCTGGTTCCGAATAGTATTTTAGAGGATAACGCAGGTAACGTCTGGGTTTGTTCTGGTATATGCAATCATCTGGCACATACTTTCGCGTTTTTCGCATACTTGTTGGCCAGATCCTGGGTGTTTTCTGGTTTGGATCCCGTAGTAACGAGGTTCCTCACCGAAACAGTCAATTAAACGTGGTTGCGGTTAATATTTTAGACGATAACGCCGGTTATGTCTCAGTTAGGTCAGGGATTTGCCCTCATCTGTCTCGTGCTTTCGTAATTTTCGCGTACTTGTTGGCCAGATCTTGGGTTTTTTGTGGTTTGGATCCCGTCGTAATGTGGTTCCACACCGATGCAGTCAATTAAACCTGTTTGCAATGGATATTTTGGAGGATAACGCTGGTTATGTTTGGGTTAGTTCTGGTATTTGCAATCATCTGGCTCGTACTTTCGCATTTTTCGCATTCTTGTTGGCAAGATCCTGGGTTTTTTTGGTTTGGATCACGTAGTAATATAGTACCACACTGAAACAGTCAATTAAAACTGGTTCCGATTAATATTTGAGAGGATAACGCCGGTTATGTCTCGGTTAGGTCTGGGATTTGCCCTCATCTGGCTCATACTTTCGCATTTTTCGCATACTTGTTGGCCAGATCCTGGGCTTTTTCTGGTTTGGATCCCGGAGTAATGAAGTTCCACACCGAAACAGTCAATTAAACCTGGTTGCAATTAATATTTTAGAGGATAACGCAGGTTATGTCTCGGTTAGGTCTGGGATTTGCCATCATCTGGCTCGTACTTTCGCATTTTTCGCATACTTGTTGGCCAGATACTGGGCTTTTTCTGGTTTGGATCGCGTAGTAATGTGGTATTACACTGAAACAGTCAATTAAACCCGGTTGCGATTAATATTTTAGAGGATAACGCCGGTTGTGTCTCGGGTAGGTCTGGGATTTGCCGTCATCTAGCTCGTATTTTCGCATTTTTCGCATACTTGTTGGCCAGATCCTGGCCTTTTTCTGGCTTCGACCTCGTAGTAATGTGGTATCACACTGAAACAGTCAATAGAATCTAGTTCCGAATAGTATTTTAGAGGATAACGCAGGTTACGTCTGGGATAGTTCTGGTATTTGCTATCATCTGGCTCATACTTTCGCGTTTTTCGCATACATGTTGGCCAGATCCTGGGTTTGTTTATGGTTTGGATCCCGTAGTAATGAAGTTCCACACCGAAGCAGTCCATTAAACCTGGTTGCGATTAATATTTTAGAGGAGAACGCCGGTTATGTCTCGGTTAAGTCTGGGATTTGCCGTCATCTGGCTCGTATTTTCGCATTTTTCGCATACTTGTTGGCCAGATACCGGCCTTTTTCTGGCTTGGACCACGTAGTAATGTGGTATCACACTGGGATAGTCAATTAAACCTGGTTCCGGTTAATATTTTAGAGGATAACGCTGGTTATGTCTGGTTTAGTTCTGGTATTTGAAATCATCTGGCCCATACTTTCGCAATGTTCGCGTACTTGTTGGCCAGATCTTGGGTTTTTTGTGGTTTGGATCCCGTAGTAATGAAGTTCCACACCGAAACAGTCAAATAAACCTGGTTGCGATTAAAATTTTAGAGGATAACGCCGGTTATGTCTCGTGTAGGTCTGGGATTTGCCGTCATCTGCCTCGTATTTTCGCATTTTTCGCATACTTGTAGGCCAGATACTGGGCTTTTTCTGGTTTGGATCACGTAGTAATGTGGTACCACACTGAAACAATCAATAAAAGCTGGTTCCGAATAGTATTTTAGAGGATAACGCAGGTAACGTCTGGGTTTGTTCTGGTATATGCAATCATCTGGCACATACTTTCGCGTTTTTCGCATACTTGTTGGCCAGATCCTGGGTGTTTTCTGGTTTGGATCCCGTAGTAACGAGGTTCCTCACCGAAACAGTCAATTAAACGTGGTTGCGGTTAATATTTTAGACGATAACGCCGGTTATGTCTCGGTTAAGTCAGGGATTTGCCCTCATCTGTCTCGTGCTTTCGTAATTTTCGCGTACTTGTTGGCCAGATCTTGGGTTTTTTGTGGTTTGGATCCCGTCGTAATGTGGTTCCACACCGATGCAGTCAATTAAACCTGGTTGCAATGAATATTTTGGAGGATAACGCTGGTTATGTTTGGGTTAGTTCTGGTATTTGCAATCATCTGGCTCGTACTTTCGCATTTTTCGCATTCTTGTTGGCAAGATCCTGGGTTTTTTTTGGTTTGGATCACGTAGTAATATAGTACCACACTGAAACAGTCAATTAAACCTGGTTCCGATTAATATTTGAGAGGATAACGCCGGTTATGTCTGGGTTAGGTCTGGTATTTGCCCTCATCTGGCTCGTACTTTCGCATCTTTGGCATACTTGTTGGCCAGATTCTGGGTTTTTTCTGGTTTGGATCCCGTAGTAATGAAGTTCCACACCGAAACAGTCAATTAAACCTGGTTGCGATTAATATTTTAGAGGATAACGCAGGTTACGTCAGGGTTAGTTCTGGTATTTGCAACCATCTGCCTCATACTTCCGCGATTTCGTATACTTGTTTGCCAGATCCTGGCCTTTTTCTGGCTTGGACCACGTAGTAATGTGGTATCACACTGAAACAGTCAATTAAACCTGGTTGCGATTAATATTTTAGAGGATAACCCCGGTTATGTCTCGGGTAGGTCTGGGATTTGCCGTCATCTGGCTCGTACTTTCGCATTTTTCGCATACTTGTTGGCCAGATCCTGGGTTTTTCCTGGTTTGGATCCCGTAGTAATGTGGTTCCACACCGAAACAGACAATTAAACCTGGTTGCGATTAATATTTTAGAGGATAACGCCGGTTATGTCTGGGCTAGGTCTGGAATTTGCCCTCATCTGGCTCGTACTTTCGCATTTTTCGCATACTTGTAGGCCAGATACTGGGCTTTTTCTGGTTTGGATCACGTAGTAATGTGGTACCACACTGAAACAGTCAATAAAAGCTGGTTCCGAATAGTATTTTAGAGGATAACGCAGGTAACGTCTGGGTTAGTTCTGGTATTTGCAATCATCTGGCTCATACTTTCGCGTTTTTCGCATACTTGTTGGCCAGATCCTGGGTTTTTTCTGGTTTGGATCCCGTAGTAACGAGGTTCCTCACCGAAACAGTCAATTAAACGTGGTTGCGGTTAATATTTTAGAGGATAACGCCGGTTATGTCTCGGTTAGGTCTGGGATTTGCCCTCATCTGTCTCGTGCTTTCGTAATTTTCGCGTACTTGTTGGCCAGATCTTGGGTTTGTTGTGGTTTGGATCCCGTCGTAATGTGGTTCCACACCGATGCAGTCAATTAAACCTGGTTGCAATGAATATTTTGGAGGATAACGCTGGTTATGTTTGGGTTAGTTCTGGTATTTGCACTCATCTGGCTCGTACTTTCGCATTTTTCGCATACTTGTAGGCAGGATCCTGGGTTTTTTTTGGTTTGGATCACGTAGTAATGTGGTACCACACTGAAACAGTCAATTAAACCTGGTTCCGATTAATATTTTAGAGGATAACGCCGGTTAAGTCTGGGTTAGGTCTGGTATTTGCCCTCACCTGGCTCGTACTTTCGCATCTTTGGCATACTTGTTGGCAAGATCCTGGGCTTTTTTTGGTTTGGATCACGTGGTAATGCGGTACCACACCGAAACAGTCAAGTAAACCTGGTTGCGATTAATATTTTAGAGGATAACGCCGGTTACGTCTCGGTTAGGTCTGGGATTTGCCCTCATCTGGCTCATACTTTCGCATTTCTCGCATACTTGTTGGCCAGATCCTTGGGTTTTTCTGGTTTGGATCACGTAGTCATGTGGTACCAAACTGAAGCAGTCAAGAAAAGCTGGTTCCGATTAGTATTTTAGAGGATAACGCCGGTTACGTCCCGGTTAGGTCTGGGATTTGCCATCATCTGGCTCGTACTTTCGCATTTTTCGCATACTTGTTGGCCAGATCCTGGGCTTTTTCTGGTTTGGATCCCGGAGTAATGAAGTTCCACACCGAAACAGTCAATTAAACCTGGTTGCAATTAATATTTTAGAGGATAACGCAGGTTATGTCTCGGGTAGTTCTGGAATTTGCCGTCATCTGGCTCGTATTTTCGAATTTTTCGCATACTTTTTGGCAAGATCCTGGGCTTTTTTTGGTTTGGATCACGTAGTAATGTGGTACCACACTGAAACAGTCAATTAAACCTGGTTGCGATTAATATTTTAGAGGATAACGCCGGTTATGTCTCGGTTAGGTCTGGGATTTGCCATCATCTGGCTCGTACTTTCGCATTTTTCGCATACTTGTTGGCCAGATACTGGGCTTTTTCTGGTTTGCATCACGTAGTAATGCGGTACCACACTGAAACAGTCAATTATACCTGGTTCCGGTTAGTATTTTAGAGGATAACGCCGGTTATGTCTGGGTTAGGTCTGGTATTTGCCCTCATCTGGCTCGTACTTTCGCAACTTTGGCATACTTGTTGGCAAGATCCGGGGCTTTTTTTGGTTTGGATCACGTGGTAATGCGGTACCACACCGAAACAGTCAAGTAAACCATGTTGCGATTAATATTCTAGAGGATAACGCCGGTTATGTCTCGGTTAGGTCTGGGATTTGCCCTCATCTGGCTCATACTTTCGCATTTCTCGCATACTTGTTGGCCAGATCCTGGGTTTTTTTTTGGTTTGGATCACGTCGTAATGTGGTACCACACTGAAACAGTCAATAGAAACTGGTTCCGAATAGTATTTTAGAGGATGACGCTGGTTATGACTCGGGTAATTCTGGGATTTGCTGTCATGTGGCTCGTATTTTCGCATTTTTCGCATACTTGTTGGCCAGATCCTGGGTTTTTTCTGGTTTGGATCCCGTGGTAATGAAGTTCCACACCGAAACAGTCAATTAAACCTGGTTGCGATTAATATTTTAGAGGATAACGCCGGTTATGTCTCGGGTAGTTCTGGGATTTGCCGTCATCTGTCTCGTATTTTCGAATTTTTCGCATACTTGTTGGCAAGATCCTGGGCTTTTTTTGGTTTGGATCACGTAGTAATGTGGTACCACACTGAAACAGTCAATTAAACCTGGTTGCGATTAATATTTTAGAGGATAACGCCGGTTATGTCTCGGTTAGGTCTGGGATTTGCTATCATCTGCCTCGTACTTTCGCATTTTTCGCATACTTGTTGGCCAGATACTTGGCTTTTTCTGGTTTGGATCACGTAGTAATGTGGATCCACACTGAAACAGTCAATTAAACCTGGTTCCGATTAATATTTTAGAGGATAACGCCGGTTATGTCTGGGTTAGGTCTGGTATTTGCCCTCATCTGTCTCGTACTTTCGCATCTTTGGCATACTTGTTGGCCAGATCCTGGCCTATTTCTGGTTTGGATCACGTAGTAATGCGGTACCACACTGAAACAGTTAATTAAACTTGGTTCCGGTTAGTATTTTAGAGGATAACGCCGGTTATGTCTCGGTTAGGTCTGGG
Source organism: Colletes latitarsis (assembly GCF_051014445.1). Lineage (NCBI taxonomy): Eukaryota > Metazoa > Arthropoda > Insecta > Hymenoptera > Colletidae > Colletes > Colletes latitarsis. The sequence continues at coordinate 19,528,469 of NC_135136.1, forward strand.
ATTTGCCCTTATCTGGCTCATACTTTCGCATTTCTCGCATACTTGTTGGCCAGATCCTGGCCTTTTTCTGGTTTGGATCACGTAGTAATGTGGTACCACACTGAAACAGTCACTAAAAGCTGGTTCCTATTAGTATTTTAGAGGATAACGCTGGTTATGTCTGGGTTAGTTCTGGTATATGCAATTATCTGGCTCATACTATCGCGTTTTTCGCATACTTCTTGGCCAGATCCAGGGTTTTTTCAGGTTTGGATCTCGTAGTAATATGGTACCACACAGAAACAGTCAATAGAAGCTGGTTCCGAATAGTATTTTAGAGGATGACGCTGGTTATGTCTGGGTTAGTTCCGGTATTTGCAACCATCTGCCTCATACTTTCGCGATTTCGTATACTTGTTTGCCAGATCCTGGCCTTTTTCTGGATTGGACCACGTAGTAATGTGATATCACACTGAAACAGTCAATTAAACCTGGTTGCGATTAATATTTTAGAGGATAACGCCGGTTATGTCTCGGGTAGGTCTGGGATTTGCCGTCATCTGGCTCGTATTCTCGCATTTTTCGCATACTTGTTGGCCAGATCCTGGCCTTTTTCTGGCTTGGACCACGTTGTAATGTGGTACCACACTGAAGCCGTCAATAGAATCTGGTTCCGAAAGGTATTCCGGAGGATAACGCAGGTTACGTCTTGGTTAGTTCTGGTATTTGCAATCATCTGGCTCATACTTTCGCGTTTTTCGCATACTTGTTGGCCAGATCCTGGGTTTTTTCTGGTTTGGATCCCATAGTAATGAAGTTCCACACCGAAGCAGTCAATTAAACCTGGTTGCGATTAATATTTTAGAGGGTAACGCAGGTTATGTCTTGGTTAGGTCAGGGATTTGCCCTCATCTGTCTCGTGCTTTCGTAATTTTCGCGTACTTGTTGGCCAGATCTTGGGTTTTTTGTGGTTTGGATCCCGTCGTAATGTGGTTCCACACCGATGCAGTCAATTAAACCTGGTTGTAATGAATATTTTGGAGGATAACGCTGGTTATGTTTGGGTTAGTTCTGGTATTTGCAATCATGTGGCTCGTACTTTCGCATTTTTCGCATACTTGTAGGCAAGATCCTGGGTTTTTTTTGGTTTGGATCACGTAGTAATGTGGTACCACACTGAAACAGCCAATTAAACCTGGTTCCGATTAATATTTTAGAGGATAACGCCGGTTAAGTCTGGGTTAGGTCTGGTATTTGCCCTCACCTGGCTCGTACTTTCGCATCTTTGGCATACTTGTTGGCAAGATCCTGGGCTTTTTTTGGTTTGGATCACGTGGTACTGCGGTACCACACCGAAACAGTCAAGTAAACCAGGTTGCGATTAATATTTTAGAGGATAACGCCGGTTATGTCTCGGTTAGGTCTGGGATTTGCCCTCATCTGGCTCATACTTTCGCATTTTTCGCATACTTGTTGGCCAGATCCTGGGCTTTTTCTGGTTTGGATCCCGGAGTAATGAAGTTCCACACCGAAACAGTCAATTAAACCTGGTTGCAATTAATATTTTAGAGGATAACGCAGGTTATGTCTCGGTTAGGTCTGGGATTTGCCATCATCTGGCTCGTACTTTCGCATTTTTCGCATACTTGTTGGCCAGATACTGGGCTTTTTCTGGTTTGGATCACGTAGTAATGTGGATCCACACTGAAACAGACAATTAAACCTGGTTCCGATTAATATTTTAGAGGATAACGCCGGTTATGTCTGGGTTAGGTCTGGTATTTGCCCTCATCTGGCTCGTACTTTCGCATCTTAGGCATACTTGTTGGCCAGATCCTGGCCTTTTTCTGGTTTGGATCACGTAGTAATGCGGTACCACACTGAAACAGTCAATTATACCTGGTTCCGGTTAGTATTTTAGAGGATAACGCCGGTTATGTCTGGGTTAGGTCTGGTATTTGCCCTCATCTGGCTCGTACTTTCGCATTTTTCGCAAACTTGTTGGCCAGATCCTGGCCTTTTTCTGGATTGGATCACGTGGTAATGCGGTACCACACCGAAACAGTCAAGTAAACCAGGTTGCGATTAATATTTTAGAGGATAACGCCGGTTATGTCTCGGTTAGGTCTGGGATTTGCCCTCATCTGGCTCATACTTTCGCATTTCTCGCATACTTGTTGGCCAGATCCTGGGCTTTTTCTGGTTTGGATCTCGTAGTAATGAAGTTCCACACCGAAACAGTCAATTAAACCTGGTTGCGAATAATATTTTAGAGGATAATGCAGGTTACATCTGGGTTAGTTCTGGTATTTGCAACCATCTGGCTCATACTTTCGCGATTTCGTATACTTGTCTGCCAGATCCTGGCATTTTTCTGGCTTGGACCACGTAGTAATGTGGTATAACACTGAAACAGTCAAATAAACCTGGTTGCGATTAATATTTTAGAGGATAACACCGGTTATGTCTCGGTTAGGTCAGGGATTTGCCCTCATCTGTCTCGTGCTTTCGTAATTTTCGCGTACTTGTTGGCCAGATCTTGGGTTTTTTGTGGTTTGGATCCCGTCGTAATATGGTTCCACACCGATGCAGTCAATTAAACCTGGTTGTAATGAATATTTTGGAGGTTAACGCTGGTTATGTTTGGGTTAGTTCTGGTATTTGTAATCATCTGGCTCGTACTTTCGCATTTTTCGCATACTTGTTGGCAAGATCCTGGGTTTTATTTGGTTTGGATCACGTAGTAATGTGGTACGACACTGAAACAGTCAATTAAACCTGGTTCCGATTAATATTTTAGAGGATAACGCCGGTTATGTCTGGGTTAGGTCTGGTATTTGCCCTCATCTGGCTCGTACTTTCGCATTTTTCGCATACTCGTTGGCAAGATCCTGGGTTTTATTTGGTTTGGATCACGTAGTAATGTGGTACGACACTGAAACAGTCAATTAAACCTGGTTCCGATTAATATTTTAGAGGATAACGCCGGTTAAGTCTGGGTTAGGTCTGGTATTTGCCCTCACCTGGCTCGTACTTTCGCATCTTTGGCATACTTGTTGGCAAGATCCTGGGCTTTTTTTGATTTGGATCACGTGGTAATGCGGTACCACACCGAAACAGTCAAGTAAACCTGGTTGCGATTAATATTTTAGAGGATTACGCCGGTTATGTCTCGGTTAGGTCTGGGATTTGCCCTCATCTGGCTCATACTTTCGCATTTCTCGCATACGTGTTGGCCAGATCCTGGGCTTTTTCTGGTTTGGACCACGTTGTAATGTGGTACCACACTGAAGCGGTCAATAGAATCTGGTTCCGAAAGGTATTCTGGAGGATAACGCAGGTTACGTCTTGGTTAGTTCTGGTATTTGCAACCATCTGGCTCATACTTTCGCGATTTCGTATACTTGTTTGCCAGATCCTGGCCTTTTCCTGGCTTGGACCACGTAGTAATGTGGTATCACACTGAAACAGTCAATTAAACCTGGTTGCGATTAATATTTTAGAGGATAACGCCGGTTATGTCTCGGTTAGGTCTGGGATTTGCCCTCATCTGGCTCATACTTTCGCATTTCTCGCATACGTGTTGGCCAGATCCTGGGCTTTTTCTGGTTTGGACCACGTAGTAATGTGGTATCACACTGAAACAGTCAATTAAACCTGGTTGCGATTAATATTTTAGAGGATAACGCCGGTTATGTCTCGGGTAGGTCTGGGATTTGCCGTCACCTAGCTCGTATTTTCGCATTTTTCGCATACTTGTTGGCCAGATCCTGGCCTTTTTCTGGCTTGGACCACGTTGTAATGTGGTACCACACTGAAACAGTCAATTAAACCTGGTTGCGATTAATATTTTAGAGGATAACGCCGGTTATGTCTCGGTTAGGTCTGGGATTTGCCATCATCTGGCTCGTACTTTCGCATTTTTCGCATACTTGTTGGCCAGATACTGGGCTTTTTCTGGTTTGGACCACGTTGTAATGTGGTACCACACTGAAGCGGTCAATAGAATCTGGTTCCGAAAGGTCTTCTGGAGGATAACGCAGGTTACGTCTTGGTTAGTTCTGGTATTTGCAATCATCTGGCTCATACTTTCGCGTTTTTCGCATACTTGTTGGCCAGATCCTGGGCTTTTTCTGGTTTGGATCCCGTAGTAATGAAGTTCCACACCGAAACAGTCAATTAAACCTGGTTGCGATTAATATTTTAGAGGATAACGCCGGTTATGTCTCGGGTAGTTCTGGGATTTGCCGTTATCTGGCCCGTATTTTCGCATTTTTCGCATACTTGTTGGCAAGATCCTGGGCTTTCTTTGGTTTGGATCACGTAGTAATGTGGTACCACACTGAAACAGTCAATTAAACCTGGTTGCGATTAATATTTTAGAGGATAACGCCGGTTATGTCTCGGTTAGGTCTGGGATTTGCCATCATCTGGCTCGTACTTTCGCATTTTTCGCATACTTGTTGGCCAGATCCTGGCCTTTTTTTAGTTTGGATCCCGTAGTAATGCGGATCCACAACGAAACAGACAATTAAACCTGGTTGCGATTAATATTTTAGAGGATAACGCCGGTTATGTCTGGGTTAGGTCTGGGATTTGCCCACGTCTGGCTCGTACTTTCGCATTTTTCGCATACTTGTTGGCCAGATACTGGGCTTTCTCTGGTTTGGATCACGTAGTAATGTGGTACCACACTGAAACAGTCAATAAAAGCTGGTTCCGATTAGTACTTTAGAGGATAACGCTGGTTATGTCTGGGTTAGTTCTGGTATTTGCAATTATCTGGCTCATACTATCGCGTTTTTCGCATACTTCTTGGCCAGAACCAGGGTTTTTTCTGGTTTGGATCCCGTAGTAATGTGGTTCCACACCGAAACAGTCAATTAAACCTGGTTGGGATGAATATTTTAGGGGATAACGCCGGTTATGTCTGGGTTAGGTCTGGTATTTGCCCTCATCTGGCTCGTATTTTCGCATTTTTCGCATACTTGTTGGCCAGATCCTGGCCTTTTTCTGGTTTGGATCACGTTGTAATGTGGTACCACTCTGAAACGGTGAATAAGAGCTGGTGGCGATTAATATTTTCGAGGATAACGCTGGTTATGTCTGGGTTAGTTCTGGTACTTGCAATCATCTGGCTCATACTTTTGCAATTTTCTCGTACTTGTTGGCCATATCTTGGGTTTTCTGTGGCTTGGATCCCGTCGAAATCTGGTTCCACACCGAAGCAGTCATTCAAACCTGGTTGCGATGAATATTTTGGAGGATAACGCTGGTTATGTTTGGGTTAGTTCTGGTATTTGCAATCATCTGACTCGTACTTTCGCATTTTTCGCATACTTGTTGGCAAGATTATGGGCTTTTTTTTAGTTTGGATCACGTAGTAATGTGGTACCACACTGAAACTGTCATTTAAACCTGCTTCCGATTAATATTTTAGAGGATAACGCCGGTAATGTCTGGGTTAGGTCTGGTATTTGCCCTCATCTGGCTCGTAATTTCGCATTTTTCGCATATTTGTTGGCCAGATCCTGGCCTTTTTCTGGCTTGGACCACGTAGTAATGTGGTATCATACTGAAACAGTCAATTAAACCTGGTTCCGATTAATATTTTAGAGGATAACGCCGGTTATGTCTGGGTTAGTTCTGTTATTTGTAATCATCTGGCTCATTCTTTCGCAATTTTCGCGTACTAGTTGGCCAGATCTTGGGTTTTTTGTGGTTTGGATCCCGTCGTAATGTCGTTCCACACCGAAGCAGTCAATTAAACCTGGTTGCGATGAATATTTTGGAGGATAACGCTGGTTATGTTTGGGCTGGTTCTGGTATTTGCAATTATCTGGCTCGTACTTTCGCATTTTTCGCATACTTGTTGGCAAGATCCTGGGCTTTTTTTGGTTTGGATCACGTAGTAATGTGGTACCACACTGAAACAGTCAATAAAAGCTGGTTCCGAATAGTATTTTAGAGGATAGCGCAGGTTACGTCTGGGTTAGTTCTGGTATTTGCAATCATCTGGCTCATACATTCGCGTTTTTCGCATACATATTTGCCGGATCCTGGGTTTTTTCTGGTTTGGATCCCGTAGTAATGAAGTTCCAAACCGAAACAGTCAATTAAACCTGGTTGCGATTAATATTTTAGAGGATAACGCCGGTTATGTCTCGGGTAGGTCTGGGATTTGCCGTCATCTGGCTCGTATTTTCGCATTTCTCGCATACTTGTTGGCCAGATCCTGGCCTTTTCCTGGCTTGGACCACGTAGTAATGTGGTATCACACTGAAACAGTCAATTAAACCTGGTTGCGATTAATATCTTAGAGGATAACGCCGGTTATGTCTCGGGTAGGTCTGGGATTTGCCGTCACCTAGCTCGTATTTTCGCATTTTTCGCATACTTGTTGGCCAGATGCTGGCCTTTTGCTGGCTTCGACCACGTAGTAATGTGGTATCACACTGAAACAGTCAATAGAATCTAGTTCCGAATAGTATTTTGGAGGATAACGCAGGTTACGTCTGGGTTAGTTCTGGTATTTGCAATCATCTGGCTCATACTTTCGCGATTTTCACATACTTGTTGGCCAGATCCTGGGTTTTTTTCTGGTTTGGATCCCGTAGTAATGAAGTTCCACACTGAAAAAGTCAATTAAACCTGGTTCCGATTAATATTTTAGAGGATAACGCTGGTTATGTCTGGGTTAGTTCTGTTATTTGCAATCATCTGGCTCATACTTTCGCAATTTTCGCGTACTTGTTGGCCAGATCTTGGGTTTTTAGTGGTTTGGATCCCTTCGTAATGTCGTTCCACACCGAAGCAGTCAATTAAACCTGGTTGCGATGAATATTTTGGAGGATAACGCTGGTTATGTTTGGGTTAGTTCTGGTATTTGCAATCATCTGGCTCGTACTTTCGCATTTTTCGCATACATGTTGGCAAGATCCTGGGCTTTTTTTGGTGTGGATCACGTAGTAATGTGGTACCACACTGAAACAGTCAATAAAAGCTGGTTCCGAATAGTATTTTAGAGGATAACGCAGGTTACGTCTGGGTTAGTTCTGGTATTTGACCTCATCTGGCTCGTACCTTCGCATTTTTCGCTTACTTGTTGGCCAGATCCTGGCCTTTTTCTGGCTTGGACCACGAAGTAATGTGGTACCACACTGAAACAGTCAATTAAACCTGGTCCCGATTAATATTTTAGAGGATAACGCCGGTTATGTCTGGGTTAGGTCTGGTATTTGCCCTCATCTGGCTCGTACTTTCGCATTTTTCGCATACTTGTAGGCAGGATCCTGGCCTTTTTCTGGTTTGGATCACGTAGTAATGCGGTACCACACCGAAACAGTCAATTAAACCTAGTTCCGATTAATATTTTAGAGGATAACGCCGGTTATGTCTGGGTTAGGTCTGGTATTTGTCCTCATCTGGCGCGTACTTTCGTATTTTTCGCTTACATGTTGGGCAGATCCTGACCTTTTTCTGGCTTGGACCACATAGTAATGAGGTACCACACTGAAACAGTCAATTAAACCTGGTTCCGATTAATATTTAAGAAGATAACGCTGGTTATATCTGGGTTAGTTCTGGTATTTGCAATCATCTGGCTCATACTTTCGCATTTTTCGCATACTTGTTGGCAGGATCCTGAGCTTTTTTGGATTGGATCACGTAGTAATGTGGTACCACACTGAAACAGTCAATTAAACCTGGTTCCGATTAATATTTTAGAAGATAACGCTGGTTATATCTGGGTTAGTTCTGGTATTTGCAATCATCTGGCTCATACTTTCGCATTTATCGCATACTTGTTGGCCAGATCCAGGCCTTTTTCTGGCTTGGACCACGTAGTAATGAGGTACCACACTGAAACAGTCAATTAAACCTGGTTCCGATTAATATTTTAGAGGATAACGCCGGTTATGTCTGGGTTAGTTCTGTTATTTGTAATCATCTGGTTCATTTTTTCGCAATTTTCGCGTACTAGTTGGCCAGATCTTGGGTTTTTTGTGGTTTGGATCCCGTCGTAATGTCGTTCCACACCGAAGCAGTCAATTAAACCTGGTTGCGATGAATATTTTGGAGGATAACGCTGGTTATGTTTGGGCTAGTTCTGGTATTTGCAATCATCTGGCTCGTACTTTCGCATTTTTCGCATACTTGTTGGCAAGATCCTGGGCTTTTTTTGGTTTGGATCACGTAGTAATGTGGTACCACACTGAAACAGTCAATAAAAGCTGGTTCCGAATAGTATTTTAGAGGATAGCGCAGGTTACGTCTGGGTTAGTTCTGGTATTTGCAATCATCTGGCTCATACATTCGCGTTTTTCGCATACATCTTTGCCAGATCCTGGGTTTTTTCTGGTTTGGATCCCGTAGTAATGAAGTTCCACACCGAAACAGTCAATTAAACCTAGTTGCGATTAATATTTTAGAGGATAACGCCGGTTATGTCTCGGGTAGGTCTGGGATTTGCCGTCATCTGGCTCGTATTTTCGCATTTCTCGCTTACTTGTTGGCCAGATCCTGGCCTTTTCCTGGCTTGGACCACGTAGTAATGTGGTATCACACTGAAACAGTCAATTAAACCTGGTTGCGATTAATATCTTAGAGGATAACGCCGGTTATGTCTCGGGTAGGTCTGGGATTTGCCGTCATCTAGCTCGTATTTTCGCATTTTTCGTATACTTGTTGGCAAGATCCTGGGCTTTTTTTGGTTTGCATCACGTAGTAATGTGGTACCACACTGAAACAGTCAATTAAACCTGGTCCCGATTAATATTTTAGAGGATAACGCCGGTTATGTTTGGGTTAGGTCTGGTATTTGCCCTCATCTGGCTCGTTCTTTCGCATTTTTCGCATACTTGTAGGCAGGATCCTGGCCTTTTTCTGGTTTGGATCACGTAGTAATGTGGTACCACACTGAAACAGTCAATTAAACCTGGTCCCGATTAATATTTTAGAGGATAACGCCGGTTATGTTTGGGTTAGGTCTGGTATTTGCCCTCATCTGGCTCGTTCTTTCGCATTTTTCGCATACTTGTAGGCAGGATCCTGGCCTTTTTCTGGTTTGGATCACGTAGTAATGTGGTATCACACTGAAACAGTCAATTAAACCTGGTTGCGATTAATATTTTAGAGGATAACGCCGGTTATGTCTCGGGTAGGTCTGGGATTTGCCGTCATCTAGCTCGTATTTTCGCGTTTTTCGCCTACTTGTTGGCCAGATCCTGGGTTTTTTTCTGGTTTGGATCACGTAGTAATGAAGTTCCACACTGAAACAGTCAATTAAACCTGGTTCCGATTAATATTTTAGAGGATACGGCTGGTTATGTCTGGGTTAGTTCTGTTATTTGCAATCATCTGGCTCATATTTTCGCAATTTTCGCGTACTTGTTGGCCAGATCTTGGGTTTTTTGTGGTTTGTATCCCGTCGTAATGTCGTTCCACACCGAAGCAGTCAATTAAACCTGGTTGCGATGAATGTTTTGGAGGATAACGCTGGTTATGTTTGGGTTAGTTCTGGTATTTGCAATCATCTGGCTCGTACTTTCGCATTTTTCGCATACTTGTTGTCCAGATCCTGGCCTTTTTCTGGTTTGGATCCCGTAGTAATGTGGATCCACAACGAAACAGACAATTAAACCTGGTTGCGATTAATATTTTAGAGGATAACGCCGGTTATGTCTGGGCTAGGTCTGGAATTTGCCCACATCTGGCTCGCACTTTCGCATTTTTCGCATACTTGTTGGACAGATACTGGGCTTTTTCTGTTTTGGATCACGTAGTAATGTGGTACCACACTGAACCAGTCAATAAAAGCTGGTTCCGAATAGTATTTTAGAGGATAACGCAGGTAACGTCTGGGTTAGTTCTGGTATTTGCAATCATCTGCCTCGTACTTTCGTATTTTTCGCATACTTGTTGGCAAGATCCTGGGTTTTTTTTGGTTTGGATCACGTAGTAATGTCGTACCACACTGAAACGGTCAATTAAACCTGGTTCCGATTAATATTTTAGAGGATAATGCCGGTTATGTCTGGGTTAGGTCTAGTATTTGCCCTCATCTGGCACGTACTTTCGCATTTTTCGCATACTTGTTGGCCAAATGCTGGCCTTTTTCTGGTTTGGATCACGTAGTAATGCGGTACCACACTGAAACAGTCAATTAAACCTGGTTTCATTTAGTATTTTAGAGGATAACGCCGGTTATGTCTGGGTTAGGTCTGGTATTTGCCCTCATCTGGCTCGTTCTTTCGCATTTTTCGCAAACTTGTTGGCCAGATCCTGGCCTTTTTCTGGATTGGATCAGGTGGTAATGCGGTACCACACCGAAACAGTCAAGTAAACCTGGTTGCGATTAATATTTAGAGGATAACGCCGGTTATGTCTCGGTTAGGTCTGGGATTTGCCCTCATCTGGCTCGTACATTCGCATTTTTCGCCTACTTGTTGGCAAGATCCTGGGCTTTCCCTGGTTGGGATCACGTAGTAATGCGGTACCACACCGAAGCAGTCAATTAAACCTGGTTGCAATTATTATTTTAGAGGATAACGCTGTTTATGTCTGGGTTAGTTCTGTTATTTGCAATTATCTGGCTCGTACTTTCGCATTTTTCGCATACTTGTTGGCAAGATCCTGGGCTTTTTTTGGTTTGGATCACGTAGTAATGTGGTACCACACTGAAACAGTCAATAAAAGCTGGTTCCGAATAGTATTTTAGAGGATAACGCAGGTTACGTCTGGGTTAGTTCTGGTATTTGCAATCACCTGGCTCATACTTTCGCGTTTTTCGCATACTTGTTGACCAGATCTTTGGTTTTTTCTGGTTTGGATCCCGTAGTAATGAAGTTCCACACCGGAACAGTCAAGTAAACCTGGTTGCGATTAATATTTTAGAGGATAACGCCGGTTATGTCTGGGCTAGGTCTGGAATTTGCCCACATCTGGCTCGTACTTTCGCATTTTTCGCAAACTTGTTGGCCAGATCCTGGCCTTTTTCTGGATTGGATCACGTGGTAATGCGGTACCACACCGAAACAGTCAAGTAAACCTGGTTGCGATTAATATTTAGAGGATAACGCCGGTTATGTCTCGGTTAGGTCTGGGATTTGCCCTCATCTGGCTCATACTTTCGCATTTCTCGCATACTTGTTGGCCAGTTCCTGAGCTTTTTCTGGTTTGGATCACGTAGTAATGTGGTACCACACTGAAACAGTCAATAAAAGCTGGTTCCGATTAGTACTTTAGAGGATTACGCTGGTTATGTCTGGGTTAGTTCTGGTATTTGCAATTATCTGGCTCATACTATCGCGTTTTTCGCATACTTGTTGGCAAGATCCTGGGCTTTTTTTGGTTTGGATCACGTAGTAATGCGGTACCACACTGAAACAGTCAATAAAAGCTGGTTCCGAATAGTATTTTAGAGGATAACGCAGGTTACGTCTGGGTTAGTTCTGGTATTTGCAACCATCTGGCTCATACTTTCGCGTTTTTCGCATACTTGTTGACCAGATCTTTGGTTTTTTCTAGTTTGGATCCCGTAGTAATGAAGTTCCACACCGAAACAGTCAATTAAACCTGGTTGCGATTATTATTTTAGAGGATAACGCCGGTTATGTCTCGCGTGGGTATGGGATTTGCCGTCACCTGGCTCGTATTCGCATTTTTCGCATACATGTTGGCCAGATCCTGGGCTTTTTTTCGTTTGGATCACGTAGTAATGAGGTACCACACTGAAACAGTTAATAAAAGCTGGTTCCGAATAGTATTTTAGAGGATAACGCAGGTTACGTCTGGGTTAGTTCTGGTATTTGCCCTCATCTGGCTCGTACTTTCGCAACTTTGGCATACTTGTTGGCCAGATCCTGGCCTTTTTCTGGTTTGGATCACGTAGTAATGCGGTACCACACTGAAACAGTCAATTAAACCTGGTTTCAGTTAGTATTTTATAGAATAACGCCGATAATGTCTGGGTTAGGTCTGGTATTTGCCCCCATCTGGCTCGTTCTTTCGCATTTTTCGCAAACTTGTTGGCCAGATCCTGGCCTTTTTCTGGATTGGATCACGTGGTAATGCGGTACCACACCAAAACAGTCAAGTAAACCTGGTTGCGATTAATATTTAGAGGATAACGCCGGTTATGTCTCGGTTAGGTCTGGGATTTGCCCTCATCTGGCTCATACTTTCGCATTTCTCGCATACTTGTTGGCCAGATCCTGGGCTTTTTCTGGTTTGGATCACGTAGTAATGTGGTACCACACTGAAACAGTCAATAAAAGCTGGTTCCGATTAGTACTTTAGAGGATAACGCTGGTTATGTCTGGGTTAGTTCTGGTATTTGCAATTATCTGGCTCATACTATCGCGTTTTTCGCATACTTCTTGGCCAGATCCAGGGTTTTTTCAGGTTTGGATCACGTAGTAATGCGGTACCACACCGGAACCGTCAAGTAAACCTGGTTGCGATTAATATTTTAGAGGATAACGCCGGTTATGTCTGGGCTAGGTCTGGAATTTGCCCACATCTGGCTCGTACTTTCGCATTTTTCGCATACTTGTTGGCCAGATACTGGGCTTTTTCTGTTTTGGATCACGTAGTAATGTGGTACCACACTGAAACAGTCAATAAAAGCTGGTTCCGAATAGTATTTTAGAGGATAACGCAGGTAACGTCTGGGTTAGTTCTGGTATTTGCAATCATCTGCCTCGTACTTTCGCATTTTTTGCATACTTGTTGGCAAGATCCTGGGTTTTTTTTGGTTTGGATCACGTAGTAATGTGGTACCACACTGAAACGGTCAATTAAACCTGGTTCCGATTAATATTTTAGAGGATAATGCCGGCTATGTCTGGGTTAGGTCTGGTATTTGCCCTCATCTGGCTCGTACTTTCGCATTTTTCGCATACTTGTTGGCCAAATGCTGGCCTTTTTCTGGTTTGGATCACGTAGTAATGCGGTACCACACTGAAACAGTCAATTAAACCTGGTTTCATTTAGTATTTTAGAGGATAACGCCGGTTATGTCTGGGTTAGGTCTGGTATTTGCCCTCATCTGGCTCGTTCTTTCGCATTTTTCGCAAACTTGTTGGCCAGATCCTGGCCTTTTTCTGGATTGGATCAGGTGGTAATGCGGTACCACACCGAAACAGTCAAGTAAACCTGGTTGCGATTAATATTTAGAGGATAACGCCGGTTATGTCTCGGTTAGGTCTGGGATTTGCCCTCATCTGGCTCGTACATTCGCATTTTTCGCCTACTTGTTGGCAAGATCCTTGGCTTTCTCTGGTTGGGATCACGTAGTAATGCGGTACCACACCGAAGCAGTCAATTAAACCTGGTTGCAATTATTATTTTAGAGGATAACGCTGGTTATGTCTGGGTTAGTTCTGTTATTTGCAATTATCTGGCTCGTACTTTCGCATTTTTCGCATACTTGTTGGCAAGATCCTGGGCTTTTTTTGGTTTGGATCACGTAGTAATGCGGTACCACACTGAAACAGTCAATAAAAGCTGGTTCCGAATAGTATTTTAGAGGATAACGCAGGTTACGTCTGGGTTAGTTCTGGTATTTGCAACCATCTGGCTCATACTTTCGCGTTTTTCGCATACTTGTTGACCAGATCTTTGGTTTTTTCTAGTTTGGATCCCGTAGTAATGAAGTTCCACACCGAAACAGTCAATTAAACCTGGTTGCGATTATTATTTTAGAGGATAACGCCGGTTATGTCTCGCGTGGGTATGGGATTTGCCGTCACCTGGCTCGTATTCGCATTTTTCGCATACATGTTGGCCAGATCCTGGGCTTTTTTTCGTTTGGATCACGTAGTAATGAGGTACCACACTGAAACAGTTAATAAAAGCTGGTTCCGAATAGTATTTTAGAGGATAACGCAGGTTACGTCTGGGTTAGTTCTGGTATTTGCCCTCATCTGGCTCGTACTTTCGCAACTTTGGCATACTTGTTGGCCAGATCCTGGCCTTTTTCTGGTTTGGATCACGTAGTAATGCGGTAACACACTGAAACAGTCAATTAAACCTGGTTTCAGTTAGTATTTTATAGGATAACGCCGGTTATGTCTGGGTTAGGTCTGGTATTTGCCCTCATCTGGCTCGTACTTTCGCATTTTTCGCAAACTTGTTGGCCAGATCCTGGCCTTTTTCTGGATTGGATCACGTGGTAATGCGGTACCACACCGAAACGGTCAAGTAAACCTGGTTGCGATTAATATTTAGAGGATAACGCCGGTTATGTCTCGGTTAGGTCTGGGATTTGCCCTCATCTGGCTCATACTTTCGCATTTCTCGCATACTTGTTGGCCAGATCCTGGGCTTTTTCTGGTTTGGATCACTTAGTAATGTGGCACCACACTGAAACAGTCAATAAAAGCTGGTTCCGATTAGTACTTTAGAGGATAACGCTGGTTATGTCTGGGTTATTTCTGGTATTTGCAATTATCTGGCTCATACTATCGCGTTTTTCGCATACTTCTTGGCCAGATCCAGGGTTTTTTCAGGTTTGGATCACGTAGTAATATGGTACCACACAGAAACAGTCAATAGAAGCTGGTTCCGAATAGTATTTTAGAGGATAACGCTGGTTATGTCTGGGTTAGTTCTGGTATTTGCAATTATCTGGCTCATACGATCGCGTTTTTCGCATACTTCTTGGCCTGATCCAGGGTTTTTTCAGGTTTGGATCACGTAGTAATATGGTACCACACAGAAACAGTCAATAGAAGCTGGTTCCGAATAGTATTTTAGAGGATAACGCCGGTTATGTCTGGGCTAGGTCTGGAATTTGCCCACATCTGGCTCGTACTTTCGCATTTTTCGCATACTTGTTGGCAAGATCCTGGGTTTTTTTTGGTTTGGATCACGTAGTAATGTGGTACCACACTGAAACGGTCAATTAAACCTGGTTCCGATTAATATTTTAGAGGATAATGCCGGTTATGTCTGGGTTAGGTCTGGTATTTGCCCTCATCTGGCTCGTACTTTCGCATTTTTCGCATACTTGTTGGCCAAATGCTGGCCTTTTTCTGGTTTGGATCACGTAGTAATGCGGTACCACACTGAAACAGTCAATTAAACCTGGTTTCAGTTAGTATTTTAGAGGATAACGCCAGTTATGTCTGGGTTAGGTCTGGTATTTGCCCTCATCTGGCTCGTACTTTCGCATTTTTCGCAAACTTGGTGGCCAGATCCTGGCCTTTTTCTGGATTGGATCACGTGGTAATGCGGTACCACACCGAAACAGTCAAGTAAACCTGGTTGCGATTAATATTTAGAGGATAACGCCGGTTATGTCTCGGTTAGGTCTGGGATTTGCCCTCATCTGTCTCATACTTTCGCATTTCTCGCATACTTGTTGGCCAGATCCTGGGCTTTTTCTGGTTTGGATCACGTAGTAATGTGGTACCACACTGAAACAGTCAATAAAAGCTGGTTCCGATTAGTATTTTAGAGGATAACGCTGGTTATGTCTGGGTTAGTTCTGGTATTTGCAATTATCTGGCTCATACTATCGCGTTTTTCGCATGCTTCTTGGCCAGATCCAGGGTTTTTTCACGTTTGGATCCCGTAGTAATGTGGTTCCACACCGAAACAGTCAATTAAACCAGGTTGGGATGAATATTTTAGGGGATAACGCCGGTTATGTCTGGGTTAGGTCTGGTATTTGCCCTCATCTGTCTCATACTTTCGCATTTTTCGCATACTTGTTGGCCAGATCCTGGTCTTTTTCTGGTTTGGATCACGTTGTAATGTGGTACCACTCTGAAACGGTGAATAAGAGCTGGTGGCGATTAATATTTTAGAGGATAACGCTGGTTATGTTTGGGTTAGTTCTGGTATTTGCAATCATCTGGCTCGTACTTTCGCATTTTTCGCATACTTGTTGGCAAGATTATGGGCTTTTTTTAGTTTGGATCACGTAGTAATGTGGTACCACACTGAAACAGTCAATTAAACCTGGTTCCGATTAATATTTTAGAGGGGAACACCGGTTATGTCTGGGTTAGGTCTGGTATTTGCCCTCATCTGGCCCGAACTTTCGCATTTTTCACATACTTGTTGGCCAGATCCTGGCCTTTTTCTGGTTTGGATCACGTAGTAATGCGGTACCACACCGGAACAGTCAAGTAAACCTGGTTGCGATTAATATTTTAGAGGATAACGCCGGTTATGTCTCGGTTCGGTCTGGGATTTGCCCTCATCTGGCTCGTAATTTCGCATTTTTCGCATACTTGTTGGCCAGATCCTGGCCTTTTTCTGGCTTAGACCACGTAGTAATGAGGTACCACACTGAAACAGTCAATTAAACCTGGTTGCGATTAATATTTTAGAAGATAACGCTGGTTATATCTGGGTTAGTTCTGGTATTTGCAATCATCTGGCTCATACTTTCGCATTTATCGCATACTCGTTGGCCAGATCCAGGCCTTTTTCTGGCTTGGACCACGTAGTAATGAGGTACCACACTGAAACAGTCAATTAAACCTGGTTGAGATTGATATTTTAGAGGATAACGCCGGTTTTGTCTGGGTTAGTTCTGTTATTTGTAATCATCTGGCTCATTCTTTCGCAATTTTCGCGTACTAGTTGGCCAGATCTTGGGTTTTTTGTGGTTTGGATCCCGTCGTAATGTCGTTCCACACCGAAGCAGTCAATTAAACCTGGTTGCGATGAATATTTTGGAGGATAACGCTGGTTATGCTTGGGCTAGTTCTGGTATTTGCAATCATCTGGCTCGTACTTTCGCATTTTTCGCATACTTGTTGGCAATATCATGGGCTTTTTTTGGTTTGGATCACGTAGTAATGTGGTACCACACTGAAACAGTCAATAAAAGCTGGTTCCGAATAGTATTTTAGAGGATAGCGCAGGTTACGTCTGGGTTAGTTCTGGTATTTGCAATCACCTGGCTCATACATTCGCGTTTTTCGCATACTTCTTTGCCAGATCCTGGGTTTTTTCTGGTTTGGATCCCGTAGTAATGAAGTTCTACACCGAAACAGTCAATTAAACCTGGTTGCGATTAATATTTTAGAGGATAACGCCGGTTATGTCTCGGGTAGGTCTGGGATTTGCCGTCATCTGGCTCGTATTTTCGCATTTCTCGCATACTTGTTGGCCTGATCCTGGCCTTTTCCTGGCTAGGACCACGTAGTAACCTGGTATCACACTGAAACAGTCAATTAAACCTGGTTGCGATTAATATCTTAGAGGATAACGCCGGTTATGTCTCGGGTAGGTCTGGGATTTGCCGTCATCTAGCTCGTATTTTCGCATTTTTCGCATACTTGTTGGCCAGATCCTGGCCTTTTTCTGGCTTCGACCACGTAGTAATGTGGTATCACACTGAAACAGTCAATAGAATCTAGTTCCGAATAGTACTTTGGAGGATAACGCAGGTTACGTCTGGGTTAGTTCTGGTATTTGCAATCATCTGGCTCATACTTTCGCGTTTTTCACATACTTGTTGGCCAGATCCTGGGTTTTTTTCTGGTTTGGATCCCGTAGTAATGAAGTTCCACACTGAAACAGTCAATTAAACCTGGTTCCGATTAATACTTTAGAGGATAACGCTGGTTATGTCTGGGTTAGTTCTGTTATTTGCAATCATCTGGCTCATACTTTCGCAATTTTCGCGTACTTGTTGGCCAGATCTTGGGTTTTTAGTGGTTTGGATCCCGTCGTAATGTCGTTCCACACCGAAGCAGTCAATTAAACCTGGTTGCGATGAATATTTTGGAGGATAACGCTGGTTATGTTTGGGTTAGTTCTGGTATTTGCAATCATCTGGCTCGTACTTTCGCATTTTTCGCATACTTGATGGCAAGATCCTGGGCTTTTTTTGGTGTGGATCACGTAGTAATGTGGTACCACACTGAAACAGTCAATAAAAGCTGGTTCCGAATAGTATTTTAGAGGATAACGCAGGTTACGTCTGGGTTAGTTCTGGTATTTGCCCTCATCTGGCTCGTACCTTCGCATTTTTCGCTTACTTGTTGGCCAGATCCTGGCCTTTTTCTGGCTTGGACCACGAAGTAATGTGGTACCACACTGAAACAGTCAATTAAACCTGGTCCCGATTAATATTTTAGAGGATAACGCCGGTTATGTCTGGGTTAGGTCTGGTATTTGCCCTCATCTAGCTCGTGCTTTCGCATTTTCGCATACTTGTAGGCAGGATCCTGGCCTTTTTCTGGTTTGGATCACGTAGTAATGCGGTACCACACCGAAACAGTCAATTAAACCTAGTTCCGATTAATATTTTAGAGGATAACGCCGGTTATGTCTGGGTTAGGTCTGGGATTTGCACTCATCTGTCTCGTACCTTCGCATTTTTCGCCTACTTGTTGGCAAGATCCTGGCCTTTTTCTGGTTTGGTTCACGTAGCAATGCGGTACCACTCCGAAACAGTCAATTAAACCTGGTAGCGATTAATATTTTAGAGGATAACGCCGGTTATGTCTCGGTTAGGTCAGGGATTTGCACTCATCTGGCTCGTACTTTCGCATTTATCGCATACTTGTTGGCCAGATCCTGGCCTTTTTCCGGCTTGGATCACGTAGTAATTTCGTACCACACTGAAACAGTCAATTAAACCTGGTTCCGATTAATTTATTAGAGGATTACGCCGGTTATGTCTGGGTTAGGTCTGGGATTTGCCCTCATCTGGCTCGTACCTTCGCATTTTTCGCCTACTTGTTGGCAAGATCCTGGGCTTTTTCTGGTTGGGATCACGTAGTAATGCGGTACCACACCGAAGCAGTCAATTAAAGCTAGTTCCGATTATTATTTTAGAGGATAACGCTGGTTATGTCTGGGATAGTTCTGGTATTTGCAATCATCTGGCTCGTACTTTCGCATTTTTCGCATACTTGTTGGCAAGATCCTGGCCTTTTTCTGGCTTGGACCACGTAGTAATGAGGTACCACACTGACAGAGTCAATTAAACCTGGTTCCGATTAATATTTTAGAAGATAACGCTGGTTCTATCTGGGTTATTTCTGGTATTTGCAATCATCTGGCTCGTACTTTCGCATTTTTCGCATACTTGTTGGCAAGATCCTGGGCTTTTTTTGGTTTGGATCACGTAGTAATGTGGTACCATACTGAAACAGGCAATTAAACCTGGTCCCGATTAATATTTTAGAGGATAACGCCGGTTATGTCTGGGTTAGGTCTGGTATTTGCCCTCATCTGGCTCGTACCTTCGCATTTTTCGCATACTTGTAGGCAAGATCCTGGCCTTTTTCTGGTTTGGATCACGTAGTAATGCGGTACCACACCGAAACAGTCAATTAAACCTGGTAGCGATTAATATTTTAGAGGATAACGCCGGTTATGTCTCGGTTAGGTCAGGGATTTGCCCTCATCTGGCTCGTACTTTCGCATTTATCGCATACTTGTTGGACTGATCCTGGCCTTTTTCTTGCTTGGATCACGTAGTAATTTGGTACCACACTGAAACAGTCAATTAAACCTGGTTCCGAGTAATTTTTTAGAGGATAACGCCGGTTATGTCCGGGTTAGGTCTGGGATTTGCCGTCTTCTTGCTCGTGCCTTCGTATTTTTCGGTTACTTGTTGGCCAGATCCTGGGTTTTTTCTGGTTTGGATCCCGTCGTAATGTGGTTCCACACCGAAGCAGTCAATTAAACCTGGTTGCGATTAATATTTTAGAGGATAACGCCGGTTATGGCTCGGTTAGGTCAGGGATTTGCCCTCTTCTGGCTCGTACCTTCGCATTTTTCGCTTACTTGTTGGCAAGATCCTGGGCTTTTTTTGGTTTGGATCACGTAGTAATGTGGTACCACACTGAAACAGTCAATAAAAGCTGGTTCCGAATAGTATTTTAGAGGATAGCGCAGGTTACGTCTGGGTTAGTTCTGGTATTTGCAATCATCTGGCTCATACTTTCGCGTTTTTCGCATACTTGTTTGCCAGATCCTGGGTTTTTTCTGGTTTGGATCCCGTAGTAATGAAGTTCCACACCGAAACATTCAATTAAACCTGGTTGCGATTAATATTTTAGCGGATAACGCCGGTTATGTCTCGGGTAGGTCTGGGATTTGCCGTCATCTGACTCGTATTTTCGCATTTCTCGCATACTTGTTGGCCAGATCCTGGCCTTTTCCTGGCTTGGACCACGTAGTAATGTGGTATCACACTGAAACAGTCAATTAAACCTGGTTGCGATTAATATTTTAGAGGTTAACGCCGGTTATGTCTCGGGTAGGTCTGGGATTTGCCGTCATCTAGCTCGTATTTTCGCGTTTTTCGCATACTTGTTGGCCAGATCCTGGGTTTTTTTCTGGTTTGGATCACGTAGTAATGAAGTTCCACACTGAAACAGTCAATTAAACCTGGTTCCGATTAATATTTTAGAGGATAACGCTGGTTATGTCTGGTTTAGTTCTGTTATTTGCAATCATCTGGCTCATATTCTCGCAATTTTCGCCTACTTGTTGGCCAGATCTTGGGTTTTTTGTGGTTTGGATCCCGTCGTAATGTCGTTCCACACCGAAGCAGTCAATTAAACCTGGTTGCGATGAATGTTTTGGAGGATAACGCCGGTTATGTCTCGCGTGGGTCTGGGATTTGCCGTCATCTGACTCGTATTTTCGCAATTTTCGCATACTTGTTGGCAAGATCGTGGGTTTTTTCTGGTTTGGATCCCGTAGTAATGAAGTTCCACACCGAAACAGTCAATTAAACCATGTTGCGATTAATATTTTGGAGGATAACGCTGGTAATGTTTGGGTTAGTTCTGGTATTTGCAATCATCTGGCTCGTACTTTCGCATTTTTCGCATACTTGTTGGCAAGATCGTGGGCTTTTTTTGGTTTGGATCACGTAGTAATGTGGTACCACACTGAAACAGTCAATAAAAGGTGGTTCCGAATAGTATTTTAGAGGATAACGCAGGTTACGTCTGGGTTAGTTCTGGTATTTGCAATCATCTGGCTCATACTTTCGCTTTTTTCGCATACTTGTTGGCCAGATCCTGGGTTTTTTCTGGTTTGGATCCCGTAGTGATGAAGTTCCACACCGAAACAGTCAATCAAACCTGGTTCCGATGAATATTTTGGAGGATAACGCTGGTTATGTTTGGGTTAGTTCTGGTATTTGCCCTCATCTGGCTCGTACTTTCGCACCTTTCGCGTACTTGTTGGCCAGATCCTGGCCTTTTTCTGGTTTGGATCACGTAGTAATGCGGTACCACACTGAAACTGTCAATTAAACCTGGTTCCGGTTAGTATTTTAGAGGATAACGCCGGTTATGTCTGGGTTAGGTCTGGTATTTGCCCTCATCTGGCTCGTTCTTTCGCATTTTTCGCAAACTTGTTGGCCAGATCCTGGCCTTTTTCTGGATCGGATCACGTGGTAATGCGGTACCACACCGAAACAGTCAAGTAAACCTGGTTGCGATTAATATTTTAGAGGATAACGCCGGTTATATCTGGGTTAGGTCTGGTATTTGCCCTCATCTGGCTCGTACTTTCGCATTTTTCGCTTACTTGTTGGCCAGATCCTGGCCTTTTTCCGGCTTGGACCACGTAGTAATGAGGTACCTCACTGAGACAGTCAATTAAACCTGGTTCCGATTAATATTTTAGAGGATAACGCAGGTTACGTCTGGGTTAGTTCTGGTATTTGCAATCATCTGGCTCATACTTTCGCGTTTTTCGCGTACTAGTTGGCCAGTTCCTCGGCTTTTTTTGGTTTGGATCACGTAGTAATGTGGTACCACACTGAAACAGTCAATTAAACCTGGTCCCGATTAATATTGTAGAGGATAACGCCGGTTATGTCTGGGTTAGTTCTGGTATTTGCAATGATCTGGCTCGTACTTTCGCATTTTTCGCATACTTGTTGGCAAGATCATGGGCTTTTTTTGGTTTGGATCACGTAGTAATGTGGTACCACACTGAAACAGTCAATAAAAGCTGGTTCCGAATAGTATTTTAGAGGATAGCGCAGGTTACGTCTGGGTTAGTTCTGGTATTTGCAATCATCTGGCTCATACATTCGCGTTTTTCGCATACTTCTTTGCCAGATCCTGGGTTTTTTCTGGTTTGGATCCCGTAGTAATGAAGTTCCACACCGAAACAGTCAATTAAACCTGGTTGCGATTAATATTTTAGAGGATAACGCCGGTTATGTCTCGGGTAGGTCTGGGATTTGCCGTCATCTGGCTCGTATTTTCGCATTTCTCGCATACTTGTTGGCCAGATCCTGGCCTTTTCCTGGCTAGGACCACGTAGTAATGTGGTATCACACTGAAACAGTCAATTAAACCTGGTTGCGATTAATATCTTAGAGGATAACGCCGGTTATGTCTCGGGTAGGTCTGGGATTTGCCGCCATCTAGCTCGTATTTTCGCATTTTTCGCATACTTGTTGGCAAGATCCTGGCCTTTTTCTGGCTTGGACCACGTAGTAATGAGGTAACACACTGACAGAGTCAATTAAACCTGGTTCCGATTAATATTTTAGAAGATAACGCTGGTTATATCTGGGTTATTTCTGGTATTTGCAATCATCTGGCTCATACTTTCGCAATTTTCGCGTACTTGTTGGCCAGATCTTGGGTTTTTTGTGGTTTGGATCCCGTCGTAGTGTGGTTCCACACCGAAGCAGTCAAATAAACCTGGTTCCGATGAATATTTTGGAGGATAACCCTGGTTATGTTTGGGTTTGTTCTGGTATTTGCAATCATCTGGCTCGTACTTTCGCATTTTTCGCATACTTGTTGGCAAGATCCTGGGCTTTTTTTGGTTTGGATCACGTTGTAATGTGGTACCATACTGAAACAGGCAATTAAACCTGGTCCCGATTAATATTTTAGAGGATAACGCCGGTTATGGCTGGGTTAGGTCTGGTATTTGCCCTCATCTGGCTCGTACCTTCGCATTTTTCGCATACTTGTAGGCAAGATCCTGGCCTTTTTCTGGTTTGGATCACGTAGTAATGCGGTACCACACCGAAACAGTCAATTAAACCTGGTAGCGATTAATATTTTAGAGGATAACGCCGGTTATGTCTCGGTTAGGTCAGGGATTTGCCCTCATCTGGCTCGTACTTTCGCATTTATCGCATACTTGTTGGACTGATCCTGGCCTTTTTCTTGCTTGGATCACGTAGTAATTTGGTACCACACTGAAACAGTCAATTAAACCTGGTTCCGAGTAATTTTTTAGGGGATAACGCCGATTATGTCCGGGTTAGGTCTGGGATTTGCCGTCTTCTTGCTCGTGCCTTCGTATTTTTCGAATACTTGTTGGCCAGATCCTGGGTTTTTTCTGGTTTCGATCCCGTCGTAATGTGGTTCCACATCGAAGCAGTCAATTAAACCTGGTTGCGATTAATATTTTAGAGGATAACGCCGGTTATGGCTCGGTTAGGTCAGGGATTTGCCCTCTTCTGGCTCGTACCTTTCGCATTTTTCGCTTACTTGTTGGCAAGATCCTGGGCTTTTTTTGGTTTGGATCACGTAGTAATGTGGTACCACACTGAAACAGTCAATAAAAGCTGGTTCCGAATAGTATTTATAGAGGATAGCGCAGGTTACGTCTGGGTTAGTTCTGGTATTTGCAATCATCTGGCTCATACTTTCGCATTTTTCGCATACTTGTTGGCCAGACCCTGGCCTTTTTCTGGCTTGGACCACGTAGTAATGTGGTACCACACTGAAACAGTCAATTAAACCTGGTTCCGTTTAATATTTTAGAGGATAACGCCGGTTATGTCTCGGTTAGGTCAGGGATTTGCCCTCATCTGGCTCGTACTTTCGCATTTATCGCATACTTGTTGGACTGATCCTGGCCTTTTTCTTGCTTGGATCACGTGGTAATTTGGTACCACACTGAAACAGTCAATTAAACCTGGTTCCGAGTAATTTTTTAGGGGATAACGCCGATTATGTCCGGGTTAGGTCTGGGATTTGCCGTCTTCTTGCTCGTGCCTTCGTATTTTTCGAATACTTGTTGGCCAGATCCTGGGTTTTTTCTGGTTTGGATCCCGTAGTAATGAAGTTCCACACCGAAACATTCAATTAAACCTGGTTGCGATTAATATTTTAGCGGATAACGCCGGTTATGTCTCGGGTAGGTCTGGGATTTCTTGTCATCTGACTCGTATTTTCGCATTTCTCGCATACTTGTTGGCCAGATCCTGGCCTTTTCCTGGCTTGGACCACGTAGTAATGTGGTATCACACTGAAACAGTCAATTAAACCTGGTTCCGATTAATATTTTAGAGGTTAACGCCGGTTATGTCTCGGGTAGGTCTGGGATTTGCCGTCATCTAGCTCGTATTTTCGCGTTTTTCGCATACTTGTTGGCCAGATCCTGGGTTTTTTTCTGGTTTGGATCACGTAGTAATGAAGTTCCACACTGAAACAGTCAATTAAACCTGGTTCCGATTAATATTTTAGAGGATAACGCTGGTTATGTCTGGGTTAGTTCTGTTATTTGCAATCATCTGGCTCATATTTTCGCAATTTTCGCCTACTTGTTGGCCAGATCTTGGGTTTTTTGTGGTTTGGATCCCGTCGTAATGTCGTTCCACACCGAAGCAGTCAATTAAACCTGGTTGCGATGAATGTTTTGGAGGATAACGCTGGTTATGTTTGGGTTAGTTCTGGTATTTGCAATCATCTGGCTCGTACTTTCGCATTTTTCGCATACTTGTTGGCAAGATCGTGGGCTTTTTTTGGTTTGGATCACGTAGTAATGTGGTACCACACTGAAACAGTCAATAAAAGCTGGTTCCGAATAGTATTTTAGAGGATAACGCAGGTTACGTCTGGGTTAGTTCTGGTATTTGCAATCATCTGGCTCATACTTTCGCATTTTTCGCATACTTGTTGGCCAGACCCTGGCCTTTTTCTGGCTTGGACCACGTAGTAATGTGGTACCACACTGAAACAGTCAATTAAACCTGGTTGCGATTAATATTTTAGAGGATCACGCCGGTTATGTCTCGCGTGGGTCTGGGATTTGCCGTCACCTGGCTCGTATTCGCATTTTTCGCATACATGTTGGCCAGATCCTGGGCTTTTTTTGGTTTGGATCACGTAGTAATGTGGTACCACACTGAAACAGTCAATAAAAGCTGTTTCCGAATAGTATTTTAGAGGATAACGCAGGTTACGTCTGGGTTAGTTCTGGTATTTGCAATCATCTGGCTCATACTTTCGCATTTTTCGCATACTTGTTGGCCAGACCCTGGCCTTTTTCTGGCTTGGACCACGTAGTACTGTGGTACCACACCGAAGCAGTCAATTAAACCTGGTTGCGATTAATATTTTAGAGGATAACGCAGGTTATGGCTCGGTTAGGTCAGGGATTTGCCCTCATCTGGCTCGTACCTTCGCATTTTTCGCTTACTTGTTTGCAAGATCCTGGGCTTTTTTTGGTTTGGATCACGTAGTAATGTGGTACCACACTGAGACAGTCAATAAAAGCTGGTTCCGAATAGTATTTTAGAGGATAGCGCAGGTTACGTCTGGGTTAGTTCTGGTATTTGCAATCATCTGGCTCATACTTTCGCGTTTTTCGCATACTTGTTTGCCAGATCCTGGGTTTTTTCTGGTTTGGATCCCGTAGTAATGAAGTTCCACACCGAAACAGTCAACTAAACCTGGTTGCGATTAATATTTTACCGGATAACGCCGGTTATGTCTCGGGTAGGCCTAGGATTTGCCGTCATCTGGCTCGTATTTTCGCATTTCTCGCATACTTGTTGGCCAGATCCTGGCCTTTTCCTGGCTTGGACCACGTAGTAATGTGGTATCACACTGAAACAGTCAATTAAACCTGGTTGCGATTAATATTTTAGAGGATAACGCCGGTTATGTCTCGGGTAGGTCTGGGATTTGCCGTCATCTAGCTCGTATTTTCGCGTTTTTCGCCTACTTGTTGGCCAGATCCTGGGCTTTTTTCTGGTTTGGATCACGTAGTAATGAAGTTCCACACTGAAACAGTCAATTAAACCTGGTTCCGATTAATATTTTAGAGGATACCGCTGGTTATGTCTGGGTTAGTTCTGTTATTTCCAATCATCTGGCTCATATTTTCGCAATTTTCGCGTACTTGTTGGCCAGATCTTGGGTTTTTTGTGGTTTGGATCCCGTCGTAATGTCGTTCCACACCGAAGCAGTCAATTAAACCTGGTTGCGATGAATGTTTTGGAGGATAACGCTGGTTATGTTTGGGTTAGTTCTGGTATTTGCAATCATCTGGCTCGTACTTTCGCATTTTTCGCATACTTGTAGGCAGGATCCTGGCCTTTTTCTGGTTTGGATCCCGTCGTAATGTCGTTCCACACCGAAGCAGTCAATTAAACCTGGTTGCGATGAATATTTTGGAGGATAACGCTGGTAATGTTTGGGTTAGTTCTGGTATTTGCAATCATCTGGCTCGTACTTTCGCATTTTTCGCATACTTGTTGGCAAGATCGTGGGCTTTTTTTGGTTTGGATCACGTAGTAATGTGGTACCACACTGAAACAGTCAATAAAAGCTGGTTCCGAATAGTATTTTAGAGGATAACGCAGGTTACGTCTGGGTTAGTTCTGGTATTTGCAATCATCTGGCTCATACTATCGCGTTTTTCGCATACTTGTTGGCCAGATCCTGGGTTTTTTCTGGTTTGGATCCCGTAGTGATGAAGTTCCACACCGAAACAGTCAATTAAACCTGGTTCCGATGAATATTTTGGAGGATAACGCTGGTTATGTTTGGGTTAGTTCTGGTATTTGCCCTCATCTGGCTCGTACTTTCGCACCTTTCGCATACTTGTTGGCCAGATCCTGGCCTTTTTCTGGTTTGGATCACGTGGTAATGCGGTACCACACCGAAACGGTCAAGTAAACCTGGTTGCGATTAATATTTAGAGGATAACGCCGGTTATGTCTTGGTTAGGTCTGGGATTTGCCCTCATCTGGCTCATACTTTCGCATTTCTCGCATACTTGTTGGCCAGATCCTGGGCTTTTTCTGGTTTGGATCACTTAGTAATGTGGCACCACACTGAAACAGTCAATAAAAGCTGGGTCCGAATAGTATTTTAGAGGATAACGCAGGTTACGTCTGGGTTAGTTCTGGTATTTGCAACCATCTGGCTCATACTTTCGCGTTTTTCGCATACTTGTTGACCAGATCTTTGGTTTTTTCTAGTTTGGATCCCGTAGTAATGAAGTTCCACACCGAAACAGTCAATTAAACCTGGTTGCGATTATTATTTTAGAGGATAACGCCGGTTATGTCTCGCGTGGGTCTGGGATTTGCCGTCACCTGGCTCGTATTCGCATTTTTCGCATACATGTTGGCCAGATCGTGGGCTTTTTTTGGTTTGGATCACGTAGTAATGTGGTACCACACTGAAACAGTCAATAAAAGCTGGTTCCGAATAGTATTTTAGAGGATAACGCAGGTTACGTCTGGGTTAGTTCTGGTATTTGCCCTCATCTGGCTCGTACTTTCGCAACTTTGGCATACTTGTTGGCCAGATCCTGGCCTTTTTCTGGTTTGGATCACGTAGTAATGCGGTACCACACTGAAACAGTCAATTAAACCTGGTTTCAGTTAGTATTTTATAGGATAACGCCGGTTATGTCTGGGTTAGGTCTGGTATTTGCCCTCATCTGGCTCGTACTTTCGCATTTTTCGCAAACTTGTTGGCCAGATCCTGGCCTTTTTCTGGATTGGATCACGTGGTAATGCGGTACCACACCGAAACGGTCAAGTAAACCTGGTTGCGATTAATATTTAGAGGATAACGCCGGTTATGTCTCGGTTAGGTCTGGGATTTGCCCTCATCTGGCTCATACTTTCGCATTTCTCGCATACTTGTTGGCCAGATCCTGGGCTTTTTCTGGTTTGGATCACTTAGTAATGTGGCACCACACTGAAACAGTCAATAAAAGCTGGTTCCGATTAGTACTTTAGAGGATAACGCTGGTTATGTCTGGGTTATTTCTGGTATTTGCAATTATCTGGCTCATACTATCGCGTTTTTCGCATACTTCTTGGCCAGATCCAGGGTTTTTTCAGGTTTGGATCACGTAGTAATATGGTACCACACAGAAACAGTCAATAGAAGCTGGTTCCGAATAGTATTTTAGAGGATAACGCTGGTTATGTCTGGGTTAGTTCTGGTATTTGCAATTATCTGGCTCATACGATCGCGTTTTTCGCATACTTCTTGGCCTGATCCAGGGTTTTTTCAGGTTTGGATCACGTAGTAATATGGTACCACACAGAAACAGTCAATAGAAGCTGGTTCCGAATAGTATTTTAGAGGATAACGCCGGTTATGTCTGGGCTAGGTCTGAAATTTGCCCACATCTGGCTCGTACTTTCGCATTTTTCGCATACTTGTTGGCAAGATCCTGGGTTTTTTTTGGTTTGGATCACGTAGTAATGTGGTACCACACTGAAACAGTCAATTAAACCTGGTTTCAGTTAGTATTTTAGAGGATAACGCCAGTTATGTCTGGGTTAGGTCTGGTATTTGCCCTCATCTGGCTCGTACTTTCGCATTTTTCGCAAACTTGGTGGCCAGATCCTGGCCTTTTTCTGGATTGGATCACGTGGTAATGCGGTACCACACCGAAACAGTCAAGTAAACCTGGTTGCGATTAATATTTAGAGGATAACGCCGGTTATGCCTCGGTTAGGTCTGGGATTTGCCCTCATCTGTCTCATACTTTCGCATTTCTCGCATACTTGTTGGCCAGATCCTGGGCTTTTTCTGGTTTGGATCACGTAGTAATGTGGTACCACACTGAAACAGTCAATAAAAGCTGGTTCCGATTAGTATTTTAGAGGATAACGCTGGTTATGTCTGGGTTAGTTCTGGTATTTGCAATTATCTGGCTCATACTATCGCGTTTTTCGCATGCTTCTTGGCCAGATCCAGGGTTTTTTCACGTTTGGATCCCGTAGTAATGTGGTTCCACACCGAAACAGTCAATTAAACCTGGTTGGGATGAATATTTTAGGGGATAACGCCGGTTATGTCTGGGTTAGGTCTGGTATTTGCCCTCATCTGTCTCATACTTTCGCATTTTTCGCATACTTGTTGGCCAGATCCTGGCCTTTTTCTGGTTTGGATCACGTTGTAATGTGGTACCACTCTGAAACGGTGAATAAGAGCTGGTGGCGATTAATATTTTAGAGGATAACGCTGGTTATGTTTGGGTTAGTTCTGGTATTTGCAATCATCTGGCTCGTACTTTCGCATTTTTCGCATACTTGTTGGCAAGATTATGGGCTTTTTTTAGTTTGGATCACGTAGTAATGTGGTACCACACTGAAACAGTCAATTAAACCTGGTTCCGATTAACATTTTAGAGGGGAACACCGGTTATGTCTGGGTTAGGTCTGGTATTTGCCCTCATCTGGCTCGAACTTTCGCATTTTTCACATACTTGTTGGCCAGATCCTGGCCTTTTTCTGGTTTGGATCACGTAGTAATGCGGTACCACACCGGAACAGTCAAGTAAACCTGGTTGCGATTAATATTTTAGAGGATAACGCCGGTTATGTCTCGGTTCGGTCTGGGATTTGCCCTCATCTGGCTCGTAATTTCGCATTTTTCGCATACTTGTTGGCCAGATCCTGGCCTTTTTCTGGCTTAGACCACGTAGTAATGAGGTACCACACTGAAACAGTCAGTTAAACCTGGTTGCGATTAATATTTTAGAAGATAACGCTGGTTATATCTGGGTTAGTTCTGGTATTTGCAATCATCTGGCTCATACTTTCGCATTTATCGCATACTTGTTGGCCAGATCCAGGCCTTTTTCTGGCTTGGACCACGTAGTAATGAGGTACCACACTGAAACAGTCAATTAAACCTGGTTGAGATTGATATTTTAGAGGATAACGCCGGTTTTGTCTGGGTTAGTTCTGTTATTTGTAATCATCTGGCTCATTCTTTCGCAATTTTCGCGTACTAGTTGGACAGATCTTGGGTTTTTTGTGGTTTGGATCCCGTCGTAATGTCGTTCCACACCGAAGCAGTCAATTAAACCTGGTTGCGATGAATATTTTGGAGGATAACGCTGGTTATGCTTGGGCTAGTTCTGGTATTTGCAATCATCTGGCTCGTACTTTCGCATTTTTCGCATACTTGTTGGCAAGATCATGGGCTTTTTTTGGTTTGGATCACGTAGTAATGTGGTACCACACTGAAACAGTCAATAAAAGCTGGTTCCGAATAGTATTTTAGAGGATAGCGCAGGTTACGTCTGGGTTAGTTCTGGTATTTGCAATCACCTGGCTCATACATTCGCGTTTTTCGCATACTTCTTTGCCAGATCCTGGGTTTTTTCTGGTTTGGATCCCGTAGTAATGAAGTTCTACACCGAAACAGTCAATTAAACCTGGTTGCGATTAATATTTTAGAGGATAACGCCGGTTATGTCTCGGGTAGGTCTGGGATTTGCCGTCATCTGGCTCGTATTTTCGCATTTCTCGCATACTTGTTGGCCTGATCCTGGCCTTTTCCTGGCTAGGACCACGTAGTAACGTGGTATCACACTGAAACAGTCAATTAAACCTGGTTGCGATTAATATCTTAGAGGATAACGCCGGTTATGTCTCGGGTAGGTCTGGGATTTGCCGTCATCTAGCTCGTATTTTCGCATTTTTCGCATACTTGTTGGCCAGATCCTGGCCTTTTTCTGGCTTCGACCACGTAGTAATGTGGTATCACACTGAAACAGTCAATAGAATCTAGTTCCGAATAGTACTTTGGAGGATAACGCAGGTTACGTCTGGGTTAGTTCTGGTATTTGCAATCATCTGGCTCATACTTTCGCGTTTTTCGCATACTTCTTTGCCAGATCCTGGGTTTTTTCTGGTTTGGATCCCGTAGTAATGAAGTTCTACACCGAAACAGTCAATTAAACCTGGTTGCGATTAATATTTTAGAGGATAACGCCGGTTATGTCTCGGGTAGGTCTGGGATTTGCAATCATCTGGCTCATACTTTCGCAATTTTCGCGTACTTGTTGGCCAGATCTTGGGTTTTTAGTGGTTTGGATCCCGTCGTAATGTCGTTCCACACCGAAGCAGTCAATTAAACCTGGTTGCGATGAATATTTTGGAGGATAACGCTGGTTATGTTTGGATTAGTTCTGGTATTTGCAATCATCTGGCTCATACTTTCGCGTTTTTCGCATACTTTTTTGCCAGATCCTGGGTTTTTTCTGGTTTGGATCCCGTAGTAATGAAGTTCTACACCGAAACAGTCAATTAAACCTGGTTGCGATTAATATTTTAGAGGATAACGCCGGTTATGTCTCGGGTAGGTCAGGGATTTGCAATCATCTGGCTCATACTTTCGCAATTTTCGCGAACTTGTTGGCCAGATCTTGGGTTTTTAGTGGTTTGGATCCCGTCGTAATGTCGTTCCACACCGAAGCAGTCAATTAAACCTGGTTGCGATGAATATTTTGGAGGATAACGCTGGTTATGTTTGGGTTAGTTCTGGTATTTGCAATCATCTGGCTCGTACTTTCGCATTTTTCGCATACTTGATGGCAAGATCCTGGGCTTTTTTTGGTGTGGATCACGTAGTAATGTGGTACCACACTGAAACAGTCAATAAAAGCTGGTTCCGAATAGTATTTTAGAGGATAACGCAGGTTACGTCTGGGTTAGTTCTGGTACTTGCCCTCATCTGGCTCGTACCTTCGCATTTTTCGCTTACTTGTTGGCCAGATCCTGGCCTTTTTCTGGCTTGGACCACGAAGTAATGTGGTACCACACTGAAACAGTCAATTAAACCTGGTCCCGGTTAATATTTTAGAGGATAACGCCGGTTATGTCTGGGTTAGGTCTGGTATTTGCCCTTATCTAGCTCGTACTTTCGCATTTTCGCATACTTGTAGGCAGGATCCTGGCCTTTTTCTGGTTTGGATCACGTAGTAATGCGGTACCACACCGAAACAGTCAATTAAACCTAGTTCCGATTAATATTTTAGAGGATAACGCCGGTTATGTCTGGGTTAGGTCTGGGATTTGCCCTCATCTGGCTCGTACCTTCGCATTTTTCGCCTACTTGTTGGCAAGATCCTGGCCTTTTTCTGGTTTGGTTCACGTAGCAATGCGGTACCACTCCGAAACAGTCAATTAAACCTGGTAGCGATTAATATTTTAGAGGATAACGCCGGTTATGTCTCGGTTAGGTCAGGGATTTGCACTCATCTGGCTCGTACTTTCGCATTTATCGCATACTTGTTGGCCAGATCCTGGCCTTTTTCCGGCTTGGATCACGTAGTAATTTCGTACCACACTGAAACAATCAATTAAACCTGGTTCCGATTAATTTATTAGAGGATTACGCCGGTTATGTCTGGGTTAGGTCTGGGATTTGCCCTCATCTGGCTCGTACCTTCGCATTTTTCGCCTACTTGTTGGCAAGATCCTGGGCTTTTTCTGGTTGGGATCACGTAGTAATGCGGTACCACACCGAAGCAGTCAATTAAACCTAGTTCCGATTATTAGTTTAGAGGATAACGCTGGTTATGTCTGGGATAGTTCTGGTATTTGCAATCATCTGGCTCGTACTTTCGCATTTTTCGCATACTTGTTGGCAAGATCCTGGCCTTTTTCTGGCTTGGACCACGTAGTAATGAGGTACCACACTGACAGAGTCAATTAAACCTGGTTCCGATTAATATTTTAGAAGATAACGCTGGTTCTATCTGGGTTATTTCTGGTATTTGCAATCATCTGGCTCATACTTTCGCAATTTTCGCGTACTTGTTGGCCAGATCTTGGGTTTTTTGTGGTTTGGATCCCGTCGTAATGTGGTACCATACTGAAACAGGCAATTAAACCTGGTCCCGATTAATATTTTAGAGGATAACGCCGGTTATGTCTGGGTTAGGTCTGGTATTTGCCCTCATCTGGCTCGTACCTTCGCATTTTTCGCATACTTGTAGGCAAGATCCTGGCCTTTTTCTGGTTTGGATCACGTAGTAATGCGGTACCACACCGAAACAGTCAATTAAACCTGGTAGCGATTAATATTTTAGAGGATAACGCCGGTTATGTCTCGGTTAGGTCAGGGATTTGCCCTCATCTGGCTCGTACTTTCGCATTTATCGCATACTTGTTGGACTGATCCTGGCCTTTTTCTTGCTTGGATCACGTAGTAATTTGGTACCACACTGAAACAGACAATTAAACCTGGTTCCGAGTAATTTTTTAGAGGATAACGCCGGTTATGTCCGGGTTAGGTCTGGGATTTGCCGTCTTCTTGCTCGTGCCTTCGTATTTTTCGAATACTTGTTGGCCAGATCCTGGGTTTTTTCTGGTTTGGATCCCGTCGTAATGTAGTTCCACACCGAAGCAGTCAATTAAACCTGGTTGCGATTAATATTTTAGAGGATAACGCCGGTTATGGCTCGGTTAGGTCAGGGATTTGCCCTCTTCTGGCTCGTACCTTCGCATTTTTCGCTTACTTGTTGGCAAGATCCTGGGCTTTTTTTGGTTTGGATCACGTAGTAATGTGGTACCACACTGAAACAGTCAATAAAAGCTGGTTCCGAATAGTATTTTAGAGGATAGCGCAGGTTACGTCTGGGTTAGTTCTGGTATTTGCAATCATCTGGCTCATACTTTCGCGTTTTTCGCATACTTCTTTGCCAGATCCTGGGTTTTTTCTGGTTTGGATCCCGTAGTAATGAAGTTCCACACCGAAACATTCAATTAAACCTGGTTGCGATTAATATTTTAGCGGATAACGCCGGTTATGTCTCGGGTAGGTCTGGGATTTGCCGTCATCTGACTCGTATTTTCGCATTTCTCGCATACTTGTTGGCCAGATCCTGGCCTTTTCCTGGCTTGGACCACGTAGTAATGTGGTATCACACTGAAACAGTCAATTAAACCTGGTTGCGATTAATATTTTAGAGGTTAACGCCGGTTATGTCTCGTGTAGGTCTGGGATTTGCC
Source organism: Colletes latitarsis (assembly GCF_051014445.1). Classification (NCBI taxonomy): domain Eukaryota; kingdom Metazoa; phylum Arthropoda; class Insecta; order Hymenoptera; family Colletidae; genus Colletes; species Colletes latitarsis. Next base: position 19,562,430 of record NC_135136.1, read on the forward strand.
GTCATCTAGCTCGTATTTTCGCGTTTTTCGCATACTTGTTGGCCAGATCCTGGGTTTTTTTCTGGTTTGGATCACGTAGTAATGAAGTTCCACACTGAAACAGTCAATTAAACCTGGTTCCGATTAATATTTTAGAGGATAACGCTGGTTATGTCTGGGTTAGTTCTGTTATTTGCAATCATCTGGCTCATATTTTCGCAATTTTCGCCTACTTGTTGGCCAGATCTTGGGTTTTTTGTGGTTTGGATCCCGTCGTAATGTCGTTCCACACCGAAGCAGTCAATTAAACCTGGTTGCGATGAATGTTTTGCAGGATAACGCTGGTTATGTTTGGGTTAGTTCTGGTATTTGCAATCATCTGGCTCGTACTTTCGCATTTTTCGCATACTTGTTGGCAAGATCGTGGGCTTTTTTTGGTTTGGATCACGTAGTAATGTGGTTCCACACTGAAACAGTCAATAAAAGCTGGTTCCGAATAGCATTTTAGAGGATAACGCAGGTTACGTCTGGGTTAGTTCTGGTATTTGCAATCATCTGGCTCATACTTTCGCGTTTTTCGCATACTTGTTGGCCAGATTTTGGGTTTTTTCTGGTTTGGATCCCGTAGTAATGAAGTTCCACACCGAAACAGTCAATTAAACCTTGTTGCGATTAATATTTAGAGGATAACGCCGGTTATGTCTCGCGTGGGTCTGGGATATGCCGTCACCTGGCTCGTATTCGCATTTTTCGCATACATGTTGGCCAGATCCTGTGCTTTTTTTGGTTTGGATCACGTAGTAATGTGGTACCACACTGAAACAGTCAATAAAAGCTGGTTCCGAATAGTATTTTAGAGGATAACGCAGGTTACGTCTGGGTTAGTTCTGGTATTTGCAATCATCTGGCTCATACTTTCGCATTTTTCGCATACTTGTTGGCCAGACCCTGGCCTTTTTCTGGCTTGGACCACGTAGTAATGTGGTACCACACTGAAACAGTCAATTAAACCTGGTGGCGATTAATATTTTAGAGGATAACGCCGGTTATGTCTGGGTTAGGTCTGGAATTTGCCCTCATCTGGCTCGTACTTTCGCATTTTTCGCATACTTGTTGGCTAAATCTTCGCCTTTTTCTGGTTTGGCTCACTTAGTAATGCGGTACCACACCGAAATTGCTAACTACACCTGGTTGCGATTAATATTTTAGAGGATAACGCCGGTTATGCCTCGGTTAGGTCTGGGATTTGCCCTCATCTGGCTCATACTTTCGCGTTTTTCGCATACTTGTTGGCCAGATCTTGGGTTTTTTCTGGTTTGGATCCCGTAGTAATGAAGTTCCACACCGAAACAGTCAATTAAACCTGGTTGCGATTAATATTTTAGAGGATCACGCCGGTTATGTCTCGCGTGGGTCTGGGATTTGCCGTCACCTGGCTCGTATTCGCATTTTTCGCATACATGTTGGCCAGATCCTGGGCTTTTTTTGGTTTGGATCACGTAGTAATGTGGTACCACACTGAAACAGTCAATAAAAGCTGGTTCCGAGTAGTATTTTAGAGGATAACGCAGGTTACGTCTGGGTTAGTTCTGGTATTTGCCCTCATCTGGCTCGTACTTTCGCATTTTTCGCATACATGTAGGCAGGATCCTGGCCTTTTTCTGGGTTTGGATCACGTAGAAATGCGGTACCACACCGAAGCAGTCAATTAAACCTGGTTGCGATGAATATTTTGGAGGATAACGCTGGTAATGTTTGGGTTAGTTCTGGTATTTGCAATCATCTGGCTCGTACTTTCGCATTTTTCGCATACTTGTTGGCAAGATCGTGGGCTTTTTTTGGTTTGGATCACGTAGTAATGTGGTACCACACTGAAACAGTCAATAAAAGGTGGTTCCGAATAGTATTTTAGAGGATAACGCAGGTTACGTCTGGGTTAGTTCTGGTATTAGCAATCATCTGGCTCATACTTTCGCTTTTTTCGCATACTTGTTGGCCAGATCCTGGGTTTTTTCTGGTTTGGATCCCGTAGTGATGAAGTTCCACAACGAAACAGTCAATTAAACCTGGTTCCGATGAATATTTTGGAGGATAACGCTGGTTATGTTTGGGTTAGTTCTGGTATTTGCCCTCATCTGGCTCGTACTTTCGCACCTTTCGCATACTTGTTGGCCAGATCCTGGCCTTTTTCTGGTTTGGATCACGTAGTAATGCGGTACCACACTGAAACTGTCAATTAAACCTGGTTCCGGTTAGTATTTTAGAGGATAACGCCGGTTATGTCTGGGTTAGGTCTGGTATTTGCCCTCATCTGGCTCGTTCTTTCGCATTTTTCGCAAACTTGTTGGCCAGATCCTGGCCTTTTTCTGGATTGGATCACGTGGTAATGCGGTACCACACCGAAACAGTCAAGTAAACCTGGTTGCGATTAATATTTTAGAGGATAACGCCGGTTATATCTGGGTTAGGTCTGGTATTTGCCCTCATCTGGCTCGTACTTTCGCATTTTTCGCTTACTTGTTGGCCAGATCCTGGCCTTTTTCAGCCTTGGACCACGTAGTAATGAGGTACCTCACTGAGACAGTCAATTAAACCTGGTTCCGATTAATATTTTAGAGGATAACGCAGGTTACGTCTGGGTTAGTTCTGGTATTTGCAATCATCTGGCTCATACTTTCGCGTTTTTCGCGTACTTGTTGGCCAGTTCCTCGGCTTTTTTTGGTTTGGATCACGTAGTAATGTGGTACCACACTGAAACAGTCAATTAAACCTGGTCCCGATTAATATTGTAGAGGATAACGCCGGTTATGTCTGGGTTAGTTCTGGTATTTGCAATCATCTGGCTCATACATTCGCGTTTTTCGCATACTTCTTTGCCAGATCCTGGGTTTTTTCTGGTTTGGATCCCGTCGTAATGTCGTTCCACACCGAAGCAGTCAATTAAACCTGGTTGCGATGAATATTTTGGAGGATAACGCTGGTTATGCTTGGGCTAGTTCTGGTATTTGCAATCATCTGGCTCGTACTTTCGCATTTTTCGCATACTTGTTGGCAAGATCATGGGCTTTTTTTGGTTTGGATCACGTAGTAATGTGGTACCACACTGAAACAGTCAATAAAAGCTGGTTCCGAATAGTATTTTAGAGGATAGCGCAGGTTACGTCTGGGTTAGTTCTGGTATTTGCAATCATCTGGCTCATACATTCGCGTTTTTCGCATACTTCTTTGCCAGATCCTGGGTTTTTTCTGGTTTGGATCCCGTAGTAATGAAGTTCCACACCGAAACAGTCAATTAAACCTGGTTGCGATTAATATTTTAGAGGATAACGCCGGTTATGTCTCGGGTAGGTCTGGGATTTGCCGTCATCTGGCTCGTATTTTCGCATTTCTCGCATACTTGTTGGCCAGATCCTGGCCTTTTCCTGGCTAGGACCACGTAGTAATGTGGTATCACACTGAAACAGTCAATTAAACCTGGTTGCGATTAATATCTTAGAGGATAACGCCGGTTATGTCTCGGGTAGGTCTGGGATTTGCCGCCATCTAGCTCGTATTTTCGCATTTTTCGCATACTTGTTGGCAAGATCCTGGCCTTTTTCTGGCTTGGACCACGTAGTAATGAGGTTCCACACTGACAGAGTCAATTAAACCTGGTTCCGATTAATATTTTAGAAGATAACGCTGGTTATATCTGGGTTATTTCTGGTATTTGCAATCATCTGGCTCATACTTTCGCAATTTTCGCGTACTTGTTGGCCAGATCTTGGGTTTTTTGTGGTTTGGATCCCGTCGTAGTGTGGTTCCACACCGAAGCAGTCAAATAAACCTGGTTCCGATGAATATTTTGGAGGATAACCCTGGTTATGTTTGGGTTTGTTCTGGTATTTGCAATCATCTGGCTCGTACTTTCGCATTTTTCGCATACTTGTTGGCAAGATCCTGGGCTTTTTTTGGTTTGGATCACGTAGTAATGTGGTACCATACTGAAACAGGCAATTAAACCTGGTCCCGATTAATATTTTAGAGGATAACGCCGGTTATGTCTGGGTTAGGTCTGGTATTTGCCCTCATCTGGCTCGTACCTTCGCATTTTTCGCATACTTGTAGGCAAGATCCTGGCCTTTTTCTGGTTTGGATCACGTAGTAATGCGGTACCACACCGAAACAGTCAATTAAACCTGGTAGCGATTAATATTTTAGAGGATAACGCCGGTTATGTCTCGGTTAGGTCAGGGATTTGCCCTCATCTGGCTCGTACTTTCGCATTTATCGCATACTTGTTGGACTGATCCTGTCCTTTTTCTTGCTTGGATCACGTAGTAATTTGGTACCACACTGAAACAGTCAATTAAACCTGGTTCCGAGTAATTTTTTAGGGGATAACGCCGATTATGTCCGGGTTAGGTCTGGGATTTGCCGTCTTCTTGCTCGTGCCTTCGTATTTTTCGAATACTTGTTGGCCAGATCCTGGGTTTTTTCTGGTTTGGATCCCGTCGTAATGTGGTTCCACATCGAAGCAGTCAATTAAACCTGGTTGCGATTAATATTTTAGAGGATAACGCCGGTTATGTCTCGGTTAGGTCAGGGATTTGCCCTCTTCTGGCTCGTACCTTCGCATTTTTCGCTTACTTGTTGGCAAGATCCTGGGCTTTTTTTGGTTTGGATCACGTAGTAATGTGGTACCACACTGAAACAGTCAATAAAAGCTGGTTCCGAATAGTATTTTAGAGGATAGCGCAGGTTACGTCTGGGTTAGTTCTGGTATTTGCAATCATCTGGCTCATACTTTCGCATTTTTCGCATACTTGTTGGCCAGACCCTGGCCTTTTTCTGGCTTGGACCACGCAGTAATGTGATACCACACTGAAACAGTCAATTAAACCTGGTTCCGTTTAATATTTTAGAGGATAACGCCGGTTATGTCTCGGTTAGGTCAGGGATTTGCCCTCATCTGGCTCGTACTTTCGCATTTATCGCATACTTGTTGGACTGATCCTGGCCTTTTTCTTGCTTGGATCACGTAGTAATTTGGTACCACACTGAAACAGTCAATTAAACCTGGTTCCGAGTAATTTTTTAGGGGATAACGCCGATTATGTCCGGGTTAGGTCTGGGATTTGCCGTCTTCTTGCTCGTGCCTTCGTATTTTTCGAATACTTGTTGGCCAGATCCTGAACCATTAAACCTGATTTCGATTAATATTTTAGAGGACAACGCAAGTTATGCCTGGGATAGATCTGGGATATGCCCTCATCAGTGTCATACTTTTGCAGTTTTAACATATATGTTGCCCTAATCGAGGGTTTTTTCTGCTTTGGATCACGCAGTAATGTGGTACCACACTGCAACATTCCACTAAACCTGGTTTCGATCAATATTTTAGAGGATAACACATGTTATGTCTAGGTTAGGCCTGGTATTTGCCCTCATCAGACTCATACTTACACATTCTTCACATACTTGTTAAACAGATCCTGGGTTTTTTTCTGGTTTGGATCACGTAGTAATGTGGTACCACACTGAAACAGTCGATTAAACCTGGTTTCGATCAATATTTTTGAGGATAACGCATGTTAGGTCTAGGTAAGGCCTGGGATTTTCACTCATCAGACTCATACTTACGCATTCTTCACATACTTGTTAAACAGAGCCTGGGTTTTTTTCTGGTTTGGATCACGTAGTAATGTGGTACCACACTGAAACAGTCAATTAAACCTGGTTCCGAGTAATTTTTTAGGGGATAACGCCGATTATGTCCGGGTTAGGTCTGGGATTTGCCGTCTTCTTGCTCGTGCCTTCGTATTTTTCGAATACTTGTTGGCCAGATCCTGAACCATTAAACCTGATTTCGATTAATATTTTAGAGGATAACACACGTTAGGTCTGGGTTAGGTGGGGATTTGCCCTCATCAGACTCATACTTTCGCATTCTTCATATACTTCTTGAACAGATCCTGGGTTTTTTCTTGTTTCGATCACGTAGTAATGTGGTACCACACTGAAACAGTCAATTAAACATGGTCTTGATAAATATTTTATAGGATAACGCAAGTTATGTCTGGGATAGGTCTGGGATTTACCCTCATCAGGGTCATATTTTCGCATTTTTCACATACTTGTTGAACAGATCCTGGGATTTTTTCTGGTTTGGATCACGTAGTAATGTGGTACCACACTGAAACTCTCATTTAAACGTGGTTTCTGTCAATGTTTTAGAGGATAACACATGTTAGGACTAGGTTAGGTCTAGGATTTGCCCTCATCAGTCTCATACTTTCGCATTCTTCACATAATTCTAGAACAGATCCTGGGTTAGGTCTGGGTTAGGTCTGGGTTAGGTCTGGGATTTGCCCTCATCAGGGTCATACTTTCGCAGTTTTAACATACATGGAAACCTGATCGATGGTTTTTTCTGCTTTGGATCACGTCGTAAAGTGGTACCACACTGAAACAGTCAATTATATCCGGTTTCGATCAATATTTTATAGGATAAGGCCAGTTAGGTCTGGAACAGGTCTGGGATTTGCCCTCATCAGGGTCATACTTTCGCAGTTTTAACATACATGTAAACCTGATCGATCGTTTTTTCTGGTTTGGATCACGTACTAACGTGGTACCACACTGAACCTGTCCATTAAACCTGGTTTCGATTAATATTTTGGAGGATGACACACGTTAGGTCTAGGTTAGGTGGGGATTTGCCCTCATCAGGGTCATACTTTCGCAGTTTTAACATACATGTTGACCTGATCGAGGGTTTTTTCTGCATTGCATCACGTAGTAATGTGGTAAAACACTAAAACTGTCCATTAAAACTGGATTCGATCAATATTTTATAGGATAACGCAAGTTATGTCTGGGATAGGTCTGGGATTTGTCCTCATCAGGCTCATACTTTCGCGTTTTTCACATACTTGTTGAACAGATCCTGGGTTTTTTCTGGTTTGGATCACGTAGTAATGTGGAACCACACTGAAACAGTCAATTAAACATGGTCTTGATAAATATTTTAGAGGATAACGCAAGTTAGGTCTGGGATAGGTCTGGGATTTGCCCTCATCAGGGTCATATTTTCGCATTTTTCACATACTTGTTGAACAGATCCTGGGATTTTTTCTGGTTTGGATCACGTAGTAATGTGGTACCACACTGAAACAGTCAATTAAACCAGGTCTTGATAAATATTTCAGAGGATAACGCGTGTTAGGTCTGGGTTAGGTCTATGATTTGCCCCCATCAGGCTCATACTTTCGCATATTTCTCATACTTGTTGGCCAGATCCCAGGCTTCCACTGGTTTGGATCACGTAGTAATGTGGTACCACACTGAAACAGTCAATTAAACCTGGTCTTGATAAATATTTTAGAGGATACCGCGTGTTAGGTCTGGGTTGGGTCTAGGATTTGCCCACATCAGGCTCATACTTTCGCATATTTCTAATACCTGTTTGCTAGATCCTGGGCCTTTTCTGGATCGGATCACGTAGTAATGTGGTACCACACTGAAACTCTCATTTAAACGTGGTTTCTGTCAATATTTTAGAGGATAACACATGTTAGGACTAGGTTAGGTCTAGGATTTGCCCTCATCAGTCTCATACTTTCGCATTCTTCACATAATTCTAGAACAGATCCTGGTTTTTTTCTGGTTTCGATCACGTAGTAATGTGGTGCCACGCTGAAACAGACCATTAAACCAGATTTCGATTAATATTTTGGAGGATAACACACGTTAGGTCTAGGTTAGGTGGGGATTTGCCCTCATCAGGGTCATACTTTCGCGTTTTTCACATACTTGTTGAACAGATCCTGGGTTTTTTCTGGTTTGGATCACGTAGTAATGTGGAACCACACTGAAACAGACAATTAAACCTGGTCTTGACAATATTTTAGAGGATAACGCGTGTTAGGTCTGGGTTAGGTCTAGGATTTGCCCTCATCAGGCTCATACTTTCGCATATTTCCCATACTTGTTGGCCAGATCCTAGGCTTCCACTGGTTTGGATCACGTAGTAATGTGGAACCACACTGAAACAGACAATTAAACATGGTCTTGATAAATATTTTAGAGGATAACGCAAGGTATGTCTGGGATAGGCCAGGGATTTTCCCTCATCAGACTCATAGTTTCGCATTCTTCACATACTTGCTGAACTGATCCTGGGCTCTTCTGGATTGGATCACGTAGTAATGTGGTACCACACTGAAACTGTCAATTAAACCTGGTTTCCGTCAATATTTTACAGGATAACACATGTTAGATCTAGGTTAGGTCTAGGATTTGCCCTCATCAGCTTCATACTTTCGCATTCTTAACATACTTCTTGAACAGATCCTGGGTGTTTTCTGTTTTCTTTCACGTAGTAATGTGGTACCACACTGAAACTGTCAATTAAACGTGGCTTCGATCAATATTTTAGAGGATAACGCATGTTAGGTCTAGCTTAGGCCAGGGATTTGCCCTCATCAGGGTCATCCTTTCGCAGTTTTAACATACATGTTGACCAGAGCGAGGGTTTTTTCTGCTTTGGATCACGTAGCATAGTGGTACCACACTAAAACTGTCCAATAAAACAGGATTCGATCAATATTTTATAGGATAACGCATGTTATGTCTGAGATAGGTCTGGGATTTGCCCTCATCAGGCTCATACTTTCGCGTTTTTCACATACTTGTTGAACAGATCCTGGGTTTTTTCTGGTTTGGATCACGTAGTAATGTGGAACCACACTGAAACAGACAATTAAACCTGGTCTTGACAATATTTTAGAGGATAACGCGTGTTAGGTCTGGGTTAGGTCTAGGATTTGCCCTCATCAGGCTCATACTTTCGCATATTTCCCATACTTGTTGGCCAGATCCTAGGCTTCCACTGGTTTGGATCACGTAGTAATGTGGAACCACACTGAAACAGACAATTAAACATGGTCTTGGTAAATATTTTAGAGGATAACGCAAGGTATGTCTGGGATAGGCCAGGGATTTTCCCTCATCAGACTCATACTTTCGCATTCTTCACATACTTGCTGAACTGATCCTGGGCTCTTCTGGATTGGATCACGTAGTAATGTGGTACCACACTGAAACTGTCAATTAAACCTGGTTTCCGTCAATATTTTACAGGATAACACATGTTAGATCTAGGTTAGGTCTAGGATTTGCCATCATCAGTCTCATACTTTCGCATTCTTCACATAATTCTTGAACAGATCCTGGGTTTTTTCTTGTTTCGATCACGTAGTAATGTGGGACCACACTGAAACAGACCATTAAACCTGGTTTCGATTAATATTTTGGAGGATGACACACGCTAGGTCTAGGTTAGGTGGGGATTTGCCCTCATAAGGGTCATACTTTCGCTGTTTTAACATACATGTTGACCTGATCGAGGGTTTTTTCTGCATTGCATCACGTAGTAATGTGGTAAAACACTAAAACTGTCCATTAAAACTGGATTCGATCAATATTTTATAGGATAACGCAAGTTATGTCTGGGATAGGTCTGGGATTTGTCCTCATCAGGCTCATACTTTCGCGTTTTTCACATACTTGTTTAACAGATCCTGGGTTTTTTCTGGTTTGGATCACGTAGTAATGTGGAACCACACTGAAACAGTCAATTAAACATGGTCTTGATAAATATTTTAGAGGATAACGCAAGTTAGGTCTGGGATAGGTCTGGGATTTGCCCTCATCAGGGTCATATTTTCGCATTTTTCACATACTTGTTGAACAGATCCTGGGATTTTTTCTGGTTTGGATCACGTAGTAATGTGGTACCACACTGAAACAGTCAATTAAACCAGGTCTTGATAAATATTTCAGAGGATAACGCGTGTTAGGTCTGGGTTAGGTCTATGATTTGCCCCCATCAGGCTCATACTTTCGCATATTTCTCATACTTGTTGGCCAGATCCCAGGCTTCCACTGGTTTGGATCACGTAGTAATGTGGTACCACACTGAAACAGTCAATTAAACCTGGTCTTGATAAATATTTTAGAGGATACCGCGTGTTAGGTCTGGGTTGGGTCTAGGATTTGCCCACATCAGGCTCATACTTTCGCATATTTCTAATACCTGTTTGCTAGATCCTGGGCCTTTTCTGGATCGGATCACGTAGTAATGTGGTACCACACTGAAACTCTCATTTAAACGTGGTTTCTGTCAATATTTTAGAGGATAACACATGTTAGGACTAGGTTAGGTCTAGGATTTGCCCTCATCAGTCTCATACTTTCGCATTCTTCACATAATTCTAGAACAGATCCTGGTTTTTTTCTGGTTTCGATCACGTAGTAATGTGGTGCCACGCTGAAACAGACCATTAAACCAGATTTCGATTAATATTTTGGAGGATAACACACGTTAGGTCTAGGTTAGGTGGGGATTTGCCCTCATCAGGGTCATACTTTCGCGTTTTTCACATACTTGTTGAACAGATCCTGGGTTTTTTCTGGTTTGGATCACGTAGTAATGTGGAACCACACTGAAACAGACAATTAAACCAGGTCTTGACAATATTTTAGAGGATAACGCGTGTTAGGTCTGGGTTAGGTCTAGGATTTGCCCTCATCAGGCTCATACTTTCGCATATTTCCCATACTTGTTGGCCAGATCCTAGGCTTCCACTGGTTTGGATCACGTAGTAATGTGGAACCACACTGAAACAGACAATTAAACATGGTCTTGATAAATATTTTAGAGGATAACGCAAGGTATGTCTGGGATAGGCCAGGGATTTTCCCTCATCAGACTCATAGTTTCGCATTCTTCACATACTTGCTGAACTGATCCTGGGCTCTTCTGGATTGGATCACGTAGTAATGTGGTACCACACTGAAACTGTCAATTAAACCTGGTTTCCGTCAATATTTTACAGGATAACACATGTTAGATCTAGGTTAGGTCTAGGATTTGCCCTCATCAGCTTCATACTTTCGCATTCTTAACATACTTCTTGAACAGATCCTGGGTGTTTTCTGTTTTCTTTCACGTAGTAATGTGGTACCACACTGAAACTGTCAATTAAACGTGGCTTCGATCAATATTTTAGAGGATAACGCATGTTAGGTCTAGCTTAGGCCAGGGATTTGCCCTCATCAGGGTCATCCTTTCGCAGTTTTAACATACATGTTGACCAGAGCGAGGGTTTTTTCTGCTTTGGATCACGTAGCATAGTGGTACCACACTAAAACTGTCCAATAAAACAGGATTCGATCAATATTTTATAGGATAACGCATGTTATGTCTGAGATAGGTCTGGGATTTGCCCTCATCAGGCTCATACATTCGCGTTTTTCACATACTTGTTGAACAGATCCTGGGTTTTTTCTGGTTTGGATCACGTAGTAATGTGGAACCACACTGAAACAGACAATTAAACCTGGTCTTGACAATATTTTAGAGGATAACGCGTGTTAGGTCTGGGTTAGGTCTAGGATTTGCCCTCATCAGGCTCATACTTTCGCATATTTCCCATACTTGTTGGCCAGATCCTAGGCTTCCACTGGTTTGGATCACGTAGTAATGTGGAACCACACTGAAACAGACAATTAAACATGGTCTTGGTAAATATTTTAGAGGATAACGCAAGGTATGTCTGGGATAGGCCAGCGATTTTCCCTCATCAGACTCATACTTTCGCATTCTTCACATACTTGCTGAACTGATCCTGGGCTCTTCTGGATTGGATCACGTAGTAATGTGGTACCACACTGAAACTGTCAATTAAACCTGGTTTCCGTCAATATTTTACAGGATAACACATGTTAGATCTAGGTTAGGTCTAGGATTTGCCCTCATCAGCTTCATACTTTCGCATTCTTAACATACTTCTTGAACAGATCCTGGGTGTTTTCTGTTTTCTTTCACGTATTAATGTGGTACCACACTGAAACTGTCAATTAAACGTGGCTTCGATCAATATTTTAGAGGATAACGCATGTTAGGTCTAGCTTAGGCCAGGGATTTGCCATCATCAGGGTCATCCTTTCGCAGTTTTAACATACATGTTGACCAGAGCGAGGGTTTTTTCTGCTTTGGATCACGTAGCATAGTGGTACCACACTAAAACTGTCCAATAAAACAGGATTCGATCAATATTTTATAGGATAACGCATGTTATGTCTGAGATAGGTCTGGGATTTGCCCTCATCAGGCTCATACTTTCGCGTTTTTCACATACTTGTTGAACAGATCCTGGGTTTTTTCTGGTTTGGATCACGTAGTAATGTGGAACCACACTGAAACAGTCAATTAAACATGGCCTTGATAAATATTTTAGAGGATAACGCGTGTTAGGTGTAGGTTAGGTCTAGGATTTGCCCTCATCAGGCTCATACTTTCGCATATTTCTCATACTTGTTGGCCAGATCCTAGGCTTCCACTGGTTTGGATCACGTAGTAATGTGGTACCACACTGAAACAGTCAATTAGACGTGGTCTTGATATATATTTTAGAGGATAACGCGTGTTAGGTCTGGGTTAGGTCTAGGATTTGCCCTCATCAGGCTCATACTTTCGCATAATTCTCGTACTTGTTTGCTAGATCCTGGGCCTTTTCTGGATTGGATCACGTTGTAATGTTGTACCACACTGAAACTGTCATTTAAACGTGGTTTCCCTCAATATTTTAGAGGATAACACATGTTAGGTCTAGGTTAGGTCTAGGATTTGCCATCATCAGTCTCATACTTTCGCATTCTTCACATAATTCTTGAACAGATCCTGGGTTTTTTCTTGTTTCGATCACGTAGTAATGTGGGACCACACTGAAACAGACCATTATTCCTGATTTCGATTATTATTTTAGAGGATAACACACGTTAGGTCTAGGTTAGGCCTGGGATTTTCCCTCATCTGACTCATACTTTCGCATTCTTCACATACTTGTTGAACAGATCCTGGGTGTTTTCTGTTTTCTTTCACGTAGTAATGTGGTACCACACTGAAACAGTCAATTAACCATGGTCTTGATAAATATTTCAGAGGATAACGCATGTTAGGTCTGGGCTAGGTCTAGGATTTGCCCTCATCAGACTCATACTTTCGCATTCTTCACATACTTGTTGAACAGATCCTGGGTGTTTTCTGTTTTCTTTCACGTAGTAATGTGGTACCACACTGAAACTGTCAATTAAACGTGGCTTCGATCAATATTTTAGAGGATAACGCATGTTAGGTCTAGCTTAGGCCAGGGATTTGCCCTCATCAGGGTCATCCTTTCGCAGTTTTAACATACATGTTGACCAGAGCGGGGGTTTTTTCTGCTTTGGATCACGTAGCATAGTGGTACCACACTAAAACAGTCAATTAAACCTGGTTTCGATAAACATTTTAGAGGATAACGCAAGTTACGTCTGGGATAGGTCTGGGATTTGCCCTCATCAGGCTCATACTTCCGCGTTTTTCACAAACTTGTTGAAGAGATCCTGGGTTTTTTCTGGTTGGGATCACGTAGTAATGTGGTACCACACTGAAACAGTCAATTAAACCTGGTTTCGATTAATATTTTAGTGGATAACGCATGTTAGGTCTAGGTTAGGCCTGGGATTTTCCCTCATCTGACTCATACTTTCGCATTCTTCACATACTTGTTGAACAGATCCTGGGTGTTTTCTGTTTTCTTTCACGTAGTAATGTGGTACCACACTGAAACAGTCGATTAAACCTGGTTTCGATCAATATTTTAGAGGATAACGCATGTTATGTTTAGGTTAAGCCAGGGATTTTCCCTCATCAGACTCATACTTTCGCATTCTTCACATACTTGTTGACGAGATCCTGGGCTTTTTCTGGTTTGGATCACGTAGTAATGTGGTACCACACTGAAACAGTCAATTAAACATGGTCTTGATAAATATTTTATAGGATAACGCAAGATATGTCTGGGATAGGTCTGGGATTTGCCCTCATCAGGCTCATACTTTCGCATATTTCTCATACTTGTTGAACATATCCTGGGTTTTTTCTGGTTTGGATCACGTAGTAATGTGGTACCACACTGAAACAGTCAATTAAACCTGGTTTCGATTAATATTTTAGTGGATAACGCATGTTAGGTCTAGCTTAGGCCAGGGATTTGCCCTCATCAGGGTCATCCTTTCGCAGTTTTAACATACATGTTGACCTGTTCGAGGGTTTTTTCTGCATTGCATCACGTAGTAATGTGGTACCACACTAAAACTGTCCATTAAAACTAAATTCGATCAATATTTTATAGGATAACGCAAGTTATGTCTGGGATAGGTCTGGGATTTGCCCTCATCAGGCTCATACTTTCGCGTTTTTCACATACTTGTTGAACAGGTCCTGGGTTTTTTCTGGTTTGGATCAGGTAGTAATGTGGAACCACACTGAAACAGTCAATTAAACATGGTCTTGATAAATATTTTAGAGGATAACGCATGTTAGGTCTAGCTTAGGCCAGGGATTTGCCCTCATCAGGGTCATCCTTTCGCAGTTTTAACATACATGTTGACCAGAGCGAGGGTTTTTTCTGCTTTGGATCACGTAGCATAGTGGTACCACACTAAAACAGTCAATTAAACCTGGTTTCGATAAATATTTTAGAGGATAACGCAAGTTATGTCTGGGATAGGTCTGGGATTTGCCCTCATCAGGCTCATACTTTCACGTTTTTCACAAACTTGTTGAAGAGATCCTGGGCTTTTTCTGGTTTGGATCACGTAGTAATGTGGTACCACACTGAAACAGTCAATTAATCCTGGCTACGATCAATATTTTAGAGGACAACGAACTCTAGGACTAGGTTAGGCCAGGTATTTTCCCACATCAGACTCATACTTTCGCATTCTTCACATACTTCTTGAACAGATCCTGGGTTTTTTCTGGTTTGGATCACGTAGTAATGTGGTACCACACTGAAACAGTCCATTAAACCTGATTTCGATCAATATTTTAGAGGATAACGCACGTTAGGTCTGGGTTAGGTCTAGGATTTGCCCTTATCAGGCTCATACTTTCGCGTTCTTCACATATTTGTTGAACATATCCTGGGTTTTTTCTGGTTTGAATCACGTAGTAATGTGGTACCACACTGAAACAGTCAATTAAACCTGGTGTCGATTAATATTTTAGTGGATAACGCATGTTAGGTCTAGGTTAGGCCTGGGATTTTCACTCATCAGACTCATACTTTCGCATTCTTCACATACTTGTTGAACAGATCCTGGGTTTTTTCTGTTTTCTTTCACGTAGTAATGTGGTACCACACTGAAACAGTCGATTAAACCTGGTTTTGATCAATATTTTAGAGGATAACGCATGTTATGTCTAGGTTAGGCCAGGGATTTTCCCTCATCAGACTCATACTTTCGCATTCTTCACATACTTGTTGAACTGATCCTGGGCTTTTCTGGATTGGAACACGTAGTAATGTGGTACCACACTGAAACTGTCAATTAAACCTGGTTTCTGTCAATATTTTACAGGATAACACATGTTAGATCTAGGTTAGGTCTAGGATTGGCCCTCATCAGCTTCATACATTCGCATTCTTCACATACTTCTTGAACAGATCCTGGTTTTTTTCTGGTTTCGATCACGTAGTAATGTGGTGCCACGCTGAAACAGACCATTAAACCAGATTTCGATTAATATTTTGGAGGATAACACACGTTAGGTCTAGGTTAGGTGGGGATTTGCCCTCATCAGGGTCATACTTTCGCGTTTTTCACATACTTGTTGAACAGATCCTGGGTTTTTTCTGGTTTGGATCACGTAGTAATGTGGAACCACACTGAAACAGACAATTAATCCTGGTGACGATCAATATTTTAGAGGCTAACGAACTCTAGGACTAGGTTAGGCCAGGAATTTTCCCACATCAGACACATACTTTCGCATTCTTCACATACTTCTTGAACAGATCCTGGGTTTTTTCTGGTTTGGATCACGTAGTAATGTGGTACCACACTGAAACAGTCAATTAAACCTGGTTTCGATTAATATTTTAGTGGATAACGCATGTTAGGTCTAGGTTAGGCCTGGGATTTTCCCTCATCAGACTCATACTTTCGCATTCTTAACATACTTGTTGAACAGATCCTGGGTTTTTTCTGTTTTCTTTCACGTAGTAATGTGGTACCACACTGAAACAGTCGATTAAACCTGGTTTCGATCAATATTTTAGAGGATAACGCATGTTATGTCTAGGTTAGGCCAGGGATTTTCCCTCATCAGACTCATACTTTTGCATTCTTCACATACTTGTTGAACTGATCCTGGGCTTTTCTGGATTGGATCACGTAGTAATGTGGTACCACACTGAAACTGTCAATTAAACCTGGTTTCCGTCAATATTTTACAGGATAACACATGTTAGATCTAGGTTAGGTCTAGGATTTGCCCTCATCAGCTTCATACTTTCGCATTCTTCACATACTTCTTGAACAGATCCTGGTTTTTTTCTGGTTTCGATCACGTAGTAATGTGGTACCACGCTGAATCAGACCATTAAACCTGATTTCGATTAATATTTTGGAGGATAACACACGTTAGGTCTAGGTTAGGTGGGGATTTGCCCACATCAGGGTCATACTTTCGCAGTTTTAACATACTTGTTGAACAGATCCTGGGATTTTTTCTCGTTTGGATCACGTGGTAATGTGGTGTCACACTGAAACTGTCATTTAAACGTGGTTTCCGGCAATATTTTAGAGGATAGCACATGTTAGGTCTACGTTAGGTCTAGGATTTGCCCTCATCAGTCTCATACTTTCGCATTCTTCACATACTTCTTGAACAGATCCTGCGTTTTTTCTTGTTACGATCACGTAGTAATGTGGTACCACACTGAAACAGACTCATTAAACCTGGTTTCGATTAATATTTTAGAGGATAGCACATGTTAGGTCTAGGTTAGGTCTGGGATTTGCCCTCATCAGGGTCATACTTTCGCAGTTGTAACATGCATATTGACATGATCGATGGTTTTTTCTGCTGTGGATCACGTCGTAAAGTGGTACCACACAGATACAGTCAATTAAACCTGGTTTCGATCAATATTTTATAGGATAACGCAAGTTAGGTCTGGGACATGTCTGGGATTTGCACTCATCAGGCTCATACTTTCGCGTTTTTCACATGCTTGTTGAAGAGATCCTGGGCTTTTCCTGGATTGGATCACGTAGTAATGTGGTACCACACTGAAACAGACCATTAAACCTGGTTTCGATAAATATTTTAGAGAATAATTCATGTTAGGTCTAGGTTAGGTCTGGCATTTGCTCTCATCGGACTCGTACTTTCGCATATTTCTCATGCTAGATGGCCAGATTCTGGGCTTTTTCTGGTTTGGATCACGTAGTAATGTGGTACCACACTGAAACAGTCCATTAAACCTGGTTTCGATCAATATTTTAGAGGATAGCGCATGTTATGTCTAGGTTAGGTCTGGGATTTGCCCTCATCAGGGTCATACTTTCGCAGTTTTAACATACATACTGACCTGATCGATGGTTTTTTCTGCTGTGGATCACGTCGTAAAGTGGTACCACACTGAAACAGTCAATTAAACCAAGTTCCGATCAATATTTTAGAGGATAACGCAAGTTAGGTCTGGGTTAGGTCCAGGATTTGCCCTCATCAGTCTCATACATTCGCATTCTTCACATACTTCTTGAACAGATCCTGGGTTTTTTCTGGGTTGGATCACATAGTAATGTGGTACCACACTGAAACAGTCAATTAAACCTGGTTTCGAACAATATTTTATAGGATAACGCAAGTTAGGTCTGGGATAGGTCTGGGATTTGCCCTCATCAGGGACATATTTTCGCGTTTTTCACATACTTGTTGCACAGACCCCTGGCTTTTTCTGGTTTGGATCACGTAGTAATGTGGTACCACACTGAAACAGATCATTAAACCTGGTTTCGATTAATATTTTAGTGGATAACACATCTTAGGTCTAGGTTAGGTCTGGGATTTGCCCTCATCAGGGTCATACTTTCGCATATTTCTCATACTTGATGGCCAGAGTCTGGGCTTTTTCTGGTTTGGATCACGTAGTAATGTGGTACCACACTGAAACAGTCCATTAAACCTTGTTTCGAACAATATTCTTGAGGACAACTCATGTTAGGTCTAGGTTAGGCCAGGGATTTTCCCTCATCAGTCTCATACTTTCGCGTTTTTCACATACTTGTTGAACAGATCCTCGGTTTTTCATGGTTTGGATCACGTAGCAATGTGGTACCACACTGAAACAGTCCATTAAACCTGGATTCCATCTATATTTTAGAGGACAATGCAAGTTAGGTCTGGGATTGGTCCGGGATTTGCCCTCATCAGCGTCATACTTTCGCATTTTTCACATACTTGTTGAACAGATCCTGGGTTTTTTCTGGTTTGGGTCACGCAGTAATGTGGTACCACACAGAAACAGACCACTAGACCTGGTTTCGGTCAATATTTTTGAGGATAACGCATGTTAGGTCTAGGTTAGGTCTGTGATTTGCACCCTTCCGGCTCATACTTTCGCATATTTCTCATTCTTGTTGGCCAGATCCTGGGCTTCCACTGGTTTGGATCACGTAGTAATGTCATGCCACACTGAAACAGTCAATTAATCGTAGTCTTGATAAATATTTTACAGAACAACGCAAGTTAGGTCTGGGATGGGTCTGGGATTTGCTCTCATCAGGCTCGTACTTTCGCATATTTCCCATACTTGATGGCCAGATTCTGGGCTTTTTCTGGTTTGGATCACGTGGTAATGTGGTATCACACTGAAACTGTCATTTAAACGTGGTTTCCGTCAATATTTTAGAGGATAGCACATGTTAGCTCTAGGATAGGTCTAGGATTTGCCCTCATCAGTCTCATACTTTCGCATTCTTCACATACTTCTCTTACAGATCCTGCGTTCTTTCTTGTTTCGATCACGTTGTAATGTGGTACCACACTGAAACAGACTCATTATGCCAGGTTTCGATTAATATTTTAGAGGATAACACATGTTAGGTCTAGGTTAGGTCTGGGATTTGCCCTCATCAGGGTCATACTTTCGCAGTTTTAACATACATGTTGACCTGATCGATGGTTTTTTCTGCTGTGGATCACGTCGTAAAGTGGCACCACACTGAAACAGTCAATTAAACCTGGTTTCGATCAATATTTTATAGGATAACGCAAGTTAGGTCTGGGACAGGTCGGGGATTTGCACTCATCAGGGTCATATTTTCGCGTTTTTCACATACCTGTTGAACAGATCCCTGACTTTTTCTGGTTTCGATCACGTACTAATGTGGTACCACACTGAAACAGTCCATTAAACCTGTTTTCGATCAATATTTTAGAGGATAACGCATGTTAGGTCTAGGTTAGGCCTGGGATTTGCCCTCATCAGGGTCATACTTTCGCAGTTTTAACATACATGTTGACCTGAGGGAGTGTTTTTTCTGCATTGGATCGCGTAGCAAAGTGGAACCACACTAAAACTGTCAATTAAACCTGGTTTCGAACAATGTTTTAGAGGATAACGCAAGTTATGTCTGGGATATGTCTGGGATTTGCCCACATCAGGCTGATACCTTCGCATTTTTCAGATACTTGTTGAACACATCCTGGGCTTTTCTGGTTTGGATCACGTAGTAATGTGGTACCACACTGTAACTGACCATTTAACCTGGTTTCGATCAATATTTTAGAGGATAACGCAAGTTAGATCTGGGATAGGTCTGTGATCTGCTCTCATCAGGCTCATACTTCCGCGTTTTTCGCATACTTGTTGAAGAGATCCTGGGCTTTTTCTGGATTGGATCACGTAGTAATGTGGTACCACACTGAAACAGTCGATTAATCCTGGTGTCGATCAATATCTTAGAGGATTACGCATGTTAGGTCAAGGTTAGGCCTGGGATTTACCCTCATCGCGGTCATACTTTCGCAGTTTTAACATACATGTTGACCTCAGTGATTGTTTTTTTTGCATTGGATCGCGTAGCAAAGTGGTACCACACTAAAACAGTCAATTAAACCTGGTTTCGAACAATGTCTTAGAGGATAACGCAAGTTATGTCTGGGATAGGTCTGGGATTTGCCCTCATCAGGCTCATACTTTCGCGTTTTTCGCATACTTGTTGAAGAGATCCTGGGCTTTTTCTGGATTGGATCACGTAGTAATGTGGTACCACACTGAAACAGACCATTAAACCTGGTTTCGATCAATATTTTAGAGGATAACGCATGTTAGGTCTAGGTTAGGCCTGGGATTTGCCCTCATCACGGTCATACTTTCGCAGTTTTAGCATACATGTTGACCTGAGTGAGTGTTTTTTTTGCATTGGATCGCGTAGCAAAGTGGTACCACACTAAAACAGTCAATTAAACCTGGTTTCGAACAATGTTTTAGAGGGTAACGCAAGTTAGGTCTGGGACAGGTCGGGGATTTGCACTCATCAGGGTCATATTTTCGCGTTTTTCACATACCTGTTGAACAGATCCCTGGCTTTTTCTGGTTTGGGTCACGTAGTAATGTGGTACCACACTGAAACAGTCGATTAATCCTGGTTTCGATCAATATCTTAGAGGATAACGCATGTTAGGTCAAGGTTAGGCCTGGGATTTGCCCTCATCACGGTCATACTTTCGCAGTTTTAACGTACATGTTGATCTGAGTGAGTGTTTTTTTTGCATTGGATCGCGTAGCAAAGTGGTACCACACTAAAACAGTCAATTAAACCTGGTTTCGAACAATGTTTTAGAGGGTAACGCAAGTTATATCTGGGATAGGTCTGGGATCTGCCCTCATCAGGCTCATACCTTCGCATTTTTCACATACTTGTGGAACACATCCTGGGTTTTTCTGGTTTGGATCACGTAGTAATGTGGTACTACACTGAAACAGACCATTAAACCTGGTTTCGATCAATATTTTAGAGGATAACGCATGTTAGGTCTAGGTTAGGCCTGGGATTTGCCCTCATCAGGGTCATACTTTCGCAGTTTTAACATACATGTTGACCTCAGTGAGTGTTTTTTTTGCATTGGATCGCGTAGCAAAGTGGTACCACACTAAAACAGTCAATTAAACCTGGTTTCGAACAATGTCTTAGAGGATAACGCAAGTTATGTCTGGGATAGGTCTGGGATTTGCCCTCATCAGGCTCATACTTTCGCGTTTTTCGCATACTTGTTGAAGAGATCCTGGGCTTTTTCTGGATTGGATCACGTAGTAATGTGGTACCACACTGAAACAGTCCATTAACCCTGGTTTCGATCAATATTTTAGAGAATAATTCATGTTAGGCCTAGGTTAGGCCTGGGATTTGCCCTCATCAGGGTCATTCTTTCGCAGTTTTAACATACATGTTGACCTGAGCGAGTGTTTTTTCTGCATTGGATCGCGTAGCAAAGTGGAACCACACTAAAACTGTCAATTAAACCTGGTTTCGAACAATATTTTAGAGGATAACGCAAGTTATGTCTGGGATAGGTCTGGGATTTGCCCTCATCAGGCTCATACTTTCGCGTTTTTCACATGCTTGTTGAAGAGATCCTGAGCTTTTTCTGGATTGGATCACGTAGTAATGTGGTACCACACTGAAACAGTCCATTAAACCTGGTTTCGATCAATATTTTATAGAATAATTCATGTTAGGTCTAGGATAGGTCTGGCATTTGCTCCCTTCGGGCTCGTACTTTCGCATATTTCTCATACTAGATGGCCAGATTCTGGGCTTTTTCTGGTTTGGATCACGTAGTAATGAGGTACCACACTGAAACAGTCCATTAAACCTGGTTTCGATCAATATTTTAGAGGATAGCGCATGTTATGTCTAGGTTAGTCCTGGGATTGGCCCACATCAGACTCATACTTTCGCATTCTTCACATACTTGTTGAACAGATCCTGGGTTTTTTCTGGTTTGGATCACGTAGTAATGTGGTACCACACTGAAACAGTCGATTACCCCTCGTTTCGATCAATATTTTAGAGGATAACGCAAGATAGGTCTGGGATAGGTCTGGGATTTGCCCACATCAGGCTCATACCTTCGCAGTTTTAACATACATGTTGACCTGAGTGAGTGTTTTTTTTGCATTGGATCGCGTAGCAAAGTGGTACCACACTAAAACAGTCAATTAAACCTGGTTTCGAACAATGTTATAGAGGATAACGTAAGTTATGTCAGGGATAGGTCTGGGATTTGCCCTCATCAGGGTCATATTTTCGCGTTTTTCACATACTTGTTGCACAGACCCCTGGCTTTTTCTGGTTTGGATCACGTAGTAATGTGGTACCACACTGAAAGAGTCGATTAATCCTTGTTTCGATCAATATCTTACAGGATAATGCATGTTAGGTCAAGGTTAGGCCTGGGATTTGCCCTCATCACGGTCATACTTTCGCAGTTTTAACATACATATTGACCTGAGTGAGTGTTTTTTCTGCATTGGATCGTGTAGCAAAGTGGTACCACACTAAAACAGTCAATTAAACCTGGTTTCGAACAATGTTTTAGAGGATAACGCAAGTTATGTCTGGGATAGGTCTGGGATTTGCCCACATCAGGCTCATACCTTCGCATTTTTCACATACTTGTTGAACACATCCTGGGCTTTTCTGGTTTGGATCACGTAGTAATGTGGTACCACACTGAAACAGACCATTTAACCTGGTTTCGATCAATATTTTTGAGGATAACGCACTATAGGTATATGTTAGGCCTGGGATTAGCCCTCATCAGGGTCATATTCTCGCGTTTTTCACATACCTGTTGAACAGATACCTGGCTTTTTCTGGTTTGGATCACGTAGTAATGTGGTACCACACTGAAACAGTCGATTAATCCTGGTTTCGATCAATATCTTAGAGGATAACGCATGTTAGGTCAAGGTTAGGCCTGGGATTTGCCCTCATCACGGTCATACTTTCGCAGTTTTAACATACATGTTGATCTGAGTCAGTGTTTTTTTTTGCATTGGATCGCGTAGCAAAGTGGTACCACACTAAAACGGTCAATTAAACCTGGTTTCGAACAATGTTGTAGAGGGTAACGCAAGTTATGTCTGGGATAGGTCTGGGATTTGCCCTCATCAGGCACATACCTTCGCATTTTTCACATACTTGTTGAACACATCCTGGGTTTTTCTGGTTTGCATCACGTAGTAATGTGGTACCACACTGAAACAGTCGATTAATCCTGGATTCGATCAATATCTTAGAGGATAATGCATGTTAGGACAAGGTTAGGCCTGGGATTTGCCCTCATCACGGTCATACTTTCGCAGTTTTAACATACATGTTGAGCTGAGTGAGTGTTTTTTTTGCATTGGATCGCGTAGCAAAGTGGTACCACACTAAAACAGACCATTAAACCTGGTTTCGATCACTATTTTAGAGGATAACGCTAGTTAGGTCTGGGATAGGTCTGGGATCTGCCCTCATCAGGCTCATACCTTCGCATTTTTCACATACTTGTTGAACACATCCTGGGTTTTTCTGGTTTGGATCACGTAGTAATGTGGTACCACACTGAAACAGACCATTAAACCTGGTTTCGATCAATATTTTATAGAATAATTCATGTTAGGTGTAGGTTAGGTCTGGCATTTGCTCTCTTCGGGCTCGTACGTTCGCATATTTCTCATACTAGATGGCCAGATTCTGGGCTTTTTCTGGTTTGGATCACGTAGTAATGTGGTACCACACTGAAACAGTCCATTAAACCTGGTTTCGATCAATATTTTAGAGGATAGCGCATGTTATGTCTAGGTTAGGCCTGGGATTGGCCCACATCAGACTCATACTTTCGCATTCTTCACATACTTGTTGAACAGATCCTGTGTTTTTTCTGGTTTGGATCACGTAGTAATGTGGTACCACACTGAAACAGTCGATTAACCCTCGTTTCGATCAATATTTTAGAGGATAACGCAAGTTAGGTCTGGGATAGGTCTGGGATTTGCCCTCATCAGGGTCATACTTTCGCAGTTTTAACATACTTGTTGCACAGACCCCTGGCTTTTTCTGGTTTGGATCACGTAGTAATGTGGTACAGTCGATTATTCCTGGTTTCGATCAATATCTTAGAGGATAAGCATGTTAGGTCAAGGTTAGGCCTGGGAGTTGCCCTCATCACGGTCATACTTTTGCAGTTTTAACATACATGTTGACCTGAGTGAGTGTTTTTTTTGCATTGGATCGCGTAGCAAAGTGGTACCACACTAAAACAGTCAATTAAACCTGGTTTCGAACAATGTTTTAGAGGATAACGCAAGTTATGTCTGGGATAGGTCTGGGATTTGCCCACATCAGGCTGATACCTTCGCATTTTTCACATACTTGTTGAACACATCCTGGGCTTTTCTGGTTTGGATCACGTAGTAATGTGGTACCACACTGAAACAGACCATTTAACCTGGTTTCGATCAATATTTTTGAGGATAACGCATTATAGGTATATGTTAGGCCTGGGATTAGCCCTCATCAGGGTCATATTTTCGCGTTTTTCACATACTTGTTGCACAGACCCCTGGCTTTTTCTGGTTTGTATCACGTAGTAATGTGGTACCACAATGAAACTGTCAATTAAACCGGGTTTCCGTCAATATTTTAGAGAATAATTCACGTTAGGTCTAGGTTAGGTCTGGGATTTGCTCCCATCAGGCTCATACTTTCGCATATTTCTCATTTTCGATGGCCAGAACCTGGGCTTCCACTGGTTTGGTCCACGTAGTAATGTGGTACCACAGTGAAGCAGTCAATTAAACCTCGTCTTGATAAATATTTTAGAGGATAACGCATGTTAGCTGTGGGATAGGTCTAGGATTTGCCCTCATCAGGCTGATACTTTCGCATATTACTCACACTTGTTGGCTAGATCCTGGGCTTTTTCTGGATTGGATCACGTATTAATGTGGTACCACACTGAAACAGTCAATTAAACCTGGTTTCCATCAATATTTTAGAGCATAACACATGTTAGGTCTGGGTTAGGTCCAGGATTTGCCCTCATCGGGCTCGTACATTCGCATTCTTCACATACTTCTTGAACAGATCCTGGGTTTTTTTTGGTTTGGGTCACATAGTAGTGTGGTACCACACTGAAACAGTCAATTAAACCTGGTCTTGATAAATATTTTAGAGGATAACGCAAGTTATGTCTGGGATAGGTCTGGGATTTGCCCTCATCAGGCTCATACTTTCGCGTTTTTCACATACTTTTTGTAGAGATCCTGGGCTTTGGCTGGATTGGATCACGTAGTAGTGTTGTACCACACTGAAACAGTCCATTAAACCTGGTTTCGATCAATATTTTAGAGAATATTTCGTGTTAGGTCTAGGTTAGGTCTGGGATTTGCCCTCATCAGGATCATACTTTTGCAGTTTTAACATACATGTTGAACAGATCCCTGGATTTCTCTGGTTTGGATCACGTAGTAATGTGGTGCCATACTGAAACAGTCAATTAAACCTGGTTTCGATCAACATTTTAGAGGATAACGCATGTTAGGTCTCGGTTAGGCCAGAGATTTGCCCACATCAGGGTCATACTTTCACATATTTCTCATACTTGATGGTCAGATTCTGGGCCTTTACTGGTTTGGATCACGTGGTAATGTGGTACCACTCAGAAACAGTCCATGAAACCTGGTTTCGATCAATATTTTAGAGGATAACGGATGTTAGGTCTAGGTTAGGCCTGGGATTTGCCCTCATCAGACTCATACTTTCGCATTCTTCACATAGTTGTTGAACAGAACCTGGGTTTTTTCTAGTTTGGAGCACGTAGTAATGTGGTACCACACTGAAACAGTCAATTAAACCAGGTTTCGATCAATATTTTAGAGGATAACGCATGTTAGGTCTGGGATATGTCTGGGATTTGCCCTCATCAGGGTCATACTTTCGCAGTTTTAACATACATGTTGAACAGATCCCTGGATTTTACTGGTTTGGATCACGTAGTAATGTGGTACCACACTGAAACAGTCAATTAAACCTGTATTCCATCAATATTTTAGAGGATAACATATGTTAGGCCCGGGTTAGGTCCAGGATTTGCCCTCATCAATCTCATACATTCGCTTTCTTCACATACTTCTTGAACAGATCCTGGGTTTTTTCTGGACTGGATCACGTAGTAATGTGGTACCACACTGAAACAGTCGATTAAACCTGGTTTCGATCAATATTTTTGAGGATAACGCATGTTAGGTCTAGCTTAGGTCTGGGATTTGCCCTCATCAGGGTCATAATTTCGCAGTTATAACATACATGTTGACCTGATCGTGGGTTTTTTCTGCTTTGGATCACGTAGCAAAGCGGTACCACATTAAAACAGTCAATCAAACCTGGTTTCGATCAATGTTTTAGAGGATAACGCAAGTTATGTCTGGGATAGTTCTGGGATTTGCCCTCATCAGGCTCATACTTTCGCGTTTTTCATATACTTGTTGAACAGATCCTGGGTTTTTCTGGTTTGGATCACGTAGTATTGTGGTACCACACTGATACAGACCATTAAACCTGGTTTGGATTAATATTTTAATGGATAACACATGTTAGGTCTAGGTTAGGTCTGGGATTTGCCCTCATCAGGGTCATACTTTCGCAGTTTTAACATACATGTTGAACAGATCCCTGGATTTTACTGGTTTGGATCACGTAGTAATGTGGTACCACACTGAAACAGTCAATTAAACCTGTATTCCATCAATATTTTAGAGGATAACATATGTTAGGTCTGGGTTAGGTCCAGGATTTGCCCTCATCAAACTCATACATTCGCATTCTTCACATACTTCTTGAACAGATCCTGGGTTTTTTCTGGATTGGATCACGTAGTAATGTGGTACCACACTGAAACAGTCCATTAAACCTGGTTTCGATCAATAGTTTAGAGGATAACGCATGTTAGGTCTAGGTTAGGCCAGGGATTTGCCCACATCAGGGTCATACTTTCACATTTTTCGCGTACATGTTGGCCAGATCCTGGGTTTTTTCTGGTTTGGATCACGTAGTAATGTGGTACCACACTGAAACAGTCGATTAAACCTGGTTTCGATGAATATTTTTGAGGATAACGCATGTTAGGTCGAGGTTACGCCTGGGATTTTCCCTTATCAGACTCATAGATTCGCATCCATCACATACCTGTTGAACAGATCCTGGGTTTTTTCTGGTTTGGATCTCGTAGGAATGTGGTACCACACAGAAACAGTCAAATAAACCTCGTTTCGATCAATATTTTTGAGGATAACGCATGTTAGGTCTAGGTTAGGCCTGGGATTTTCCCTCATCAGACTCATACTTTCGCATTCTTCACATACTTGTTGAACAGATCCTGGGTTTTTTCTCGTTTGGATCACGCAGTAATGTGGTACCACACTGAAACAGTCAACTGAACCTGGTTTCCATCAATATTTTAGAGGATAACGCAAGTTAGGTCTGGGATAGGTCTGGGATTTGCCCTCATCAGGGTCATACTTTCGCAGTTTTAAAATACATGTTGACCTGATGGATGGTTTTTTCTGCATTGGTTCACGTAGTAATGTGGTACCACACAGAAACAGTCAATTAAACCTGGTCTCGATCAATATTTTATAGGATAACGCAAGTTAGGTCTGGGACAGGTCTGGGATTTGCCCTCATTAGGGTCATATTTTCGCGTTTTTCATATACTTGATGATCAGATCCCTGGCTTTTTCTGGTTTGGATCACGAACTAATGTGGTACCACACTGAAACAGTCCATTAAACCTGGTTGCGATCAATATTTTAGAGGATAACGCATGTTAGGTCTGGCTTAGGCCAGGGATTTGCCCTCATCAGGGTCATACTTTCGCAGTTTTAACATACATGTTGACCTGAGCGAGGGTTTTATCTGCTTTGGATCACGTAGTAATGTGGTACCACACTGAAACAGTCAATTAAATCTGGTCTTGATAAACATTTTAGAGGATAACGCATGTTAGGTCTGGGTTAGGTCTAGGATTTGCCCTCATCAGTCTCATACTTTCGCATTCTTCACATACTTCTTGAACAGATCCTGGGTTTTTTCTAGGTTCGATCACGTAGTAATGTGGTACCACACTGTAACA
Source organism: Colletes latitarsis (assembly GCF_051014445.1). Lineage (NCBI taxonomy): Eukaryota > Metazoa > Arthropoda > Insecta > Hymenoptera > Colletidae > Colletes > Colletes latitarsis. Next base: position 19,590,481 of record NC_135136.1, read on the forward strand.
GACCATTAAACCTGGTTTCGATTAATATTTTAGAGGATAACACATCTTAGGCCTAGGTTAGGTCAGGGATTTGCCCTCATCAGGGTCATACTTTCGCAGTTTTAAAATACATGTTGACCTGATAGATGGTTTTTTTTGCTTTGGATCACGTAGTAAAGTGGTACCACACAGAAACAGTCAATTAAACCTGGTTTCGATCAATATTTTTGAGGATAACGCAAGTTATGTCTGGGTAAGTTCTGGGATTTGACCTCATCAGGCTCAGACTTTCGCGTTTTTCACATACTTGTTGAACAGATCCTGGATTTTTACTGGTTTGGATCACGTAGTAATGTGGTACCACACTGGAACAGTCGATTAAACCTTGTTTCGATCAATATTTTATAGGATAACGCAAGTTAGGTCTGGGATTTTCCCTCATCAGGGTCATATTTTCGCGTTTTTCACATACTTGTTGAACATATCCCTGGCTTTTTCTGGTTTGGTTAACGAACTGATGTGGCACCACACTGAAACAGTCCATTAAACCTGGTTTTGACCAATATTTTAGAGGATAACGCATGTTAGGTCTGGGACAGGTCTGGGATTTGCCCTCATTAGGGTCATATTTTCGCGTATTTCATATACTTGATGATCAGATCCCTGGCTTTTTCTGGTTTGGATCACGAACTAATGTGGTACCACACTGAAACAGTCCATTAAACCTGGTTGCGATCAATATTTTAGAGGATAACGCATGTTAGGTCTGGCTTAGGCCAGGGATTTGCCCTTATCAGGGTCATACTTTCGCAGTTTTAACATACATGTTGACCTGAGCGAGGGTTTTATCTGCTTTGGATCACGTAGTAATGTGGTACCACACTGAAACAGTCAATTTAATCTGGTCTTGATAAACATTTTAGAGGTTAACGCATGTTAGGTCTGGGTTAGGTCTAGGATTTGCCCTCATCAGTCTCATACTTTCGCATTCTTCACATACTTCTTGAACAGATCCTGGGTTTTTTCTAGGTTCGATCACGTAGTAATGTGGTACCACACTGCAACAGACCATTAAACCTGGTTTCGTTTAATATTTTAGAGGATAACACATGTTAGGTCTAGGTTAGGTCTGGTATTTGCCCTCATCAGGGTCATACTTTCGCAGTTTTAAAATACATGTTGACCTGATCGATGGTTTTTTTTGCTTTGGATCACGTAGTAAAGTGGTACCACACTGAAACAGTCCATTAAACCTGGTTGCGATCATTATTTTAGAGGATAACGCATGTTAGGTCTGGCTTAGGCCAGGGATTTGCCGTCATCAGGGTCATACTTTCGCAGTTTTAACATACATGTTGACCTGAGCGAGGGTTTTATCTGCTTTGGATCACGTAGTAATGTGGTACCACACTGAAACAGTCAATTAAATCTGGTCTTGATAGACATTTTAGAGGTTAACGCAAGTTATGTCTGGATTAGTTCTGGGATTTGCCATCATCAGGCTCATACTTTCGCATACTTCTCATTCTTGTTGGCCAGATCCTTTTCTTCCACTGGTTTGGATCATGTAGTAATGTGATGCCAGACTGAAGCAGTCAATTAATCCTGGTCTTGATAAGTATTTTAGAGGATAACGCAAGTTATGTCAGGGTAAGTTCTGGGATTTGCCCTCATCAGGCTCAGACTTTCGCGTTTTTCACATACTTGTTGAACAGATCCTGGATTTTTTCTGGTTTGGATCACGTAGTAATGTGGTACCACACTGAAACAGTCGATTAAACCTTGTTTCGATCAATATTTTATAGGATAACGCAAGTTAGGTCGGGGGTTTTCCCTCATCAGGGTCTTATTTACGCGTTTTTCACATACTTGTTGAACAGATCCATAGCTTTTTCTGGTTTGGATCACGATCTAATGTGGTACCACACTGAAACAGTCCATTAAACCTGGTCTCGGTCAATATTTTAGAGGATAGCGCATGTTAGGTCTAGGTTAGGCCAGGGATTTGGCCTCATCAGGGTCATAGTTTCGCAGTTTTAACATACATGTTGACATGAGCGAGGGTTTTTTCTGCTTTGGATCACGTAATAATGTGGTACCACACTGAAACAGTCAATTAAACCTGGTCTTGATAAATATTTTAGAGGATAACGCATGTTAGGTCTGGGTTAGGTCTAGGATTTGCCCTCATCAGGCTCATACTTTCGCATATTTCTCATACATCTTGAACAGATCCTGGGTTTTTTCTTGTTTCGATCACGTAGTAATGTGGTACCACACTGAGGCAGTCAATTAAACCCGGTTTCGATGAATATTTTAGAGGATAACACGTGTTAGGTCTAGGTTAGGTCTGGGATTTGCCCTCATCAGGGTCATACTTTCGCATTCTTCACATACTTCTTTAACAGATCCTGGGTTTTTTCTAGGTTTGATCACGTAGTAATGTGGTACCACACTGTAACAGACCATTAAACCTGGTTTCGATTAATATTTTAGAGGATAACACATGATAGGTCTAGGTTAGGTCTGGGATTTGCCCTCATCAGGGTCATACTTTCGCAGTTTTAAAATACATGTTGACCTGATCGATGGTTTTTTTTGCTTTGGATCACGTAGTAAAGTGGTACCACACTGAAACAGTCAATTAAACCTGGTTTCGATCAATATTTTATAGGATAACGCAAGTTAGGTCTGCGACAGGACTGGGATTTGCCCTCATTAGGATCATATTTTCGCGTTTTTCACATACTTGTTTAGCAGATCCCAGGCTTTTTCTGGTTTGGATCACGCACTAATGTGGTACCACTCAGAAACAGTCCATTCAACCTGGTTTCGATAAATATTTTAGAGGATAACGCATCTTAGGTCTAGGTTAGGCCAGGGATTTGCCCTCATCGGGGTCATACTTTCGCATTCTTCACATACTTCTTTAACAGATCCTGGGTTTTTTCTAGGTTTGATCACGTAGTAATGTGGTACCACACTGTAACAGACCATTAAACCTGGTTTCGATTAATATTTTAGAGGATAACACATGATAGGTCTAGGTTAGGTCTGGGATTTGCCCTCATCAGGGTCATACTTTCGCAGTTTTAAAATACATGTTGACCTGATCGATGGTTTTTTTTGCTTTGGATCACGTAGTAAAGTGGTACCACACTGAAACAGTCAATTAAACCTGGTTTCGATCAATATTTTAGAGGATAACGCATGTTAGGTCTAGGTTAGGCCTCGGATTTGCCCTCATCAGGGTCATACTTTCGCATTCTTCACATACTTCTTGAACAGATCCTGGGTTTTTTCTAGGTTCGATCACGTAGTAATGTGGTACCACACTGAAACTGTCAATTACACGTGGTTTCCGTTAATATTTTAGAGGATAACACATGTTAGGTCTAGGTGAGGTCTAGGTTTTGCCCTCATCAGGGTCATACTTTCGCAGTCTTAACATACATGTTGTCCCGATCGAGGGTTTTTTTTGCTTTGGATCACGTAGTAAAGTGGTACCACACAGAAACAGTCAATTAAACCTGGTTTCGATCAATATTTTTGAGGATAACGCAATTTATGTCTGGATTAGTTCTGGGATTTGCCATCATCAGGGTCATACTTTCGCCTACTTCTCATTCTTGTTGGCCAGATCCTTTTCTTCCACAGGTTCGGATCATGTAGTAATGTGATGCCACACTGAAGCAGTCAATTAATCCTGGTCTTGATAAATATTTTAGAGGATAACGCAAGTTATGTCTGGGTAAGTTCTGGGATTTGACCTCATCAGGCTCAGACTTTCGCGTTTTTCACATACTTGTTGAACAGATCCTGGGTTTTTTTCTGGTTTGGATCACGTAGTAATGTGGTACCACACTGAAACAGTCGATTAAACCTTGTTTCGAACAATATTTTTGAGGATATCGCATGTTAGGCCTAGGTTAGGCCTGGGATTTTCCCTCATCAGACTCATACTTTCGCGTTCTTCACATACTTGTTGAACAGATCCTGTCTTTTTTCTGGATTCGATCACGTATTAATGTGGTACCACACTGACACTGTCAATTAAATCTGGTTTCCGTCAATATTTTAGAGGATAACACATGTTAGGTCTAGCTTAGGTCTGGGATTTGCCCTCATCAGGGTCTTAATTTCGCAGTTATAACGTACATGTTGACCTGATCGAGGGTTTTTTCTGCATTGGATCACGTAGTAAAGAGGTACCACACGGAAACAGTCAATTAAACCAGGTTTCGATCAATATTTTATAGGATAACGCAAGTTAGGTCTGGGATTTTCCCTCATCAGGGTCATATTTTCGCGTATTTCACATACTTGTTGAACATATCCCTGGCTTTTACTGGTTTGGTTAACGAACTAATGTGGCACCACACTGAAACAGTCCATTAAACCTGGTTTCGATCAATATTTTAGAGGATAGCGCATGTTAGGTCTAGGTTAGGCCAGGGATTTGCCCTCATCAGGGTCATAGTTTCGCAGTTTTAACATACATGTTGACCTGAGCGAGGGTGTTTTCTGCTTTGGATCACGTAGTAATGTGGTACCACACTGAAACAGTCAATTAAATCTGGTCTTGATAAATATTTTAGAGGATAACGCATGGCAGGTCTGGGTTAGGTCTAGGATTTGCCCTCATCAGGCTCATACTGTCGCATATTTCTCATACTTGTTGGCTAGATCCTGGGCTTTTTCTGGATTGGAACACGCAGTAATGTGGTACCACACTGAAACTGTCAATTACACGTGGTTTCCGTTAATATTTTAGAGGATAACACATGTTAGGTCTAGGTAAGGTCTAGGTTTTGCCCTCATCAAGGTCATACTTTCGCAGTCTTAACATACATGTTGACCCGATCGAGGGTTTTTTTTGCTTTCGATCACGTAGTAAAGTGGTACCACACAGAAACAGTCAATTAAACCTGGTTTCGATCAATATTTTTGAGGATAACGCAATTTATGTCTGGATTAGTTCTGGGATTTGCCATCATCAGGGTCATACTTTCGCCTACTTCTCATTCTTGTTGGCCAGATCCTTTTCTTCCACAGGTTCGGATCATGTAGTAATGTGATGCCACACTGAAGCAGTCAATTAATCCTGGTCTTGATAAATATTTTAGAGGATAACGCAAGTTATGTCTGGGTAAGTTCTGGGATTTGACCTCATCAGGCTCAGACTTTCGCGTTTTTCACATACTTGTTGAACAGATCCTGGGTTTTTTTCTGGTTTGGATCACGTAGTAATGTGGTACCACACTGAAACAGTCGATTAAACCTTGTTTCGAACAATATTTTTGAGGATATCGCATGTTAGGTCTAGGTTAGGCCTGGGATTTTCCCTCATCAGACTCATACTTTCGCGTTCTTCACATACTTGTTGAACAGATCCTGGGTTTTTTCTGGATTCGATCACGTATTAATGTGGTACCACACTGACGCTGTCAATTAAATCTGGTTTCCGTCAATATTTTAGAGGATAACACATGTTAGGTCTAGCTTAGGTCTGGGGTTTGCCCTCATCAGGGTCATAATTTCGCAGTTATAACGTACATGTTGACCTGATCGAGGGTTTTTTCTGCTTTGGATCACGTAGCAAAGCGGTACCACATTAAAACAGTCAATTAAACCTTGTTTCGAACAATATTTTGAGGATATCGCATGTTAGGTCTAGGTTAGGCCTGGGATTTTCCCTCATCAGGCTCATACTTTCGCGTTTTTCATATACTTGTTGAACAGATCCTGGGTTTTTCTGGTTTCGATCACGTTGTATTGTGGTACCACACTGATACAGACCATTAAACCTGGTTTGGATTAATATTTTAATGGATAACACATGTTAGGTCTAGGTTAGGTCTGGGATTTGCCCTCATCAGGGTCATACTTTCGCATTTTTAACATACATGTTGAACAGATCCCTGGATTTTACTGGTTTGGATCACGTGGTAATGTGGTACCACACTGAAACAGTCAATTAAACCTGTATTCCATCAATATTTTAGAGGATAACATATGTTAGGCCCGGGTTAGGTCCAGGATTTGCCCTCTTCAATCTCATACATTCGCATTCTTCACATACTTCTTGAACAGATCCTGGGTTTTTACTGGATTGGATCACGTAGTAATGTGGTACCACACTGAAACAGTCGATTAAACCTGGTTTCGATCAATATTTTTGAGGATAACGCATGTTAGATCTAGGTTAGGCCTGGGATTTTCCCTCATCAGACTCATACTTTCGCATTCTTCCCATACTTGTTGAACAGATCCTGGGTTTCTTCTGGTTTGGATAACGTAGTAATGTGGTACCACACTGAAACAGTCAATTAAACCTGGTTTCGATCAATATTTTAGAGGATAACGCATGTTAGGTCTAGCTTAGGTCTGGGATTTGCCCTCATCAGGGTCATAATTTCGCAGTTATAACATACATGTTGACCTGATCGGGGGGTTTTTCTGCTTTGGATCACGTAACAAATCGGTACCACATTAAAACAGTCAATTAAACCTGGTTTCGATCAATGTTTTAGAGGATAACGCAAGTTATGTCTGGGATAGTTCTGGGATTTGCCCTCATCAGGCTCATACTTTCGCGTTTTTCATATACTTGTTGAACAGATCCTGGGTTTTTCTGGTTTTGATCACGTAGTATTGTGGTACCATACTGAGACAGACCATTAAACCTGGTTTCGATTAATATTTTAGAGGATAACACATGTTAGGCCTAGGTTAGGTCGGGAATTTGCCCTCATCAGGGTCATACTTTCGCATTCTTCACATACTTGTTGAACAGATCCTGGGTTTTTCTCTGGTTTGGATCACGTAGTAATGTGGTACCACACTGAAACAGTCGATTAAACCTGGTTTCGATGAATATTTTTGAGGATAACGCATGTTAGGTCGAGGTTACGCCTGGGATTTTCCCTCATCAGACTCATAGATTCGCATCCTTCACATACTTGTTGAACAGATCCTGGGTTTTTTCTCGTTTGGATCACGCAGTAATGTGGTACCACACGGAAACAGTCAACTGAACCTGGTTTCCATCAATATTTTAGAGGATAACGCAAGTTAGGTCTGGGATAGGTCTGGGATTTGCCCTCATCAGGGTCAAATTTTCGCATTTTTCACATACTTGTTGAACAGATCCTGGAATTTTTTCTGGTTTGGATCATGTGGTAGTGTGGTACCACACTGAAACAGACCATTAAAACTGGTGTCGATTGATATTTTAGAGGATAACACATGTTAGGTCTAGGTTAGGTCTGGGATTTGCCCTCATCCGGGTCATACTTTCGCATAATTCTCATACTTGTTGAACAGATCCCTGGCTTTTTCTGGTTTGGATCACGTACTAATGTGGTCCCACTCTGAAACAGTCCATTAAACCTGGGTTCGATCAATATTTTAGAGGATAACGCATGTTAGGGGTAGGTTAGCCCTGGGATTTGCACTCATCAGGGTCATATTTTCGCATTTTTCACATACTTGTTGAACAGATCCTGGGCTTTTCTGGTTTGGATCACGTAGTAATGTGGTACCACACTGAAACAGTCGATTAATCCTGATTTCGATCAATATTTTAGAGGATAACACACGTTAAGTCTAGGTTAGGTCTAGGATTTGCCCTCACCAGACTCATACTTTCGCATTCTTCACATACTTCTTGAACAGATCCTGGGTTTTTTCTTGTTTCGATCACGTAGTAATGTGGTACCACACTGAGACAGTCAATTAAACCCGGTTTCGATGATTATTTTAGAGGATAACACATGTTAGGCCTAGGTTAGGTCTGGTATTTGCCCTCATCAGGGTCATACTTTCGCAGTTTTCAAATACATGTTGACCTGATCGATGGTTTTTTCTGCTTTGGATCACGAAGTAAAGTGGTACCACCCTGAAACAGTCAATTAAACCTGGTTTCGATCAATATTTTATAGGATAACGCAAGTTAAGTCTGCGACAGGCCTGGGATTTGCCCTCATTAGGATCATATTTTCGCGTTTTTCACATACTTGTTGAGCAGATCCCAGGCTTTTTCTGGTTTGGATCACGTACTAATGTGGTACCACTCAGAAACAGTCCATTCAACCTGTTTTCGATAAATATTTTAGAGGATAGCGCATGTTAGGTCTAGGTTAGGCCAGGGATTTGCCCTCATCAGGGTCATAGTTTCGCAGTTTTAACATACATGTTGACCTGAGCGAGGGTTTTTTCTGCTTTGGATCACGTAGTAATGTGGTACCACACTGAAACAGTCAATTAAATCTGGTCTTGACAAAATATTTTAGAGGATAACGCATGTTAGGTCTGGGTTAGGTCTAGGATTTGCCCTCATCAGGCTCATACTGTCGCATATTTCTCATACTTGTTGGCTAGATCCTGGGCTTTTTCTGGTTTGGATCACGTAGTAATGTGGTACCACACTCAAGCAGTTGATTAAACCTTGTTTCGATCAATATTTTATAGGATAACGCAAGTTAGGTCTGGGATTTTCCCTCATCAGGGTCATATTTTTGCGTTTTTCCCATACTTGTTGAGCAGATCCCAGGCTTTTTCTGGTTTGGATCACGTACTAATGTGGTACCACTCGGAAACAGTCCATTCAACGTGGTTTCGATCAATATTTTAGAGGATAACGCATGTTAGGTCTAGGTTAGGCCAGGGATTTGCCCTCATCAGGGTCATACTTTCGCAGTTTTAACATACATGTTGACCTGAGCGAGGGTTTTTTGTGCTTTGGATCACGTAGTAATGTGGTACCACACTGAAGCAGTCAATTAAATCTGGTCTTGATAAATATTTAAGAGGATAACGCATGTTAGGTCTGGGTTAGGTCTAGGATTTGCCCTCATCAGTCTCATACTTTCGCATTCTTCACATACTTCTTGAACAGATCCTGGGTTTTTTCTAGGTTCGATCACGTAGTAATGTGGTACCACACTGTAACAGACCATTAAACCTGGTTTCGATTAATATTTTAGAGGATAACACATGTTAGGTCTAGGTTAGGTCCGGGATTTGCCCTCATCAGGGTCATACTTTCGCAGTTTTAAAATACATGTTGACCCGATCGAGGGTTTTTTTTGCTTTGGATCACGTAGTAAAGTGGTACCACACAGAAACAGTCAATTAAACCTGGTTTCGATCAATATTTTAGAGGATAACGCATGTTAGGTCTCGGTTAGGCCTCGGATTTGCCCTCATCAGGGTCATACTTTCGCATTCTTCACATACTTCTTGAACAGATCCTGGGTTTTTTCTAGGTTCGATCACGTAGTAATGTGGTACCACACTGTAACAGACCATTAAACCTGGTTTCGATTAATATTTTAGAGGATACACATGATAGGTCTAGGTTAGGTCTGGGATTTGCCCTCATCAGGGTCATACTTTCGCAGTTTTAAAATACATGTTGACCTGATCGATGGTTTTTTTTGCTTTGGATCACGTAGTAAAGTGGTACCACACTGAAACAGTCAATTAAACCTGGCTTCGATCAATATTTTAGAGAATAATTCATGTTAGGTCTGGGTTAGGTCTGGGATTTGCTCTCATGAGGCTCGTACTTTCGCATATTTCTCATACTTGATGGCCAGAACCTGGGCTTTTTCTGGTTTGGATCACGTAGTAACGTGGTACCACACTGAAACAGTCCATTAAACCTGGTTTCGATCAATATTTTTGAGGATAACGCAAGTTATGTCTGGATTAGCTCTGGGATTTGCCATCATCAGGCACATACTTTCGCATACTTCTCATTCTTGTTGGCCAGATCCTTTTCTTCCACTGGTTTGGATCACGTAGTAATGTGATGCCACACTGAAACAGTCAATTAATCCTGGTCTTGATAAATATTTTAGAGGATAACGCAAGTTATGTCTGGGTTAGGTCGGGGATGTGCCCTCGTCAGGCTCATACTTTCGCATATATCTCATACTTCATGGCTAGATCCTGGGCTTTTTCTGCATTAGATCACGTAGTAAAGTGGTACCACACTGAGACAGTCAATTAATCCTGGTCTTGGTAATTATTTTAGAGGATAACGCAAGTTATGTCTGGGTAAGTTCTGGGATTTGACCTCATCAGGCTCAGACTTTCGCGTTTTTCACATACTTGTTGAACAGATCCTGGGTTTTTTCTTGTTTGGATCACGTAGTAATGTGGTACCACACTAAAACAGTCCATTAAACCTGGTTTCGATCAATATTTTAGAGAATAATTCTTGTTAGGTCTGGGATTTGCTCACATCAGGCTCATTCTTTCGCATATTTCTCATACTTGATGGCTAGGTCCTAGGCTCTTTCTGGATTGCATCACGTAGTAATGTAGTACCACACTGAAACAGTCAATAAAACCTGGTTTCGATCAATATTTTAGAGGATAACGCATGTTAGGTCTGGAATAGGTCTGGGATTTGCCCCCATCAGACTCATACTTTCGCATTTTTCACATACTTGTTGAACAGATCCTGGGTTTTTTTCTGGTTTGGATCACGTAGTAGTGTGGTACCACACTGAAACAGCCGATTAAACCTGGTTTCGATCAATATTTTAGAGGATAACGCATGTTATGTCTAGGTTAGGCCTGGGATTTGCCCTCATCAGACTCATACTTTCGCATTCTTCACATACTTGTTGAACGGATCCTGGGTTTTTTCTGGTTTGCATCACGTTGTAATGTGGTACCACACTGAAACAATCAGTTAAACCTGGTCTTGATAAATATATTAGAGGATAACGCATGTTAGGTCTGGGATAGGTCTGGGATTTGCCCTCATCAGGGACATACTTTCGCAGTTTTAACATACATGTTGACCTGATCGAGGTTTTTTTCTCCTTTGGATCACGTAGTAAAGTGGTACCACACTAAAACAGTCAATTAAACCTGGTTTCGATCAAAATTTTAGAGGATAACGCAAGTTATGTCTGGGATAGGTCTGGGATTTGCCCACATCAGACTCATACTTTCGCGTTTTTCACATACTTGTTGAACAGATCCTGGGTTTTTTCTGGTTTGGATCACGCAGTAATGTGGTACCACACTGCAACAGTCCACTAAACCTGGTTTCGATCAATATTTTAGAAGATAACGCATGTTATGTCTAGGTTAGGCCTGGGATTTGCCCTCATCGGACTCATACTTACGCATACTTCACATACTTGTTAAACAGATCCTGGGTTTTTTTCTGGTTTGGATCACGTAGTAATGTGGTACCACACTGAAACAGTCGATTAAACCTGGTTTCGATCAATATTTTTGAGGATAACACACGTTAAGTCTAGGTTAGGTCTAGGATTTGCCCTCACCAGACTCATACTTTCGCATTCTTCACATACTTCTTGAACAGATCCTGGGCTTTTCTGGTTTGGATCACGTAGTAATGTGGTACCACACTGAAACAGTCGATTAATCCTGATTTCGATCAATATTTTAGAGGATAACACACGTTAAGTCTAGGTTAGGTCTAGGATTTTCACTCATCAGACTCATACTTTCGCATTTTTCACATACTTGTTGAACAGATCCTGGGCTTTTCTGGTTTGGATCACGTAGTAATGTGGTACCACACTGAAACAGTCGATTAATCCTGATTTCGATCAATATTTTAGAGGAAAACACACGTTATTTCTAGGTTAGGTCTAGGATTTGCCCTCACCAGACTCATACTTTCGCATTCTTCACATACTTCTTGAACAGATCCTGGGTTTTTTCTTGTTTCGATCACGTAGTAATGTGGTACCACACTGAGACAGTCAATTAAACCCGGTTTCGATGATTATTTTAGAGGATAACACATGTTAGGTCTAGGTTAGGTCTGGTATTTGCCCTCATCAGGGTCATACTTTCGCAGTTTTCAAATACATGTTGACCTGATCGATGGTTTTTTCTGCTTTGGATCACGTAGTAAAGTGGTACCACCCTGAAACAGTCAATTAAACCTGGTTTCGATCAATATTTTATAGGATAACGCAAGTTAGGTCTGCGACAGGCCTGGGATTTGCCCTCATTAGGATCATATTTTCGCGTTTTTCACATACTTGTTGAGCAGATCCCAGGCTTTTTCTGGTTTGGATCACGTACTAATGTGGTACCACTCAGAAACAGTCCATTCAACCTGTTTTCGATAAATATTTTAGAGGATAGCGCATGTTAGGTCTAGGTTAGGCCAGGGATTTGCCCTCATCAGGGTCATAGTTTCGCAGTTTTAACATACATGTTGACCTGAGCGAGGGTTTTTTCTGCTTTGGATCACGTAGTAATGTGGTACCACACTGAAACAGTCAATTAAATCTGGTCTCGACAAAATATTTTAGAGGATAACGCATGTTAGGTCTGGGTTAGGTCTAGGATTTGCCCTCATCAGGCTCATACTGTCGCATATTTCTCATACTTGTTGGCTAGATCCTGGGCTTTTTCTGGTGTGGATCACGTAGTAATGTGGTACCACACTCAAGCAGTTGATTAAACCTTGTTTCGATCAATATTTTATAGGATAACGCAAGTTAGGTCTGGGATTTTCCCTCATCAGGGTCATATTTTTGCGTTTTTCCCATACTTGTTGAGCAGATCCCAGGCTTTTTCTGGTTTGGATCACGTACTAATGTGGTACCACTCGGAAACAGTCCATTCAACGTGGTTTCGATCAATATTTTAGAGGATAACGCATGTTAGGTCTAGGTTAGGCCAGGGATTTGCCCTCATCAGGGTCATACTTTCGCAGTTTTAACATACATGTTGACCTGAGCGAGGGTTTTTTGTGCTTTGGATCACGTAGTAATGTGGTACCACACTGAAGCAGTCAATTAAATCTGGTCTTGATAAATATTTAAGAGGATAACGCATGTTAGGTCTGGGTTAGGTCTAGGATTTGCCCTCATCAGTCTCATACTTTCGCATTCTTCACATACTTCTTGAACAGATCCTGGGTTTTTTCTAGGTTCGATCACGTAGTAATGTGGTACCACACTGTAACAGACCATTAAACCTGGTTTCGATTAATATTTTAGAGGATAACACATGTTAGGTCTAGGTTAGGTCCGGGATTTGCCCTCATCAGGGTCATACTTTCGCAGTTTTAAAATACATGTTGACCCGATCGAGGGTTTTTTTTGCTTTGGATCACGTAGTAAAGTGGTACCACACAGAAACAGTCAATTAAACCTGGTTTCGATCAATATTTTTGAGGATAACGCAAGTTATGTCTGGAGTAGTTCTGGGATTTGCCATCATCAGGCTCATACTTTCGCATACTTCTCATTCTTGTTGGCCAGATCCTTTCCTTCCACTGGTTTGGATCATGTAGTAATGTGATGCCACACTGAAGCAGTCAATTAATCCTGGTCTTGATAAATATTTTAGAGGATAACGCAAGTTATGTCTGGGTTAGGTCGGGGATGTGCCCTCGTCAGGCTCATACTTTCGCATATATCTCATACTTCATGGCTAGATCCTGGGCTTTTTCTGCATTAGATCACGTAGTAAAGTGGTACCACACTGAGACAGTCAATTAATCCTGGTCTTGATAATTATTTTAGAGGATAACGCAAGTTATGTCTGGGTAAGTTCTGGGATTTGACCTCATCAGGCTCAGACTTTCGCGTTTTTCACATACTTGTTGAACAGATCCTGGGTTTTTTCTTGTTTGGATCACGTAGTAATGTGGTACCACACTAAAACAGTCCATTAAACCTGGTTTCGATCAATATTTTAGAGAATAATTCTTGTTAGGTCTGGGATTTGCTCACATCAGGCTCATTCTTTCGCATATTTCTCATACTTGATGGCTAGGTCCTAGGCTCTTTCTGGATTGCATCACGTAGTAATGTAGTACCACACTGAAACAGTCAATAAAACCTGGTTTCGATCAATATTTTAGAGGATAACGCATGTTAGGTCTGGAATAGGTCTGGGATTTGCCCCCATCAGACTCATACTTTCGCATTTTTCACATACTTGTTGAACAGATCCTGGGTTTTTTTCTGGTTTGGATCACGTAGTAGTGTGGTACCACACTGAAACAGCCGATTAAACCTGGTTTCGACCAATATTTTAGAGGATAACGCATGTTATGTCTAGGTTAGGCCTGGGATTTGCCCTCATCAGACTCATACTTTCGCATTCTTCACATACTTGTTGAACGGATCCTGGGTTTTTTCTGGTTTGCATCACGTTGTAATGTGGTACCACACTGAAACAATCAGTTAAACCTGGTCTTGATAAATATATTAGAGGATAACGCATGTTAGGTCTGGGATAGGTCTGGGATTTGCCCTCATCAGGGACATACTTTCGCAGTTTTAACATACATGTTGACCTGATCGAGGGTTTTTTCTCCTTTGGATCACGTAGTAAAGTGGTACCACACTAAAACAGTCAATTAAACCTGGTTTCGATCAAAATTTTAGAGGATAACGCAAGTTATGTCTGGGATAGGTCTGGGATTTGCCCTCATCAGACTCATACTTTCGCGTTTTTCACATACTTGTTGAACAGATCCTGGGTTTTTTCTGGTTTGGATCACGCAGTAATGTGGTACCACACCGCAACAGTCCACTAAACCTGGTTTCGATCAATATTTTAGAAGATAACGCATGTTATGTCTAGGTTAGGCCTGGGATTTGCCCTCATCGGACTCATACTTACGCATACTTCACATACTTGTTAAACAGATCCTGGGTTTTTTTCTGGTTTGGATCACGTAGTAATGTGGTACCACACTGAAACAGTCGATTAAACCTGGTTTCGATCAATATTTTTGAGGATAACACACGTTAAGTCTAGGTTAGGTCTAGGATTTGCCCTCACCAGACTCATACTTTCGCATTCTTCACATACTTCTTGAACAGATCCTGGGCTTTTCTGGTTTGGATCACGTAGTAATGTGGTACCACACTGAAACAGTCGATTAATCCTTATTTCGATCAATATTTTAGAGGATAACACACGTTAAGTCTAGGTTAGGTCTAGGATTTTCACTCATCAGACTCATACTTTCGCATTTTTCACATACTTGTTGAACAGATCCTGGGCTTTTCTGGTTTGGATCACGTAGTAATGTGGTACCACACTGAAACAGTCGATTAATCCTGATTTCGATCAATATTTTAGAGGATAACACACGTTAAGTCTAGGTTAGGTCTAGGATTTGCCCTCACCAGACTCATAATTTCGCATTCTTCACATACTTCTTGAACAGATCCTGGGTTTTTTCTTGTTTCGATCACGTAGTAATGTGGTACCACACTGAGACAGTCAATTAAACCCGGTTTCGATGATTATTTTAGAGGATAACACATGTTAGGTCTAGGTTAGGTCTGGTATTTGCCCTCATCAGGGTCATACTTTCGCAGTTTTCAAATACATGTTGACCTGATCGATGGTTTTTTCTGCTTTGGATCACGTAGTAAAGTGGTACCACCCTGAAACAGTCAATTAAACCTGGTTTCGATCAATATTTTATAGGATAACGCAAGTTAGGTCTGCGACAGGCCTGGGATTTGCCCTCATTAGGATCATATTTTCGCGTTTTTCACATACTTGTTGAGCAGATCCCAGGCTTTTTCTGGTTTGGATCACGTACTAATGTGGTACCACTCAGAAACAGTCCATTCAACCTGTTTTCGATAAATATTTTAAAGGATAGCGCATGTTAGGTCTAGGTTAGGCCAGGGATTTGCCCTCATCAGGGTCATAGTTTCGCAGTTTTAACATACATGTTGACCTGAGCGAGGGTTTTTTCTGCTTTGGATCACGTAGTAATGTGGTACCACACTGAAACAGTCAATTAAATCTGGTCTTGACAAAATATTTTAGAGGATAACGCATGTTAGGTCTGGGTTAGGTCTAGGATTTGCCCTCATCAGGCTCATACTGTCGCATATTTCTCATACTTGTTGGCTAGATCCTGGGCTTTTTCTGGTTTGGATCACGTAGTAATGTGGTACCACACTCAAGCAGTTGATTAAACCTTGTTTCGATCAATATTTTATAGGATAACGCAAGTTAGGTCTGGGATTTTCCCTCATCAGGGTCATATTTTTGCGTTTTTCCCATACTTGTTGAGCAGATCCCAGGCTTTTTCTGGTTTGGATCACGTACTAATGTGGTACCACTCGGAAACAGTCCATTCAACGTGGTTTCGATCAATATTTTAGAGGATAACGCATGTTAGGTCTAGGTTAGGCCAGGGATTTGCCCTCATCAGGGTCATACTTTCGCAGTTTTAACATACATGTTGACCTGAGCGAGGGTTTTTTGTGCTTTGGATCACGTAGTAATGTGGTACCACACTGAAGCAGTCAATTAAATCTGGTCTTGATAAATATTTAAGAGGATAACGCATGTTAGGTCTGGGTTAGGTCTAGGATTTGCCCTCATCAGTCTCATACTTTCGCATTCTTCACATACTTCTTGAACAGATCCTGGGTTTTTTCTAGGTTCGATCACGTAGTAATGTGGTACCACACTGTAACAGACCATTAAACCTGGTTTCGATTAATATTTTAGAGGATAACACATGTTAGGTCTAGGTTAGGTCCGGGATTTGCCCTCATCAGGGTCATACTTTCGCAGTTTTAAAATACATGTTGACCCGATCGAGGGTTTTTTTTGCTTTGGATCACGTAGTAAAGTGGTACCACACAGAAACAGTCAATTAAACCTGGTTTCGATCAATATTTTTGAGGATAACGCAAGTTATGTCTGGGTAAGTTCTGAGATTTGACCTCATCAGGCTCAGACTTTCGCGTTTTTCACATACTTGTTGGCTAGATCCTGGGCTTTTTCTGGTTTGGATCACGTAGTAATGTGGTACCACACTGAAACAGTCGATTAAACCTTGTTTCGATCAATATTTTATAGGATAACGCTAGTTAGGTCTGGGATTTTCCCTCATCAGGGTCATATTTTTGCATTTTTCACATACTTGTTGAGCAGATCCCAGGCTTTTTCTGGTTTGGATCACGTACTAATGTGGTACCACTCGGAAACAGTCCATTCAACGTGGTTTCGATCAATATTTTATAGGATAACGCAAGTTAGGTCTGCGGCAGGACTGGGATTTGCCCTCATTAGGATCATATTTTCGCGTTTTTCACATACTTGTTGAACAGATCCTGGGTTTTTTCTGCTTTGGATCACGTAATAATGTGGGACCACACTGAAACAGTCAATTAAACCTGGTCTTGATAGATATTTTAGAGGATAACGCATGTTAGGTCTGGGTTAGGTTTAGGATTTGCCCTGATCAGGCTCATACTGTCGCATATTTCTCATACATCTTGAACAGATCCTGGGTTTTTTCTTGTTTCGATCACGTAGTAATGTGGTACCACACTGAGACAGTCAATTAAACCCGGTTTCGATGAATATTTTAGAGGATAACACGTGTTAGGTCTAGGTTAGGTCTGGGATTTGCCCCCATCAGGGTCATACTTTCGCAGTTTTCAAATACATGTTGACATGATCGATGGTTTTTTCTGCTTTGGATCACGTAGTAAAGTGGTACCACCCTGAAACAGTCAATTAAACCTGGTTTCGATCAATATTTTATAGGATAACGCAAGTTAGGTCTGCGACAGGACTGGGATTTGCCCTCATTAGGATCATATTTTCGCGTTTTTCACATACTTGTTGAGCAGATCCCAGGCTTTTTCTGGTTTGGATCACGTACTAATGTGGTACCACTCAGAAACAGTCCATTCAACCTGGTTTCGATAAATATTTTAGAGGATAACGCATCTTAGGTCTAGGTTAGGCCAGGGATTTGCCCTCATCAGGGTCATACTTTCGCATTCTTCACATACTTCTTGAACAGATCCTGGGTTTTTTCTAGGTTCGATCACGTAGTAATGTGGTACCACACTGTAACAGACCATTAAACCTGGTTTCGATTAATATTTTAGAGGATAACACATGATAGGTCTAGGTTAGGTCTGGGATTTGCCCTCATCAGGGTCATACTTTCGCAGTTTTAAAATACATGTTGACCTGATCGATGGTTTTTTTTGCTTTGGATCACGTAGTAAAGTGGTACCACACTGAAACAGTCAATTAAACCTGGTTTCGATCAATATTTTATAGGATAACGCAAGTTAGGTCTGCGACAGGACTGGGATTTGCCCTCATTAGGATCATATTTTCGCGTTTTTCACATACTTGTTGAGCAGATCCCAGGCTTTTTCTGGTTTGGATCACGTACTAATGTGGTACCACTCAGAAACAGTCCATTCAACCTGGTTTCGATAAATATTTTAGAGGATAACGCATCTTAGGTCTAGGTTAGGCCAGGGATTTGCCCTCATCAGGGTCATACTTTCGCATTCTTCACATACTTCTTGAACAGATCCTGGGTTTTTTCTAGGTTCGATCACGTAGTAATGTGGTACCACACTGTAACAGACCATTAAACCTGGTTTCGATTAATATTTTAGAGGATAACACATGATAGGTCTAGGTTAGGTCTGGGATTTGCCCTCATCAGGGTCATACTTTCGCAGTTTTAAAATACATGTTGACCTGATCGATGGTTTTTTTTGCTTTGGATCACGTAGTAAAGTGGTACCACACTGAAACAGTCAATTAAACCTGGTTTCGATCAATATTTTAGAGAATAATTCATGTTAGGTCTGGGTTAGGTCTGGGATTTGCTCTCATGAGGCTCGTACTTTCGCATATTTCTCATACTTGATGGCCAGAACCTGGGCTTTTTCTGGTTTGGATCACGTAGTAACGTGGTACCACACTGAAACAGTCCATTAAACCTGGTTTCGATCAATATTTTTGAGGATAACGCAAGTTATGTCTGGATTAGCTCTGGGATTTGCCATCATCAGGCACATACTTTCGCATACTTCTCATTCTTGTTGGCCAGATCCTTTTCTTCCACTGGTTTGGATCACGTAGTAATGTGATGCCACACTGAAACAGAAAATTAATCCTGGTCTTGATAAATATTTTAGAGGATAACGCAAGTTATGTCTGGGTTAGGTCGGGGATGTGCCCTCGTCAGGCTCATACTTTCGCATATATCTCATACTTCATGGCTAGATCCTGGGCTTTTTCTGCATTAGATCACGTAGTAAAGTGGTACCACACTGAGACAGTCAATTAATCCTGGTCTTGATAATTATTTTAGAGGATAACGCAAGTTATGTCTGGGTAAGTTCTGGGATTTGACCTCATCAGGCTCAGACTTTCGCG
Organism: Colletes latitarsis; assembly: GCF_051014445.1. Lineage (NCBI taxonomy): Eukaryota > Metazoa > Arthropoda > Insecta > Hymenoptera > Colletidae > Colletes > Colletes latitarsis. Next base: position 19,609,666 of record NC_135136.1, read on the forward strand.
TTTTTCACATACTTGTTGAACAGATCCTGGGTTTTTTCTTGTTTGGATCACGTAGTAATGTGGTACCACACTAAAACAGTCCATTAAACCTGGTTTCGATCAATATTTTAGAGAATAATTCTTGTTAGGTCTGGGATTTGCTCACATCAGGCTCATTCTTTCGCATATTTCTCATACTTGATGGCTAGGTCCTAGGCTCTTTCTGGATTGCATCACGTAGTAATGTAGTACCACACTGAAACAGTCAATAAAACCTGGTTTCGATCAATATTTTAGAGGATAACGCATGTTAGGTCTGGAATAGGTCTGGGATTTGCCCCCATCAGACTCATACTTTCGCATTTTTCACATACTTGTTGAACAGATCCTGGGTTTTTTTTCTGGTTTGGATCACGTAGTAGTGTGGTACCACACTGAAACAGCCGATTAAACCTGGTTTCGATCAATATTTTAGAGGATAACGCATGTTAGGTCTGGGATAGGTCTGGGATTTGCCCTCATCAGGGACATACTTTCGCAGTTTTAACATACATGTTGACCTGATCGAGGGTTTTTTCTCCTTTGGATCACGTAGTAAAGTGGTACCACACTAAAACAGTCAATTAAACCTGGTTTCGATCAAAATTTTAGAGGATAACGCAAGTTATGTCTGGGATAGGTCTGGGATTTGCCCTCATCAGACTCATACTTTCGCGTTTTTCACATACTTGTTGAACAGATCCTGGGTTTTTTCTGGTTTGGATCACGCAGTAATGTGGTACCACACTGCAACAGTTCACTAAACCTGGTTTCGATCAATATTTTAGAAGATAACGCATGTTATGTCTAGGTTAGGCCTGGGATTTGCCCTCATCAGACTCATACTTACGCATACTTCACATACTTGTTAAACAGATCCTGGGTTTTTTTCTGGTTTGGATCACGTAGTAATGTGGTACCACACTGAAACAGTCGATTAAACCTGGTTTCGATCAATATTTTTGAGGATAACGCATGCTAGGTCTAGGTTAGGCCTGGGATTTGCCCTCATCAGACTCATACTTTCGCATTCTTCACATACTTGTTGAACGGATCCTGGGTTTTTTCTGGTTTGCATCACGTTGTAATGTGGTACCACACTGAAACAATCAGTTAAACCTGGTCTTGATAAATATATTAGAGGATAACGCATGTTAGGTCTGGGATAGGTCTGGGATTTGCCCTCATCAGGGACATACTTTCGCAGTTTTAACATACATGTTGACCTGATCGAGGGTTTTTTCTCCTTTGGATCACGTAGTAAAGTGGTACCACACTAAAACAGTCAATTAAACCTGGTTTCGATCAAAATTTTAGAAGATAACGCATGTTATGTCTAGGTTAGGCCTGGGATTTGCCCTCATCAGACTCATACTTTCGCATTCTTCACATACTTGTTGAACGGATCCTGGGTTTTTTCTGGTTCGGATCACGTAGTAATGTGGTACCACACTGAAACATTCAATTAAACCTGGTCTTGATAAATATTTTAGAGGGTAACGCATATTAGGTCTGGGTAAGGTCTAGGATTTGCCATCATCAGGCTCATACTTTCGCATATTTCTAATACTTCATGGCTAGATCCTGGGCTATTTCTGGATCGGATCAGGTAGTAAAGTGGTGCCACACTAAAACAGTCGATTAAACCTGGTTTCGATCAATATTTTAGAGGATAACGCATGTTAGGTCTAGGTTAGGCCTGGGATTTGCCCTCATCAGTGTCATTCTTTCGCAGTTTTAACATACATGTTGACCTAATCGAGGGTTTTTTCTGCTTTGCATCACGTAGTAAAGTGGTACCACACTAAAATAGCCAATTAAACCTGGTCTTGATAAATATTTTTGAGGATAACGCATGTTAGGTCTAGGTTAGGCCTGTGATTTGCCCTGATCAGGGACATACTTTCGCAGTTTTAACATACATGTTGACATGATCGAGGGTTTTTTCTCCTTTGGATCACGTAGTAAAGTGGTACCACACTAAAACAGTCAATTAAACCTGGTTTCGATCAATATTTTAGAGGATAACGCAAGTTATGTCTGGGATAGGTCTGGGATTTGCCCTCATCAGACTCATACTTTCGCGTTTTTCACATACTTGTTGAGCAGATCCTGGGTTTTTTATGGTATGGATCACGTAGTAATGTGGTACCACACTAAAACAGTCCATAAAACCTGGTTTCGATCAATATTTTAGAGAATAATTCTTGTTAGGTCTAGGTTAGGTCTGGGATTTGCTCACATCAGGCTCATTCTTTCGCATATTTCTCATACATGATGGCTAGATCCTAGGCTCTTTCTGGATTGCATCACGTAGTAATGTAGTACCACACTGAAACAGTCAATAAAACCTGATTTCCATCAATATTTTAGAGAATCGTTCATGATAGGTCTAGTTTAAGTGTGGGATTTGCTCTCATCAGACTCATTCTTTCGCATATTTCTCATACTTGAAGGCTAGATCCTGGGCTTTTTCTGGATTGCATCACGTAGTAATGTAGTACAACACTGAAACAGTCAATTAAACCTGGTTGCCATCAATATTTTAGAGGACAACGCATGTTAGGTCTAGGCTAGTCCTGGGATTTGCCCTCATCGGGGTCATACTATCACAGTTTTAACATACATGTTGACCTGATCGAGAGTTTTCTCTGCTTTGGATCACGTAGTAAAGTGGTACCACACTGAAACAGTCAACTAAACCTGGTTTCGATCAATATTTTAGAGGATAACGCATGTTAGGTCTAGGTTAGGCCTCGGATTTGCCCTCATCAGGGTCATACTTTCGCAGTTTTAACATACATGTTGACCTGATCGAGGGTTTTTTCTGCTTTCGATCACATAGTAAAGTGGTACCACACTGAAACAGTCGATTAAACCTGGTTTCGATCAATATTTTAGAGGATAACGCAAGTTAGGTCTGGGATAGGTCTGGGATTTGCCCTCATCAGACACATACTTTCGCGTTTTTCACATACTTGTTGAACAGATCCTGGGTTTTTTATGGTTTGGTTCACGTAGTAATGTGGTACCTCACTGAAACAGTCCATTAAACCTGGTTTCGATCAATATTTTAGAGGACGACGCAAGTTAGGTCTGGGATAGTTGTGGGATTTGCCCTCATCAGGGTCATACTTTCGCAGTTTTAACATACATGTTGACCTGATCGAGGGTTTTTTCTGCTTTCGATCACGTAGTAAAGTGGTACCACACTGAAACAGTCCATTAAACCTGGTTTCGATCAATATTTTAGAGGATAACGCAAGTTAGGTCTGGGATAGGTCTGGGATTCGCCCTCATCAGGCTCATACTTTCGCGTTTTTCACATACTTCTTGAACAGATCCTGGGTTTTTTCTGGTTTGGGTCACGTAGTAATGTGAAACCACATTGAAACAGTCCATTAAACCTGGTTCCGATTAATATTTTAGAGGATAACGCATGTTAGGTCTAGGTTAGGTCTGGGATTTGCCCTCATCAGGCTCATACTTTCGCAGTTTTAACATACATGTTGACCTGATCGAGGGTTTTTTCAGCTTTGGATCACGTAGTAAAGTGGTACCACACTGAAACTGTCCATTAAACTTGGTTTCGATCAATATTTTCGATGATGACGCTTGTTAGGTCTAGGTTAGTTCTGGGATTTGCTCTCATAAGGCTCATTCTTTCGCATATTTCACATACTTGTTAAACAGATCCTGGGTTTTTTTTCTGGTTTGGATCACGTAGTAGTGTGGTACCACACTGAAACAGCCGATTAAACCTGGTTTCGATCAATATTTTAGAGGATAACGCATGTTATGTCTAGGTTAGGCCTGGGATTTGCCCTCATCAGACTCATACTTTCGCATTCTTCACATACTTGTTGAACGGATCCTGGGTTTTTTCTGCTTTGGATCAAGTAGAAAAGTGGTGCCACACTAAAACAGTCTATTAAACCTGGTTTCGATCAATATTTTAGAGGATAACGCATGTTAGGTCTAGGTTAGGCCTGGGATTTGCCCTCATCAGTGTCATACTTTTGCAGTTTTAACATATATGTTGCCCTAATCGAGGGTTTTTTCTGGTTTGGATTACGTAGCAAAGTGGTACCACACTAAAACAGTCAATTAAACCTGGTTTCGATCAATATTTTAGAGGATAACGCAAGTTATGTCTGGGTTAGGCCTGGGATTATCACCCATCAGACTCATACTTTCGCGTTTTTCACATACTTGTTGAACTGATCCTGGGTTTTTTTCTGGTTTGGATCGCGCAGTAATGTGGTACCACACTGAAACAGTCCATTAAACCTGGTATCGATCAATATTTTAGAGAATAATTCATGTTAGGTCTAGGTTTGGTCTGGGATTTGCTCACATAAGTCTCATTCTTTCGCATATTTCTCATACTTGATGGCTAGATCCTAGGCTTTCTCTGGATTGCATCACGTAGTAATGTAGTACCACACTAAAACAGTCTATTAAACCTGGTTTCGATCAATATTTTAGAGGATAACGCATGTTAGGTCCAAGTTAGGCCTGGGATTTGCCCTCATCAGTGTCATGCTTTTGCAGTTTTAACATATATGTTGCCCTAATCGAGGGTTTTTTCTGCTTTCGATCACGTCGCAAAGTGGTACCACACTAAAACAGTCAATTAAACCTGGTTTCGATAAATATTTTAGAGGACAACGCAAGTTATGCCTGGGATAGGCCTGGGATTTGCCCTCATCAGTGTCATACTTTTGCAGTTTTAACATACATGTTGACCTAATCGAGGGTTTTTTCTGCTTTGGATCAAGTAGAAGAGTGGTGCCACACTAAAACAGTCCATTAAACCTGGTTTCGATCAATATTTTAGTGGATAACGCATGTTAGGTCCAGGTTAGGCCTGGGACTTGCCCTCATCAGTGTCATGCTTTTGCAGTTTTAACATATATGTTGCCCTAATCGAGGGTTTTTTCTGCTTTGGATCACGCAGTAATGTGGTACCACACTGCAACATTCCACTAAACCTGGTTTCGATCAATATTTTAGAGGATAACGCATGTTATGTCTAGGTTAGGCCTGGTATTTGCCCTCATCAGACTCATACTTACGCATACTTCACATACCTGTTAAACAGATCCTGGGTTTTCTTCTGGTTTGGATCACGTAGTTATGTGGTACCACACTGAAACAGTCGATTAAACCTGGTCTTGATAAATATTTTAGAGGGTAACGCATATTAGGTCTGGGTAAGGTCTAGGATTTGCCATCATCAGGCTCATACTTTCGCATATTTCTAATACTTCATGGCTAGATCCTGGGCTATTTCTGGATCGGATCACGTAGTAATGTGGTACCACACTGAAACAGTCGATTAAACCTGGTCTTGATAAATATTTTAGAGGGTAACGCATATTAGGTCTGGGTAAGGTCTAGGATTTGCCATCATCAGGCTCATACTTTCGCATATTTCTAATACTTCATGGCTAGATCCTGGGCTATTTCTGGATCGGATCACGTAGTAATGTGGAACCACACTGAAACAGTCCATTAAACCTGGTTTCGATCAATATTTTTGAGGATAACGCATGTTAGGTCTAGGTTAGGTCTGGGATTTGCTCTCATCAGGCACATACTTTCGCATATTTCTCATACTTGATGGTCAGATTGTGGGCTTTTTCTGGTTTGGATCACGTAGTAATGTGGTACCACACTGAAACAGTCGATTAAACCTGGTTTCGTTCAATATTTTAGAGGATAACGCAAGTTATGTCTGGTATAGGTCTGGGATTTGCCCTCATCAGACTCATACTTTCGCGTTTTTCACATACTTGTTGAACAGATCCTGGGTTTTTTCTGGTTTGGATGAGGTAGTAACGTGGTACCACACTGAAACAATCCATTAATCCTGGTTTCGATCAGTATTTTAGAGGATAACGCAAGCTAGGTCTGGGATAGGTCTGGGATTTGCCCTCATCACGCTCATAGTTCCGCGTTTTTCACATACTTGTTGATCAGATCCTGGGTTTTTTCTGCTTTGGATCCCGTAGTAATGTGGTACCACAATGAAGCAGTCCATTAAACCTGGTTTCGATCAATATTTTAGAGGATAACGCATCTTAGGTCTTGGTTAGGTCTGGGATTTGCTCTCATCAGACTCGTACTTTCGCATATTTCTCATACTTATGGCCAGATTCTGGGCCTTTTCTGGTTTGGATCGCGTAGTAATGTGGTACCACACTGCAACAGTCCACTAAACCTGGTTTCGATCAATATTTTAGAGGATAACGCATGTTATGTCTAGGTTAGGCCAGGGATTTGCCCTCATCAGACTCATACTTTCGCATTCTTCACATACTTGTTGAACGGATCCTGGGTTTTTTCTGGTTTGGATCACGTAGTAATGTGGTACCACACTGAAACATTTAATTAAACCTGGTCTTGATAAATATTTTAGAGGATAACGCATGTTAGGCCTGGGTAAGGTCTAGCATTTGCCATCATCAGGCTCATACTTTCGCATATTTCTAATACTTCATGGCTAGATCCTGGGCTTTTTCTGGAGTGCATCATGTAGTAATGTAGTACAACATTGAAACAGTCAATTAAACCTGGTTTCCATCAATATTTTAGAGGACAGCTCATGTTAGGTCTAGGTTAGGCATGGGATTTGCCCTCATCAGGGTCATACTTTCGCAGTTTTAACATACATGTTGACCTAATCGAGGGTTTATTCTGCTTTGGATCACGCAGTAATGTGGTACCACACTGCAACATTCCACTAAACCTGATTTCGATCAATATTTTCGAGGATAACACATGTTATGTCTAGGTTAGGCCTGGTATTTGCCCTCATCAGACTCATACTTACGCATACTTCACATACTTGTTAAACAGATCCTGGGTTTTCTTCTGGTTTGGATCACGTAGTAATGTGGTACCATACTGAAACAGTCGATTAAACCTGGTTTCGCTCAATATTTTTGCGGATAACGCATGTTAGGTCTAGGTTAGGCCTGGGATTATCACTCATCAGACTCATACTTTCGCATTCTTCACATACTTGTTGAACGGATCCTGGGTTTTTTCTGGTTTGGATCACGTAGTAATGTGGTACCACACTGAAACATTCAATTAAACCTGGACTTGATAAATATTTTAGAGGATAACGCATGTTAGGCCTGGGTAAGGTCTAGGATTTGCCATCATCAGGCTCATACTTTCGCATATTTCTGACACTTCATGGCTAGATCCTGGGCTATTTCTGGATTGGATCACGTAGTAATGTGGTACCACACTGAAACAGTCAATTAAACCTGGTTTCGATCAATATTTTAGAGGATAAAGCAAGTTAGGTCTGGGATAGGTCTGGGATTTGCCCTCATCAGTGTCATACTTTTGCAGTTTTAACATATATGTTGCCCTAATCGAGGGTTTTTTCTGCTTTGGATCACGCAGTAATGTGGTACCACACTGCAACATTCCACTAAACCTGATTTCGATCAATATTTTCGAGGATGACGCATGTTAGGTCTAGGTTAGGCCTGCGATTATCACTCATCAGACTCATACTTTCGCATTCTTCACATACTTGTTGAACGGATCCTGGGTTTTTTCTGGTTTGGATCACGTAGTAATGTGGTACCACACTGAAACAGTCGATTAAACCTGGTTTCGATCAATATTTTTGAGGATAACGCATGTTAGGTCTAGGCAAGGCCTGGGATTTTCACTCATCAGACTCATACTTACGCATTCTTCACATACTTGTTAAACGGATCCTGGGTTTTTTCTGGTTTGGATCACGTAGTAATGTGGTACCACACTGAAACATTCAATTAAACCTGGTCTTGATAAATATTTTAGAGGGTAACGCATATTAGGTCTGGGTAAGGTCTAGGATTTGCCATCATCAGGCTCATACTTTCGCATATTTCTAATACTTCATGGCTAGATCCTGGGCTATTTCTGGATTGGATCACGTAGTAATGTGGTACCACACTGAAACAGTCCATTAAACCTGGTTTCGATCAATATTCTAGAGGATAACGCAAGTTATGTCTGGGATAGGTCTGGGATTTGCCCTCATCAGGCTCATACTTTCGCGTTTTTCACATACTTGTTGAACAGATCCTGGGTTTTTTCTGGTTTGGATCGCGCAGTAATGTGGTACGACACTGAAACAGTCCATTAAACCTGGTTTCGATCAATATTTTAGAGAATAATTCATGTTAGGTCTAGGTTTGGTCTGGGATTTGCTCACATAAGGCTCATTCTTTCGCATATTTCTCATACTTGATGGCTAGATCCTAGGCTTTTTCTGGATTGCATCACGTAGTAATGTAGTACCACACTGAAACAGTCAATAAAACCTGGTTTCCATCAATATTTTAGAGAATAATTCATGTTAGGCCTAGGTTAGGTCTGGGATTTGCTCTCATCAGACTCATTCTTTCGCATATTTCTCATACTTGATGGCTAGATCCTGGGCTTTTTCTGGAGTGCATCACGTAGTAATGTAGTACAACATTGAAACAGTCAATTAAACCTGGTTTCCATCAATATTTTAGAGGACAGCTCATGTTAGGTCTAGGTTAGGCATGGGATTTGCCCTCATCAGGGTCATACTTTCGCAGTTTTAACATACATGTTGACCTAATCGAGGGTTTTTTCTGCTTTGGATCACGCAGTAATGTGGTACCACACTGCAACATTCCACTAAACCTGATTTCGATCAATATTTTCGAGGATAACACATGTTATGTCTAGGTTAGGCCTGGTATTTGCCCTCATCAGACTCATACTTACGCATACTTCACATTCTTGTTAAACAGATCCTGGGTTTTCTTCTGGTTTGGATCACGTAGTAATGTGGTACCATACTGAAACAGTCGATTAAACCTGGTTTCGCTCAATATTTTTGCGGATAACGCATGTTAGGTCTAGGTTAGGCCTGGGATTATCAATCATCAGACTCATACTTTCGCATTCTTCACATACTTGTTGAACGGATCCTGGGTTTTTTTCTGGTTTGGATCGCGCAGTAATGTGGTACCACACTGAAACAGTCCATTAAACCTGGTTTCGATCAATATTTTAGAGAATAATTCATGTTAGGTCTAGGTTTGGTCTGGGATTTGCTCACATAAGACTCATTCTTTCGCATATTTCTCATACTTGATGGCTAGGTCCTAGGCTTTTTCTGGATTGCATCACGTAGTAGTGTAGTACCACACTGAAACAGTCAATAAAACCTGGTTTCCATCAATATTTTAGAGAATAATTCATGTTAGGCCTAGGTTAGGTCTGGGATTTGCTCTCATCAGACTCATTCTTTCGCATATTTCTCATACTTGATGGCTAGATCTTGGCCTTTTTCTGGAGTGCATCACGTAGTAATGTAGTACAACATTGAAACAGTCAATTAAACCTGGTTTCCATCAATATTTTAGAGGACAGCGCATGTTAGGTCTAGGTTAGGCATGGGATTTGCCCTCATCAGGGTCATACTTTCGCAGTTTTAACATACATGTTGACCTAATCGTGGGTTTTTTCTGCTTTGGATCAAGTAGAAGAGTGGTGCCACACTAAAACAGTCTATTAAACCTGGTTTCGATCAATATTTTAGAGGATAACGCATGTTAGGTCCAGGTTAGGCCTGGGATTTGACCTCATCAGTGTCATGCTTTTGCAGTTTTAACATATATGTTGCCCTAATCGAGGGTTTTTTCTGCTTTGGATCACGTAGCAAAGTGGTACCACACTAAAACAGTCAATTAAACCTGGTTTCGATAAATATTTTAGAGGACAACGCAAGTTATGCCTGGGATAGGCCTGGGATTTGCCCTCATCAGTGTCATACTTTTGCAGTTTTAACATACATGTTGACCTAATCGAGGGTCTTTTCTGCTTTGGATCAAGTAGAAGAGTGGTGCCACACTAAAACAGTCCATTAAACCTGGTTTCGATCAACATTTTAGAGGATAACGCATGTTAGGTCCAGGTTAGGCCTGGGATTTGCCCTCATCAGTGTCATGCTTTTGCAGTTTTAACATATATGTTGCCCTAATCGAGGGTTTTTTCTGCTTTGGATCCCGCAGTAATGTGGTACCACACTGCAACTTTCCACTAAACCTGGTTTCGATCAATATTTTAGAGGATGACGCATGTTATGTCTAGGTTAGGCCTGGTATTTGCCCTCATCAGACTCATACTTACGCATACTTCACATACCTGTTAAACAGATCCTGGGTTTTCTTCTGGTTTGGATCACGTAGTAATGTGGTACCATTCTGAAACAGTCGATTAAACCTGGTTTCGCTCAATATTTTTGAGGATAACGCATGTTAGGTCTAGGTTAGGCCTGGGATTATCACTCATCAGACTCATACTTTCGCATTCTTCACATACTTGTTGAACGGATCCTGGGTTTTTTCTGGTTTGGATCACGTAGTAATGTGGTACCACACTGAAACATTCAATTAAACCTGGTCTTGATAAATATTTTAGAGGATAACGCATGTTAGGCCTGGGTAAGGTCTAGGATTTGCCATCATCAGGCTCATACTTTCGCATATTTCTAACACATCATGGCTAGATCCTGGGCTATTTCTGGATTGGATCACGTAGTAATGTGGTACCACACTGAAACAGTCAATTAAACCTGGTTTCGATCAATATTTTAGAGGATAACGCAAGCTAGGTCTGGGATAGGTCTGGGATTTGCCCTCATCAGGCTCGTACTTTCGCGTTTTTCACATACTTGTTGAACAGATCCTGGGTTTTTTCTGGTTTGGATCAGGTAATAATGAGGTACCCCACTGAAACAGTCCATTAAACCTGGTTTCGATCAATATTTTAGAGGATAACGCATGTTAGGTCTTGGTTAGGCCTGGGATTTGCCCTCATCAGTGTCATACTTTCGCAGTTTTAACATACGTGTTGACCTGATCGAGGGTTTTTTCTGCTTTGGATCACGTAGAAAAGTGGTGCCACACTAAAACAGTCAATTAAACCTGGTTTCGATCAATATTTTAGAGGACAACGCAAGTTAGGTCTGGGATAGGTCTGGGATTTGCCCTCATCAGGGTCATACTTTCGCATTTTTCACATACTTGTTAAACAGATCCTGGGTTTTTTTCTGGTTTGGATCACGTAGTAATGTGGTACCACACTGAAACAGTCGATTAAATCTGGTTTCGATCAATATTTTTGAGGATAACGCATGTTAGGTCTAGGTAAGGCCTGGGATTTTCACTCATCAGACTCATACTTACGCATTCTTCACATACTTGTTGAACGGATCCTGGGTTTTTTCTGGTTTGGATCACGTAGTAATGTGGTACCACACTGAAACATTCAATTAAACCTGGTCTTGATAAATATTTTAGAGGATAACGCATGTTAGGCCTGGGTAAGGTCTAGGATTTGCCATCATCAGGCTCATACTTTCGCATATTTCTAATACTTCATGGCTAGATCCTGGGCTATTTCTGGATCGGATCACGTAGTAATGTGGTACCACACTGAAACAGTCCATTAAACCTGGTTTCGATCAATATTTTTGAGGATAACGCAAGTTAGGTCTGGGATAGGTCTGGGATTTGCCCTCATCAGTGTCATACTTTTGCAGTTTTAACATATATGTTGCCCTAATCGAGGGTTTTTTCTGCTTTGGATCACGCAGTAATGTGGTACCACACTGCAACATTCCACTAAACCTGATTTCGATCAATATTTTAGAGGATAACGCATGTTATGTCTAGGTTAGGCCTGGTATTTGCCCTCATCAGACTCATACTTACGCATACTTCACATACTTGTTAAACAGATCCTGGGTTTTCTTCTGGTTTGGATCACGTAGTAATGTGGTACCATTCTGAAACAGTCGATTAAACCTGGTTTCGCTCAATATTTTTGCGGATAACGGATGTTAGGTCTAGGTTAGGCCTGGGATGATCACTCATCAGACTCATACTTTCGCATTCTTCACATACTTGTTGAACGGATCCTGGGTTTTTTCTGGTTTGGATCACGCAGTAATGTGGTACCACACTGCAACAGTCCCCTAAACCTGGTTTCGATCAATATTTTAGAGGATAACGCATGTTATGTCTAGGTTAGGCCTGGGATTTGCCCTCATCAGACTCATACTTACGCATTTTTCACATACTTGTTAAACAGATCCTGGGTTTTTTTCTGGTTTGGATCACGTAGTAATGTGGTACCACACTGAAACAGTCGATTAAACCTGGTTTCGATCAATATTTTTGAGGATAACGCATGTTAGGTCTAGGTAAGGCCTGGGATTTTCACTCATCAGACTCACACTTACGCATTCTTCACATACTTGTTAAACAGATCCTGGGTTTTTTTCTGGTTTGGATCACGTAGTAATGTGGTACCACACTGAAACAGTCGATTAAACCTGGTTTCGATCAATATTTTTGAGGATAACGCATGTTAGGTCTAGGTTAGGCCTGGGATTTTCACTCATCAGACTCATTCTTTCGCATTCTTCACATACTTGTTGAACGGATCCTGGGTTTTTTCTGGTTTGGATCACGTAGTAATGTGGTACCACACTGAAACATTCAATTAAACCTGGTCTTGATAAATATTTTAGAGGGTAACGCATATTAGGTCTGGGTAAGGTCTAGGATTTGCCATCATCAGGCTCATACTTTCGAATATTTCTAATACTTCATGGCTAGATCCTGGGCTATTTCTGGATTGGATCACGTAGTAATGTGGTACCACACTGAAACAGTCCATTAAACCTGGTTTCGATCAATATTCTAGAGGATAACGCAAGTTATGTCTGGGATAGGTCTGGGATTTGCCCTCATCAGGCTCATACTTTCGCGTTTTTCACATACTTGTTGAACAGATCCTGGGTTTTTTCTGGTTTGGATCGCGCAGTAATGTGGTACCACACTGAAACAGTCCATTAAACCTGGTTTCGATCAATATTTTAGAGAATAATTCATGTTAGGTCTAGGTTTGGTCTGGGATTTGCTCACATAAGGCTCATTCTTTCGCATATTTCTCATACTTGATGGCTAGATCCTAGGCTTTTTCTGGATTGCATCACGTAGTAATGTAGTACCACACTGAAACAGTCAATAAAACCTGGTTTCCATCAATATTTTAGAGAATAATTCATGTTAGGCCTAGGTTAGGTCTGGGATTTGCTCTCATCAGACTCATTCTTTCGCATATTTCTCATACTTGATGGCTAGATCCTGGGCTTTTTCTGGAGTGCATCACGTAGTAATGTAGTACAACATTGAAACAGTCAATTAAACCTGGTTTCCATCAATATTTTAGAGGACAGCTCATGTTAGGTCTAGGTTAGGCATGGGATTTGCCCTCATCAGGGTCATACTTTCGCAGTTTTAACATACATGTTGACCTAATCGAGGGTTTTTTCTGCTTTGGATCACGCAGTAATGTGGTACCACACTGCAACATTCCACTAAACCTGATTTCGATCAATATTTTCGATGATAACACATGTTATGTCTAGGTTAGGCCTGGTATTTGCCCTCATCAGACTCATACTTACGCATACTTCACATACTTGTTAAACAGATCCTGGGTTTTCTTCTGGTTTGGATCACGTAGTAATGTGGTACCATACTGAAACAGTCGATTAAACCTGGTTTCGCTCAATATTTTTGCAGATAACGCATGTTAGGTCTAGGTTAGGCCTGGGATTATCACTCATCAGACTCATACTTTCGCATTCTTCACATACTTGTTGAACGGATCCTGGGTTTTTTCTGGTTTGGATCACGTAGTAATGTGGTACCACACTGAAACATTCAATTAAACCTGGCCTTGATAAATATTTTAGAGGATAACGCATGTTAGGCCTGGGTAAGGTCTAGGATTTGCCATCATCAGGCTCATACTTTCGCATATTTCTGACACTTCATGGCTAGATCCTGGGCTATTTCTGGATTGGATCACGTAGTAATGTGGTACCACACTGAAACAGTCAATTAAACCTGGTTTCGATCAATATTTTAGAGGATAACGCAAGTTAGGTCTGGGATAGGTCTGGGATTTGCCCTCATCAGTGTCATACTTTTGCAGTTTTAACATATATGTTGCCCTAATCGAGGGTTTTTTCTGCTTTGGATCACGCAGTAATGTGGTACCACACTGCAACATTCCACTAAACCTGATTTCGATCAATATTTTAGAGGATAACACATGTTATGTCTAGGTTAGGCCTGGTATTTGCCCTCATCAGACTCATACTTACGCATACTTCACATACTTGTTAAACAGATCCTGGGTTTTCTTCTGGTTTGGATCACGTAGTAATGTGGTACCATACTGAAACAGTCGATTAAACCTGGTTTCGCTCAATATTTTTGCAGATAACGCATGTTAGGTCTAGGTTAGGCCTGGGATTATCACTCATCAGACTCATACTTTCGCATTCTTCACATACTTGTTGAACGGATCCTGGGTTTTTTCTGGTTTGGATCACGTAGTAATGTGGTACCACACTGAAACATTCAATTAAACCTGGCCTTGATAAATATTTTAGAGGATAACGCATGTTAGGCCTGGGTAAGGTCTAGGATTTGCCATCATCAGGCTCATACTTTCGCATATTTCTGACACTTCATGGCTAGATCCTGGGCTATTTCTGGATTGGATCACGTAGTAATGTGGTACCACACTGAAACAGTCAATTAAACCTGGTTTCGATCAATATTTTAGAGGATAACGCAAGTTAGGTCTGGGGTAGGTCTGGGATTTGCCCTCATCAGTGTCATACTTTTGCAGTTTTAACATATATGTTGCCCTAATCGAGGGTTTTTTCTGCTTTGGATCACGCAGTAATGTGGTACCACACTGCAACATTCCACTAAACCTGATTTCGATCAATATTTTAGAGGATAACACATGTTATGTCTAGGTTAGGCCTGGTATTTGCCCTCATCAGACTCATACTTACGCATACTTCACATACATGTTAAACAGATCCTGGGATTTCTTCTGGTTCGGATCACGTAGTAATGTGGTACCTTACTGAAACAGTCGATTAAACCTGGTTTCGCTCAATATTTTTGAGGATAACGCATGTTAGGTCTAGGTTAGGCCTGGGATTATCACTCATCAGACTCATACTTTCGCATTCTTCACATACTTGTTGAACGGATCCTGGGTTTTTTCTGGTTTGGATCACGTAGTAATGAGGTACCACACTGAAACATTCAATTAAACCTGGTCTTGATAAATATTTTAGAGGATAACGCATGTTAGGCCTGGGTAAGGTCTAGGATTTGCCAACATCAGGCTCATACTTTCGCATATTTCTGACACTTCATGACTAGATCCTGGGCTATTTCTGGATTGGATCACGTAGTAATGAGGTACCACACTGAAACAGTCAATTGAACATGGTTTCGATCAATATTTTAGAGGATAACGCAAGTTAGGTCTGGGATAGGTCTGGGATTTGCCCTCATCAGGCTCATACTTTTGCAGTTTTAACATATATGTTGCCCTAATCGAGGGGTTTTTCTGCTTTGGATCACGTAGCAAAGTGGTACCACACTAAAACAGTCAATTAAACCTGGTTTCGATAAATATTTTAGAGGACAACGCAAGTTATGCCTGGGATAGATCTGGGATATGCCCTCATCAGTGTCATACTTTTGCAGTTTTAACATATATGTTGCCCTAATCGAGGGTTTTTTCTGCTTTGGATCACGCAGTAATGTGGTACCACACTGCAACATTCCACTAAACCTGGTTTCGATCAATATTTTAGAGGATAACACATGTTATGTCTAGGTTAGGCCTGGTATTTGCCCTCATCAGACTCATACTTACACATTCTTCACATACTTGTTAAACAGATCCTGGGTTTTTTTCTGGTTTGGATCACGTAGTAATGTGGTACCACACTGAAACAGTCGATTAAACCTGGTTTCGATCAATATTTTTGAGGATAACGCATGTTAGGTCTAGGTAAGGCCTGGGATTTTCACTCATCAGACTCATACTTACGCATTCTTCACATACTTGTTAAACAGATCCTGGGTTTTTTTCTGGTTTGGATCACGTAGTAATGTGGTACCACACTGAAACAGTCGATTAAACCTGGTTTCGATCAATATTTTTGAGGATAACGCATGTTAGGTCTAGGTTAGGCCTGGGACTTTCACTCATCAGACTCATTCTTTCGCATTCTTCACATACTTGTTGAACGGATCCTGGGTTTTTTCTGGTTTGGATCACGTAGTAATGTGGTACCACACTGAAACATTCAATTAAACCTGGTCTTGATAAATATTTTAGAGGGTAACGCATATTAGGTCTGGGTAAGGTCTAGGATTTGCCATCATCAGGCTCATACTTTCGCATATTTCTAATACTTCATGGCTAGATCCTGGGCTATTTCTGGATCGGATCACGTAGTAATGTCGTACCACACTGAAACAGTCCATTAAACCTGGTTTCGATCAATATTTTTGAGGATAACGCATGTTAGGTCTAGGTTAGGTCTGGGATTTGCTCTCATCAGGCTCGTACTTTCGCATATTTCTCATACTTGATGGTCAGATTGTGGGCTTTTTCTGGTTTGGATCACGTAGTAATGTGGTACCACACTGAAACAGTCGATTAAACCTGGTTTCGATCAATATTTTAGAGGATAACGCAAGTTATGTCTGGTATAGGTCTGGGATTTGCCCTGATCAGACTCATACTTTCGCGTTTTTCACATACTTGTTGAACAGATCCTGGGTTTTTTCTGGTTTGGATGAGGTAGTAATGTGGTACCACACTGAAACAATCCATTAATCCTGGTTTCGATCAGTATTTTAGAGGATAACGCAAGCTAGGTCTGGGATAGGTCTGGGATTTGCCCTCATCACGCTCATAGTTCCGCGTTTTTCACATACTTGTTGATCAGATCCTGGGTATTTTCTGCTTTGTATCCCGTAGTAATGTGGTACCACAATGAAGCAGTCCATTAAACCTGGTTTCGATCAATATTTTAGAGGATAACGCATCTTAGGTCTTGGTTAGGTCTGGGATTTGCTCTCATCAGACTCGTACTTTCGCATATTTCTCATACTTGATGGCCAGATTCTGGGCCTTTTCTGGTTTGGATCGCGTAGTAATGTGGTACCACAATGAAACAGTCGATTAAACCTGGTTTCGATCAATATTTTAGAGGATAACGCAAGTTATGTCTGGGATAGGTCTGGGATTTGCCCTCATCAGGCTCATACTTTCACGTTTTTCACATACTTGTTGAACAGATCCTGGGTTTTTTCTGGTTTGGATCACGAAGTAATGTGGTACCAGACTGAAACATTCAATTAAACCTGGTCTTGATATATATTTTAGAGGATAACGCATGTTAGATCTGGGTAAGGTCTAGGATTTGCCATCATCAGGCTCATAATTTCGCATATTTCTCATACTTCATGGCTAGATCCTGGGCTTTGTCTGGATTGGATCACGTAGTATTCTGGTACCACACTGAAACACTAAATTAAACCTGGTTTCGATCAATATTTTAGAGGATAACGCAAGTTTGGTCTGGGATAGGTTTGGGATTTGCCCTCATCAGGGTCATACTTTCACAGTTTTAACATACATGTTTACCTGATCGAGGGTTTTTTCTGCTTTGGATCACGTAGTGAAGTGGTACCACACTAAAACAGTAAATTAAACCTGGTTTCGATAAATATTTTAGAGGACAACGCATGTTACGTCTAGGTTGGGTGTGGGATTTGCTCTCATCAGGCTCATACTTTCGCATATTTCTCATTCTTGTTGGCCAGATCCTGGGCTTCCACTGGTTTGGATCACGCAGTAATGTGATGCCACACTGAAATAGTCAATTAAACCTGGTCTTGATAAATATTTTAGAGGATAACGCATGTTATGTCTAGTTTAGGCTGGGATTTGCCCTCATCAGGCTCATACTTTCACGTTTTTCACATACTTGTTGAACAGATCCTGGGTTTTTTCTGCTTTGGATCACGCAGTAATGTGGTACCACACTGCAACATTCCACTAAACCTGGTTTCGATCAATATTTTAGAGGATAACACATGTTATGTCTAGGTTAGGCCTGGTATTTGCCCTCATCAGACTCATACTTACGCATTCTTCACATACTTGTTAAACAGATCCTGGGTTTTTTTCTGGTTTGGATCACGTAGTAATGTGGTACCACACTGAAACAGTCGATTAAACCTGGTTTCGATCAATATTTTTGAGGATAACGCATGTTAGGTCTAGGTGAGGCCTGGGATTTTCACTCATCAGACTCATACTTACGCATTCTTCACATACTTGTTAAACAGATCCTGGTGTTTTTTTCTGGTTTGGATCACGTAGTAATGTGGTACCACACTGAAACAGTCGATTAAACCTGGTTTCGATCAATATTTTTGAGGATAACGCATGTTAGGTCTAGGTTAGGCCTGGGACTTTCACTCACCAGACTCATTCTTTCGCATTCTTCACATACTTGTTGAACGGATCCTGGGTTTTTTCTGGTTTGGATCACGTAGTAATGTGGTACCACACTGAAACATTCAATTAAACCTGGTCTTGATAAATATTTTAGAGGGTAACGCATATTAGGTCTGGGTAAGGTCTAGGATTTGCCATCATCAGGCTCATACTTTCGCATATTTCTAATACTTCATGGCTAGATCCTGGGCTATTTCTGGATCGGATCACGTAGTAATGTGGTACCACACTGAAACAGTCCATTAAACCTGGTTTCGATCAATATTTTTGAGGATAACGCATGTTAGGTCTAGGTTAGGTCTGGGATTTGCTCTCATCAGGCTCGTACTTTCGCATATTTCTCATACTTGATGGTCAGATTGTGGGCTTTTTCTGGTTTGGATCACGTAGTAATGTGGTACCACACTGAAACAGTCGATTAAACCTGGTTTCGATCAATATTTTAGAGGATAACGCAAGTTATGTCTGGGATAGGTCTGGGATTTGCCCTCATCAGGCTCATACTTTCACGTTTTTCACATACTTGTTGAACAGATCCTGGGTTTTTTCTGGTTTGGATCACGAAGTAATGTGGTACCAGACTGAAACATTCAATTAAACCTGGTCTTGATATATATTTTAGAGGATAACGCATGTTAGATCTGGGTAAGGTCTAGGATTTGCCATCATCAGGCTCATAATTTCGCATATTTCTCATACTTCATGGCTAGATCCTGGGCTTTGTCTGGATTGGATCACGTAGTATTCTGGTACCACACTGAAACACTAAATTAAACCTGGTTTCGATCAATATTTTAGAGGATAACGCAAGTTTGGTCTGGGATAGGTGTGGGATTTGCCCTCATCAGGGTCATACTTTCACAGTTTTAACATACATGTTTACCTGATCGAGGGTTTTTTCTGCTTTGGATCACGTAGTGAAGTGGTACCACACTAAAACAGTAAATTAAACCTGGTCTTGATAAATATTTTAGAGGATAACGCATGTTATGTCTAGTTTAGGCTGGGATTTGCCCTAATCAGGCTCATAATTTCGCATATTTCTCATACTTCATGGCTATATCCTGGGCTTTGTCTGGATTGGATCACGTAGTAATGTGGTACCACACTGAAACAGTCCATTAAACCTGGTTTCGATCAATACTTTATAGGATAGCGCATGTTAGGTCTGGGATAGGTCTGGGATTTGCCCTTATCAGACTCATACTTTCGCTTTCTTCACATACTTGTTGAACGGATCCTGGGTTTTTTCCGGTTTGGACCACGTAGTAATGTGGTACCACACTGAAACAGTCCATTAAACCTGGTTTCGATCAATATTTTAGAGAAAAATTCATGTTAGGTCTAGGTTTGGTCTGGGATTTGCTCACATAAGGCTAATTCTTTCGCATATTTCTCATACTTGATGGCTAGATCCTAGGCTTTTTCTGGATTGCATCACGTAGTAATGTAGTACCACATTGAAACAGTCAATAAAACCTGGTTTCCATCAATATTTTAGAGAATAATTCAAGTTAGGCCTAGGTTAGGTCTGGGATTTGCTCTAATCAGACTAATTCTTTCGCATATTTCTCATACTTGATGGCTAGATCCTGGGCTTTTTCTGGACTGCATCACGTAGTAATGTAGTACAGCATTGAAACAGTCAATTAAACCTGGTTTCCATCAATATTTTAGAGGACAGCTCATGTTAGGTCTAGGTTAGGCATGGGATTTGCCCTCATCAGGGTCATACTTTCGCAGTTTTAATATACATGTTGACCTAGTCGAGGGTTTCTTCTGCTTTGGATCAAGTAGTAAAGTGGTGCCACACTAAAACAGTCTATTAAACCTGGTTTCGATCAATATTTTAGAGGATAACGCATGTTAGGTCTAGGTTAGGCCTGGGATTTGCCCTCATCAGTGTCATACTTTTGCAGTTTTAACATATATGTTGCCCTAATCGAGGGTTTTTTCTGCTTTGGATCACGCAGTAATGTGGTACCACACTGCAACATTCCACTAAACCTGGTTTCGATCAATATTTTAGAGGATAACGCATGTTATGTCTAGGTTAGGCCTGGTATTTGCCCTCATCAGACTCATACTTACGCATACTTCACATACTTGTTAAACAGATCCTTGGTTTTTTTCTGGTTTGGATCACGTAGTAATGTGGTACCACACTGAAACAGTCGTTTAAACCTGGTTTCGATCAATATTTTTGAGGATAACGCATGTTAGGTCTAGGTTAGGCCTGGGATTTTCATTCATCAGACTCATACTTTCGCATTCTTCACATACTTGTTGAACGGATCCTGGGTTTTTTCTGGTTTGGATCCCGTAGTAATGTGGTACCACACTGAAGCATTCAATTAAACCTGGTCTTGATAAATATTTTAGAGGATAACGCATGTTAGGCCTGGGTAAGGTCTAGGATTTGCCATCATCAGGCTCATACTTTCGCATATTTCTAACACTTCATGGCTAGTTCCTGGGCTTTTTCTGGATTGGATCATGTAGTAATGTGGTACCACACTGAAACAGTCCATTAAACCTGGTTTCGAACAATATTCTTGAGGATAACGCATGTTAGGTCTAGGTTAGGCCTGGGGTTTGCCCCCATCAGACTCATACTTTCGCATTCTTCACATACTTGTTGAACGGATCCTGGGTTTTTTCTGGTTTGGATCCCGTAGTAATGTGGTACCACACTGAAACATTCAATTAAACCTGGTCTTGATAAATATTTTTGAGGATAACGCATGTTAGGTCTGGGCTAGGTCTAGGATTTGCCCTCATCAGGCTCGTACTTTCGCATATTTCTCATACTTGATGGTCAGATTGTGGGCTTTTTCTGGTTTGGATCACGTAGTAATGTGGTACCACACTGAAACAGTCGATAAAAACCAGGTTTCGATCAATGTTTTAGAGGATAACGCAAGTTATGTCTGGTATAGGTCTGGGATTTGCCCTCATCAGGCTCATTGTTTCGCATATTTCTCTAACTTCATGGCTAGATCCTGAGCTTTGTCTGGATTGGATCACGTAGTAATGTGGTACCACACTGAAACAGTCCATTAAACCTGGTTTCGATCAATATTTTAGAGGATAACGCAAGTTATGTCTGGGATAGGTCTGGGATTTGCCCTCATCAGGCTCATACTTTCGCGTTTTTCACATACTTGTTGAACAGATCCTGGGTTTTTTCTGGTTTGGATCGCGTAGTAATGTGGTACCACATTGAAACAGTCCATTAAACCTGGTTTCGATCAATATTTTAGAGGATAAGGCAAGTTATGTCTGGTATAGGTCTGGGATTTGCCCTCATCAGGCTCATACTTTGGCATATTTCTAATACTTCATGGCTAGATCCTGGGCTATTTCTGGATTGGATCACGTAGTAATGTGGTACCACACTAAAACAGTCCATTAAACCTGGTTTCGATCAATATTTTTGAGGATAACGCATGTTAGGTCTAGGTTAGGTCTGGGATTTGCTCTCATCAGGCTCGTACTTTCGCATATTTCTCATACTTGATGGCCAGATTGTGGGCTTTTTCTGGTTTGGATCACGTAGTAATGTGGTACCACACTGAAACAGTCCATTAAACCTGGTTTCGATCAATATTTTAGAGGATACCGCAAGTTATGTCTGGGATAGGTCTGGGATTTGCCCTCATCAGGCTCGTACTTTCGCGTTTTTCACATACTTGTTGAACAGATCCTGGGTTTTTTCTGGTTTGGATCGCGTAGTAATGTGGTACCACACTGAAACAGTCCAGTAAACCTGGTTTCGATCAATATTTTAGAGGAAAACGCAAGTTATGTCTGGGATAGGTCTGGGATTTGCCCTCATCAGGCTCATACTTTGGCATATTTCTAATACTTCATGGCTAGATCCTGGGCTATTTCTGGATTGGATCACGTAGTAATGTGGTACCACACTGAAACAGTCCATTAAACCTGGTTTCGCTCAATATTTTTGAGGATAACGCATGTTAGGTCTAGGTTAGGCCTGGGATTATCACTCATCAGACTCATACTTTCGCATTCTTCACATACTTGTTGAACAGATCCTGGGTTTTTTCTGGTTTGGATCACGAAGTAATGTGGTACCAGACTGAAACATTCAATTAAACCTGGTCTTGATATATATTTTAGAGGATAACGCATGTTAGATCTGGGTAAGGTCTAGGATTTGCCATCATCAGGCTCATAATTTCGCATATTTCTCATACTTCATGGCTAGATCCTGGGCTTTGTCTGGATTGGATCACGTAGTATTGTGGTACCACACTGAAACACTAAATTAAACCTGGTTTCGATCAATATTTTAGAGGATAACGCATGTTAGGTCTAGGTTAGGTCTGGGATTTGCTCTCATCAGACTCGTACTTTCGCATATTTCTCATACTTGATTGCCAGATCGTGGGCTTTTTCTGGTTTGGATCACGTAGTAATGTGGTACCACACTGAAACAGTCGATTAAACCTGGTTTCGATCCATATTTTTGTGGATAACGCATGTTACGTCTAGGTTAGGTCTGGGATTTGCCCTCATCAGGGTCATACTTTCGCATTTTTCACATACTTGTTGAACAGATCCTGGGTTTTTTTCTGGTTTGGATCACGTAGTAATGTGGTACCACATTGAAACAGTCGATTAAACCTGGTTTCGATCAATATTTTAGAGGATAACGCAAGTTTGGTCTGGGATAGGTCTGGGATTTGCCCTCATCAGGCTCATACTTTGGCATATTTCTAATACTTCATGGCTAGATCCTGGGCTATTTCTGGATTGGATCACGTAGTAATGTGGTACCACACTGAAACAGTCCATTAAACCTGGTTTCGCTCAATATTTTTGAGGATAACGCATGTTAGGTCTAGGTTAGGCCTGGGATTATCACTCATCAGACTCGTACTTTCGCATATTTCTCATACTTGATGGCCAGATTCTGGGCCTTTTCTGGTTTGGATCACGTAGTAATGTGGTACCAGACTGAAACATTCAATTAAACCTGGTCTTGATATATATTTTAGAGGATAACGCATGTTAGATCTGGGTAAGGTCTAGGATTTGCCATCATCAGGCTCATAATTTCGCATATTTCTCATACTTCATGGCTAGATCCTGGGCTTTGTCTGGATTGGATCACGTAGTATTCTGGTACCACACTGAAACACTAAATTAAACCTGGTTTCGATCAATATTTTAGAGGATAACGCAAGTTTGGTCTGGGATAGGTTTGGGATTTGCCCTCATCAGGGTCATACTTTCACAGTTTTAACATACATGTTTACCTGATCGAGGGTTTTTTCTGCTTTGGATCACGTAGTGAAGTGGTACCACACTAAAACAGTAAATTAAACCTGGTTTCGATAAATATTTTAGAGGACAACGCATGTTACGTCTAGGTTGGGTGTGGGATTTGCTCTCATCAGGCTCATACTTTCGCATATTTCTCATTCTTGTTAGCCAGATCCTGGGCTTCCACTGGTTTGGATCACGCAGTAATGTGATGCCACACTGAAACAGTCAATTAAACCTGGTCTTGATAAATATTTTAGAGGATAACGCATGTTATGTCTAGTTTAGGCTGGGATTTGCCCTCATCAGGCTCATACTTTCACGTTTTTCACATACTTGTTGAACAGATCCTGGGTTTTTTCTGCTTTGGATCACGCAGTAATGTGGCACCACACTGCAACATTCCACTAAACCTGGTTTCGATCAATATTTTAGAGGATAACACATGTTATGTCTAGGTTAGGCCTGGTATTTGCCCTCATCAGACTCATACTTACGCATTCTTCACATACTTGTTAAACAGATCCTGGGTTTTTTTCTGGTTTGGATCACGTAGTAATGTGGTACCACACTGAAACAGTCGATTAAACCTGGTTTCGATCAATATTTTTGAGGATAACGCATGTTAGGTCTAGGTGAGGCCTGGGATTTTCACTCATCAGACTCATACTTACGCATTCTTCACATACTTGTTAAACAGATCCTGGTGTTTTTTTCTGGTTTGGATCACGTAGTAATGTGGTACCACACTGAAACGGTCGATTAAACCTGGTTTCGATCAATATTTTTGAGGATAACGCATGTTAGGTCTAGGTTAGGCCTGGGACTTTCACTCATCAGACTCATTCTTTCGCATTCTTCACATACTTGTTGAACGGATCCTGGGTTTTTTCTGGTTTGGATCACGTAGTAATGTGGTACCACACTGAAACATTCAATTAAACCTGGTCTTGATAAATATTTTAGAGGGTAACGCATATTAGGTCTGGGTAAGGTCTAGGATTTGCCATCATCAGGCTCATACTTTCGCATATTTCTAATACTTCATGGCTAGATCCTGGGCTATTTCTGGATCGGATCACGTAGTAATGTGGTACCACACTGAAACAGTCCATTAAACCTGGTTTCGATCAATATTTTTGAGGATAACGCATGTTAGGTCTAGGTTAGGTCTGGGATTTGCTCTCATCAGGCTCGTACTTTCGCATATTTCTCATACTTGATGGTCAGATTGTGGGCTTTTTCTGGTTTGGATCACGTAGTAATGTGGTACCACACTGAAACAGTCGATTAAACCTGGTTTCGATCAATATTTTAGAGGATAACGCAAGTTATGTCTGGGATAGGTCTGGGATTTGCCCTCATCAGGCTCATACTTTCACGTTTTTCACATACTTGTTGAACAGATCCTGGGTTTTTTCTGGTTTGGATCACGAAGTAATGTGGTACCAGACTGAAACATTCAATTAAACCTGGTCTTGATATATATTTTAGAGGATAACGCATGTTAGATCTGGGTAAGGTCTAGGATTTGCCATCATCAGGCTCATAATTTCGCATATTTCTCATACTTCATGGCTAGATCCTGGGCTTTGTCTGGATTGGATCACGTAGTATTCTGGTACCACACTGAAACACTAAATTAAACCTGGTTTCGATCAATATTTTAGAGGATAACGCAAGTTTGGTCTGGGATAGGTTTGGGATTTGCCCTCATCAGGGTCATACTTTCACAGTTTTAACATACATGTTTACCTGATCGAGGGTTTTTTCTGCTTTGGATCACGTAGTGAAGTGGTACCACACTAAAACAGTAAATTAAACCTGGTTTCGATAAATATTTTAGAGGACAACGCATGTTACGTCTAGGTTGGGTGTGGGATTTGCTCTCATCAGGCTCATACTTTCGCATATTTCTCATTCTTGTTAGCCAGATCCTGGGCTTCCACTGGTTTGGATCACGCAGTAATGTGATGCCACACTGAAACAGTCAATTAAACCTGGTCTTGATAAATATTTTAGAGGATAACGCATGTTATGTCTAGTTTAGGCTGGGATTTGCCCTCATCAGGCTCATACTTTCACGTTTTTCACATACTTGTTGAACAGATCCTGGGTTTTTTCTGCTTTGGATCACGCAGTAATGTGGCACCACACTGCAACATTCCACTAAACCTGGTTTCGATCAATATTTTAGAGGATAACACATGTTATGTCTAGGTTAGGCCTGGTATTTGCCCTCATCAGACTCATACTTACGCATTCTTCACATACTTGTTAAACAGATCCTGGGTTTTTTTCTGGTTTGGATCACGTAGTAATGTGGTACCACACTGAAACAGTCGATTAAACCTGGTTTCGATCAATATTTTTGAGGATAACGCATGTTAGGTCTAGGTGAGGCCTGGGATTTTCACTCATCAGACTCATACTTACGCATTCTTCACATACTTGTTAAACAGATCCTGGTGTTTTTTTCTGGTTTGGATCACGTAGTAATGTGGTACCACACTGAAACAGTCGATTAAACCTGGTTTCGATCAATATTTTTGAGGATAACGCATGTTAGGTCTAGGTTAGGCCTGGGACTTTCACTCATCAGACTCATTCTTTCGCATTCTTCACATACTTGTTGAACGGATCCTGGGTTTTTTCTGGTTTGGATCACGTAGTAATGTGGTACCACACTGAAACATTCAATTAAACCTGGTCTTGATAAATATTTTAGAGGGTAACGCATATTAGGTCTGGGTAAGGTCTAGGATTTGCCATCATCAGGCTCATACTTTCGCATATTTCTAATACTTCATGGCTAGATCCTGGGCTATTTCTGGATCGGATCACGTAGTAATGTGGTACCACACTGAAACAGTCCATTAAACCTGGTTTCGATCAATATTTTTGAGGATAACGCATGTTAGGTCTAGGTTAGGTCTGGGATTTGCTCTCATCAGGCTCGTACTTTCGCATATTTCTCATACTTGATGGTCAGATTGTGGGCTTTTTCTGGTTTGGATCACGTAGTAATGTGGTACCACACTGAAACAGTCGATTAAACCTGGTTTCGATCAATATTTTAGAGGATAACGCAAGTTATGTCTGGGATAGGTCTGGGATTTGCCCTCATCAGGCTCATATTTTCACGTTTTTCACATACTTGTTGAACAGATCCTGGGTTTTTTCTGGTTTGGATCACGAAGTAATGTGGTACCAGACTGAAACATTCAATTAAACCTGGTCTTGATATATATTTTAGAGGATAACGCATGTTAGATCTGGGTAAGGTCTAGGATTTGCCATCATCAGGCTCATAATTTCGCATATTTCTCATACTTCATGGCTAGATCCTGGGCTTTGTCTGGATTGGATCACGTAGTATTCTGGTACCACACTGAAACACTAAATTAAACCTGGTTTCGATCAATATTTTAGAGGATAACGCAAGTTTGGTCTGGGATAGGTGTGGGATTTGCCCTCATCAGGGTCATACTTTCACAGTTTTAACATACATGTTTACCTGATCGAGGGTTTTTTCTGCTTTGGATCACGTAGTGAAGTGGTACCACACAAAAACAGTAAATTAAACCTGGTTTCGATAAATATTTTAGAGGACAACGCATGTTACGTCTAGGTTGGGTGTGGGATTTGCTCTCATCAGGCTCATACTTTCGCATATTTCTCATTCTTGTTGGCCAGATCCTGGGCTTCCACTGGTTTGGATCACGCAGTAATGTGATGCCACACTGAAACAGTCAATTAAACCTGGTCTTGATAAATATTTTAGAGGATAACGCATGTTATGTCTAGTTTAGGCTGGGATTTGCCCTAATCAGGCTCATAATTTCGCATATTTCTCATACTTCATGGCTATATCCTGGGCTTTGTCTGGATTGGATCACGTAGTAATGTGGTACCACACTGAAACAGTCCATTAAACCTGGTTTCGATCAATACTTTATAGGATAGCGCATGTTAGGTCTGGGATAGGTCTGGGATTTGCCCTTATCAGACTCATACTTTCGCATTCTTCACATACTTGTTGAACGGATCCTGGGTTTTTTCCGGTTTGGACCACGTAGTAATGTGGTACCACACTGAAACAGTCCATTAAACCTGGTTTCGATCAAAATTTTAGAGAAAAATTCATGTTAGGTCTAGGTTTGGTCTGGGATTTGCTCACATAAGGCTCATTCTTTCGCATATTTCTCATACTTGATGGATAGATCCTAGGCTTTTTCTGGATTGCATCACGTAGTAATGTAGTACCACATTGAAACAGTCAATAAAACCTGGTTTCCATCAATATTTTAGAGAATAATTCAAGTTAGGCCTAGGTTAGGTCTGGGATTTGCTCTAATCAGACTAATTCTTTCGCATATTTCTCACACTTGATGGCTAGATCCTGGGCTTTTTCTGGACTGCATCACGTAGTAATGTAGTACAGCATTGAAACAGTCAATTAAACCTGGTTTCCATCAATATTTTAGAGGACAGCTCATGTTAGGTCTAGGTTAGGCATGGGATTTGCCCTCATCAGGGTCATACTTTCGCAGTTTTAACATACATGTTGACCTAATCGAGGGTTTTTTCTGCTTTGGATCAAGTAGTAAAGTGGTACCACACTGAAACAGTCGTTTAAACCTGGTTTCGATCAATATTTATGAGGATAACGCATGTTAGGTCTAGGTTAGGCCTGGGATTTTCATTCATCAGACTCATACTTTCGCATTCTTCACATACTTGTTGAACGGATCCTGGGTTTTTTCTGGTTTGGATCCCGTAGTAATGTGGTACCACACTGAAGCATTCAATTAAACCTGGTCTTGATAGATATTTTAGAGGATAACGCATGTTAGGCCTGGGTAAGGTCTAGGATTTGCCATCATCAGGCTCATACTTTCGCATATTTCTAACACTTCATGGCTAGTTCCTGGGCTTTTTCTGGATTGGATCATGTAGTAATGTGGTACCACACTGAAACAGTCCATTAAACCTGGTTTCGAACAATATTCTTGAGGATAACGCATGTTAGGTCTAGGTTAGGCCTGGGGTTTGCCCCCATCAGACTCATACTTTCGCATTCTTCACATACTTGTTGAACGGATCCTGGGTTTTTTCTGGTTTGGATCCCGTAGTAATGTGGTACCACACTGAAACATTCAATTAAACCTGGTCTTGATAAATATTTTTGAGGATAACGCATGTTAGGTCTGGGCTAGGTCTAGGATTTGCCCTCATCAGGCTCGTACTTTCGCATATTTCTCATACTTGATGGTCAGATTGTGGGCTTTTTCTGGTTTGGATCACGTAGTAATGTGGTACCACACTGAAACAGTCGATAAAAACCAGGTTTCGATCAATGTTTTAGAGGATAACGCAAGTTATGTCTGGTATAGGTCTAGGATTTGCCATCATCAGGCTCATACTTTCGCATATTTCTAATACTTCATGGCTAGATCCTGGGCTATTTCTGGATTGGATCACGTAGTAATGTGGTACCACACTGAAACAGTGCATTAAACCTGGTTTCGATCAATATTTTTGAGGATAACGCATGTTAGGTCTAGGTTAGGTCTGGGATTTGCTCTCATCATGCTCGTACTATCGCATATTTCTCATACTTGATGGTCAGATTGTGGGCTTTTTCTGGTTTGGATCACGTAGTAATGTGGTACCACACTGAAACAGTCGATTAAACCTGGTTTCGATCAATATTTTAGAGGATAACGCAAGTTATGTCTGGTATAGGTCTGGGATTTGCCCTCATCAGGCTCATTGTTTCGCATATTTCTCTAACTTCATGGCTAGATCCTGAGCTTTGTCTGGATTGGATCACGTAGTAATGTGGTACCATACTGAAACAGTCCATTAAACCTGGTTTCGATCAATATTTTAGAGGATAACGCAAGTTATGTCTGGGATAGGTCTGGGATTTGCCCTCATCAGGCTCATACTTTCGCGTTTTTCACATACTTGTTGAACAGATCCTGGGTTTTTTCTGGTTTGGATCGCGTAGTAATGTGGTACCACATTGAAACAGTCCATTAAACCTGGTTTCGATCAATATTTTAGAGGATAAGGCAAGTTATGTCTGGTATAGGTCTGGGATTTGCCCTCATCAGGCTCATACTTTGGCATATTTCTAATACTTCATGGCTAGATCCTGGGCTATTTCTGGATTGGATCACGTAGTAATGTGGTACCACACTAAAACAGTCCATTAAACCTGGTTTCGATCAATATTTTTGAGGATAACGCATGTTAGGTCTAGGTTAGGTCTGGGATTTGTTCTCATCAGGCTCGTACTTTCGCATATTTCTCATACTTGATGGCCAGATTGTGGGCTTTTTCTGGTTTGGATCACGTAGTAATGTGGTACCACACTGAAACAGTCCATTAAACCTGGTTTCGATCAATATTTTAGAGGATAACGCAAGTTATGTCTGGGATAGGTCTGGGATTTGCCCTCATCAGGCTCGTACTTTCGCGTTTTTCACATACTTGTTGAACAGATCCTGGGTTTTTTCTGGTTTGGATCGCGTAGTAATGTGGTACCACACTGAAACAGTCCAGTAAACCTGGTTTCGATCAATATTTTAGAGGAAAACGCAAGTTATGTCTGGGATAGGTCTGGGATTTGCCCTCATCAGGCTCATACTTTGGCATATTTCTAATACTTCATGGCTAGATCCTGGGCTATTTCTGGATTGGATCACGTAGTAATGTGGTACCACACTGAAACAGTCCATTAAACCTGGTTTCGCTCAATATTTTTGAGGATAACACATGTTAGGTCTAGGTTAGGCCTGGGATTATCACTCATCAGACTCATACTTTCGCATTCTTCACATACTTGTTGAACAGATCCTGGGTTTTTTCTGGTTTGGATCACGAAGTAATGTGGTACCAGACTGAAACATTCAATTAAACCTGGTCTTGATATATATTTTAGAGGATAACGCATGTTAGATCTGGGTAAGGTCTAGGATTTGCCATCATCAGGCTCATAATTTCGCATATTTCTCATACTTCATGGCTAGATCCTGGGCTTTGTCTGGATTGGATCACGTAGTATTGTGGTACCACACTGAAACACTAAATTAAACCTGGTTTCGATCAATATTTTAGAGGATAACGCATGTTAGGTCTAGGTTAGGTCTGGGATTTGCTCTCATCAGGCTCGTACTTTCGCATATTTCTCATACTTGATTGCCAGATCGTGGGCTTTTTCTGGTTTGGATCACGTAGTAATGTGGTACCACACTGAAACAGTCGATTAAACCTGGTTTCGATCCATATTTTTGTGGATAACGCATGTTACGTCTAGGTTAGGTCTGGGATTTGCCCTCATCAGGGTCATACTTTCGCATTTTTCACATACTTGTTGAACAGATCCTGGGTTTTTTTCTGGTTTGGATCACGTAGTAGTGTGGTACCACATTGAAACAGTCGATTAAACCTGGTTTCGATCAATATTTTAGAGGATAACGCAAGTTTGGTCTGGGATAGGTCTGGGATTTGCCCTCATCAGGCTCATACTTTGGCATATTTCTAATACTTCATGGCTAGATCCTGGGCTATTTCTGGATTGGATCACGTAGTAATGTGGTACCACACTGAAACAGTCCATTAAACCTGGTTTCGCTCAATATTTTTGAGGATAACGCATGTTAGGTCTAGGTTAGGCCTGGGATTATCACTCATCAGACTCATACTTTCGCATTCTTCACATACTTGTTAAACAGATCCTGGGTTTTTTCTGGTTTGGATCACGAAGTAATGTGGTACCAGACTGAAACATTCAATTAAACCTGGTCTTGATATATATTTTAGAGGATAACGCATGTTAGATCTGGGTAAGGTCTAGGATTTGCCATCATCAGGCTCATAATTTCGCATATTTCTCATACTTCATGGCTAGATCCTGGGCTTTGTCTGGATTGGATCACGTAGTATTGTGGTACCACACTGAAACACTAAATTAAACCTGGTTTCGATCAATATTTTAGAGGATAACGCATGTTAGGTCTAGGTTAGGCCTGGGATTTGCTCTCATCAGGCTCGTACTTTCGCATATTTCTCATACTTGATTGCCAGATCGTGGGCTTTTTCTGGTTTGGATCACGTAGTAATGTGGTACCACACTGAAACAGTCGATTAAACCTGGTTTCGATCAATATTTTATAGGATAGCGCATGTTAGGTCTGGGATAGGTCTGGGATTTGCCCTTATCAGGCTCATACTTTGGCATATTTCTAATACTTCATGGCTAGATCCTGGGCTATTTCTGGATTGGATCACGTAGTAATGTGGTACCACACTGAAACAGTCCATTAAACCTGGTTTCGATCAATATTTTATAGGATAGCGCATGTTAGGTCTGGGATAGGTCTGGGATTTGCCCTTATCAGGCTCATACTTTGGCATATTTCTAATACTTCATGGCTAGATCCTGGGCTATTTCTGGATTGGATCACGTAGTAATGTGGTACCACACTGAAACAGTCCATTAAACCTGGTTTCGATCAATATTTTTGGGGATAACGCATGTTAGGTCTAGGTTAGGTCTGGAATTTGCTCTCATCAGGCTCATACTTTGGCATATTTCTAATACTTCATGGCTAGATCCTGGGCTATTACTGGATTGGATCACGTAGTAATGTGGTACCACACTGAAACAGTCCATTAAACCTGGTTTCGATCAATATTTTAGAGGATAACGCATGTTAGGTCTAGGTTAGGCCTGGGATATGCCCTCATCAGTGTCATACTTTCGCAGTTTTAATATACATGTTGACCTAATCGAGGGTTTTTTCTGCTTTGGACCACGTAGTAAAGTGGTACCACACTAAAACAGTCAATTAAACGTGGTTTCGACCAATATTTTAGAGGACAACGCATGTTAGGTCTAGGTTAGGCCTGGGATTTGCCCTCATCAGGGTCATACTTTCACAGTTTTAACATACATGTTGACCTGATCGAGGGTTTTTTCTGCTTTGGATCACGTAGTAAAGTGGTACCACACTGAAACAGTCAATTAAACCTGGTTTGAATCAATATTTTAGAGGACAACGCATGTTAGGTCTAGGTTAGGCCTGGGATTTGCCCTCATCAGTGTCATACTTTCGCAGTTTTAATATACATGTTGACCTAATCGAGGGTTTTTTCTGCTTTGGACCACGTAGTAAAGTGGTACCACACTAAAACAGTCAATTAAACGTGGTTTCGATCAATATTTTAGAGGACAACGCAAGTTAGGTCTGGGATAGGTCTGGGATTTGCCCTCATCAGACTCATACTTACGCATACTTCACATACTTGTTAAACAGATCCTGGGTTTTTTTCTGGTTTGGATCACGTAGTAATGTGGTACCACACTGAAACAGTCGATTAAACCTGGTTTCGATCAATAATTTTGAGGATTACGCATGTTAGGTCTAGGTTAGGCCTGGGATTATCACTCATCAGACTCATACTTTCGCATTCTTCACATACTTGTTGAACGGATCCTGGGTTTTTTCTGGTTTGGATCACGTAGTAATGTGGTACCAGACTGAAACATTCAATTAAACCTGGTCTTGATATTTATTTTAGAGGATAACGCATGTTAGGTCTGGGTAAGGTCTAGGATTTGCCATCATCAGGCTCATAATTTCGCATACTTCTCATACTTCATGGCTAGATCCTGGGCTTTGTCTGGATTGGATCACGTAGTATTGTGGTACCACACTGAAACACAAAATTAAACCTGGTTTCGATCAATATTTTAGAGGATAACGCAAGTTTGGTCTGGGATAGGTGTGGGATTTGCCCTCATCAGGGACATATTTTCGCATTTTTCACATACTTGTAGAACAGATCCCTGGCTTTTTCAGGTTTGGATCAGGTTGTAATGTGGTACCACACTGAAACAGTCCATTAAACCTGGTTTCGATCAATATTTTATAGGATAGCGCATGTTAGGTCTGGGATAGGTCTGGGATTTGCCCTCATCAGGCTCATACTTTCGCATTTTTCACATACTTGTTGAACAGATCCTGGGTTTTTTCTGGTTTGGATCACGGAGTAATGTGGTGCCACACTGAAACAGTCCATTAAACCAGGTTTCGATCAATATTTTAGAGGATAACGCATATTATGTCTAGGTTAGGCCTGGGATTTGCCCTCATCAGACTCATACTTTCGCATTCTTCACATACTTGTTGAACAGATCCTGGGTTTTTTCTGGATTGGATCAGGTAGTAATGTGGTACCACAATGAAACAGTCGATTAAACCTGGTTTCGATCTATATTTTAGAGGATAACGCAAGTTATGTCTGGGATAGGTCTGGGATTTGCCCTCATCAGGCTCATACTTTCGCGTTTTTCACATACTTGTTGAACAGATCCTGGGTTTTTTCTGGTTTGGATCAGGTAGTAATGTGGTACCACACTGAAACAGTCGATTAAACCTGGTTTCGATCAATATTTTAGAGGATAACGCAAGTTAGGTCTGGGGTAGGCCTGGGATTTGCCCACATCAGGATCATACTTTCGCATTTTTCACACACTTGTTGAACAGATCCTGGGTTTTTTCTGGTTTGGATCACGCAGTAATGTGGTACCACACTGAAACAGTCGATTAAACCTGGTTTCGATCAATATTTTTGAGGATAACGCGTGTTAGGTCTGGGTTACGTCTAGGATTTGCCCTAATCAGGCCCATAATATCGCATATTTCTCATACTTCATGGCTAGATACTGGGCTTTTTCTGGATCGGGTCACGTAGTAATGTGATACCACACTGAAGCAGTCGATTAAACCTGGTGTCGATCAATATTTTTGAGGATGACGCATGTTAGGTCTTGGTTAGGCCTGGGATTTTCCCTCATGAGACACATACTTGTTGAACGGATCCTGGGTTTTTTCTGGTTTGGATCACGTAGTAATGTGGTACCACACCGAAACAGTCGATTGAACCTGGTGTCGATCAATATTTTATAGGATAACGCATGTTTGGTCTTGGATAGGTCTGGGACTTGCCCTCATCAGGCTCATACTTTCGCGTTTGTCACATACTTGTTGAACAGATCCTGGGTTTTCTCTGGATTGGATCAGGTAGTAATGTGGTACCACACTGAAACAGTCGATTAAACCTGGTTTCGATCAATATTTTAGAGGATAACGCAAGGTATGTCTGGGATAGATCTGGGGATTTGCCCTCATCAGGCTCATACTTTCGCGTTTTTCACATTCTTGTTGAACAGATCCTGGGTTTTTTCTGGTTTGGATCACGCAGTAATGTGGTACCACACTGAAACAGTCCATTAAACCTGGTTTCGATCAATATTTTAGAGGATAACGCAAGTTAGGTCTGGGATAGGTGTGGGATTTGCCCTCATCAGGGTCATATTTTCGCATTTTTCACATACTTGTATAACGGATCCCATGCTTTTTCTGGTTTTGGATCACGTAGTAATGTGGTACCACACGGAAACAGTCCATTAAATGTGATTTCGATCAATATTTTAGATGTTAACGCAAGTTATGTCTGGGATAGGTCTGGGATTTGCCCTCGTCAGGCTCATAGTTTCGCGTTTCTTACATACTTGTAGAACAGATCCTGGGTTTTTTCTGGTTTGGATCCCGTAGTAATGTGGTACCACACTGAAACAGTCCATTAAACCTGGTTTCGATCAATATTTTATAGGATAACGCATGTTAGGTCTGGGATAGGTCTGGGATTTGCCCTCATCAGACACATACTTTCGCATTTTTCACATACTTGTTGATCAGATCCTGGGTTTTTTCTGGTTTGGATCCCGTAGTAATGTGGTACCACTCCGAAACAGTCCACTAAACCTGGTTTCGATCAATATTTTAGAGGATAACGCATGTTATGTCTAGGTTAGTCCTGGGATTTGCCCGTATCAGGGTCATATTTTCGCATTCTCCACATACTTGTTGAACAGATCCTGGGTTTTTTCTAGTTTGGATCACGTAGTATTGTGGTACCACACTGAAACAGTCCATTAAACCAGGTTTCGATCAATATTTTAGAGAATAACGCATGTTAGGTCTTGGTTAGGTCTGGGATTTGCTCACATCAGCCTCGAATTTTCGCATATTTCTCATAGTTGATGGCCAGATTCTGGGCTTTATCTGGTTTGGATCACGTAGTAATGTGGTACCACACTGAAACAGTCCATTAAACCTGGTTTCGATCAATATTTTAGAGGATAACGCAAGTTAGGTCTGGGATAGGTGTGGGATTTGCCCTCATCAGGGTCATATTTTCGCATTTTTCACATACTTGTAGAACGGATGCCATGCTTTTTCTGGTTTTGGATCACGTAGTAATGTGGTACCACACTGAAACAGTCCATTAAACGAGATTTCGATCAATATTTTAGATGTTAACGCAAGTTATGTCTGGGATAGGTCTGGGATTTGCCCTCGTCAGGCTCATAGTTTCGCGTTTCTTACATACTTGTAGAACAGATCCTGGGTTTTTTCTGGTTTGGATCCCGTAGTAATGTGGTACCACACTGAAACAATCCACTCAACCTGGTTTCGATCAATATTTTAGAGGATAACGCATGTTATGTCTATGTTAGATCTGGGATTTGCCCTCATCATGTTCATATTTTCGCGTTCTTCACATACTTGTTGAACAGATCCTGAGTTTTTTCAGGTTTGGATCACGTAGTAATGTGGTACCACACTGAAACACTCAATTAAACCTGGTTGCGATCAATATTTTAGAGAATAACGCTTGTTAGATCTTGGTTAGGTTTGAGATTTGCTCTCATCAGGCTCGTACTTTCGCATATTTCTCATAGTTCATGGCCAGATTCTGGGCTTTTTCTGGATTGGGTCAGGTAGTAATATGGTACCACACTGAAACAGTCCATTAAACCTGGTTTCGATCAATATTTTAGAGGACAACGCAAGTTAGGTCTGGGATAGGTCTGGGATTTGCCCTGATCAGGCTCGTACTTTCGCATATTTCTCATACTCGGTGGCCAGATTCTGGGCTTTTTCTGGTTTGGATCCCGTAGTATTGTGGTACCACACTGAAACATTCAATTAAACCTGGTCTTGATAAATATTTTAGAGGATAACGCATGTTAGGTCTGGGTTAGGTCTAGGATTTGCCCTCATCAGGGTCATATTTTCGCATTCTTCACATACTTGTTGAACGGATCCTGGATTTTTTGTGGTTTGGATCACGTAGTAATGAGGTACCACACTGAAACAGTCCATTAAACCTGGTTTCGATCAATATTTTAGAGGATAACGCAAGTTATGTCTGGGATAGGTCCGGGATTTGCCCTCATCAGGTTCATATTTTCGCGTTCTTCACATACTTGTTGAACAGATCCTGGGTATTTTTCTGGTTTGGATCACGTAGTAATGTGGTACCACACTGAAACAGACCATTAAACGTGGTTTCGATCAATATTTTAGAGAATAATTCATGTTAGGTCTAGGTTAGATCTGGGATTTGCCCTCATCAGGTTCATATTTTCGCGTTCTTCACATACTTGTTGAACAGTTCCTGGGTATTTTTCTGGTTTGGATCACGTAGTAATGTGGTACCACACTGAAACAGTCCATTAAACCTGGTTTCGATCAATATTTTAGAGGACAACGCAAGTTAGGTCTGGGATAGGTCTGGGATTTGTCCTGATCAGGCTCGTACTTTCGCATATTTCTCATACTCGGTGGCCAGATTCTGGGCTTCTTCTGGTTTGGATCCCGTAGTATTGTGGTACCACACTGAAACATTCAATTAAACCTGGTCTTGATAAATATTTTAGAGGATAACTCCTGTTAGGTCTAGGTTAGGTCTGGGATTTGCCCTCATCAGGTTCATATTTTCGCGTTCTTCACATACTTGTTGAACAGATCCTGGGTATTTTTCTGGTTTGGATCACGTAGTAATGTGGTACCACAATGAAACAGTCGATTAAACCTGGTTTCGATCAATATTTTAGAGGATAACACATGTTATGTCTAGGTTAGGCCTGGTATTTGCCCTCATCAGACTCATACATACGCGTTCTTCACATACTTGTTGAACAGATCCTGGGTATTTTTCTGGTTTGGATCACGTAGTAATGTGGTACCACACTGAAACAGTCCATTAAACCTGGTTTCGATCAATATTTTAGAGGACAACGCAAGTTAGGTCTGGGATAGGTCTGGGATTTGTCCTGATCAGGCTCGTACTTTCGCATATTTCTCATACTCGGTGGCCAGATTCTGGGCTTTTTCTGGATTGGATCCCGTAGTATTGAGGTACCACACTGAAACATTCAATTAAACCTGGTCTTGATAAATATTTTAGAGGATAACTCATGTTAGGTCTAGGTTAGTTCTGGGATTTGCCCTCATCAGGTTCATATTTTCGCGTTCTTCACATACTTGTTGAACAGATCCTGGGTATTTTTCTGGTTTGGATCACGTAGTAACGTGGTACCACACTGAAACAGACCATTAAACCTGGATTCGATCAATATTTTAGAGAATAATTCATGTTAGGTCTAGGTTAGAACTGGGATTTGCCCTCATCATGTTCATATTGTCGCGTTCTTCACATACTTGTTGAACAGATTCTGGGTATTTTTCTGGTTTGGATCACGTAGTAATGTGGTAGCACCCTGAAACAGACCATTAAACCTGGTTTCGATTAATATTTTAGAGAATAATTCATGTTAGGTCTATGTTAGATCTGGGATTTGCCCTCATCATGTTCATATTTTCGCGTTCTTCACATACTTGTTGAACAGATCCTGGGTTTTTTCAGGTTTGGATCACGTAGTAATGTGGTACCACACTGAAACATTCAATTAAACCTGGTCTTGATAAATATTTTAGAGGATAACGCATGTTAGGTCTGGGTTAGGTCTAGGATTTGCCCTCATCAGGGTCATATTTTCGCATTCTTCACATACTTGTTGAACGGATCCTGGGTTTTTTGTGGTTTGGATCACGTAGTAATGAGGTACCACACTGAAACAGTCCATTAAACCTGGTTGCGATCAATATTTTAGAGAATAACGCTTGTTAGATCTTGGTTAGGTTTGAGATTTGCTCTCATCAGGCTCGTACTTTCGCATATTTCTCATAGTTCATGGCCAGATTCTGGGCTTTTTCTGGATTGGGTCAGGTAGTAATGTGGTACCACACTGAAACAGTCCATTAAACCTGGTTTCGATCAATATTTTAGAGGACAACGCAAGTTAGGTCTGGGATAGGTCTGGGATTTGCCCTGATCAGGCTCGTACTTTCGCATATTTCTCATACTCGGTGGCCAGATTCTGGGCTTTTTCTGGTTTGGATCCCGTAGTATTGTGGTACCACACTGAAACATTCAATTAAACCTGGTCTTGATAAATATTTTAGAGGATAACGCATGTTAGGTCTGGGTTAGGTCTAGGATTTGCCCTCATCAGGGTCATATTTTCGCATTCTTCACATACTTGTTGAACGGATCCTGGGTTTTCTGTGGTTTGGATCACGTAGTAATGAGGTACCACACTGAAACAGTCCATTAAACCTGGTTTCGATCAATATTTTAGAGGATAACGCAAGTTATGTCTGGGATAGGTCTGGGATTTGCCCTCCTCAGGTTCATATTTTCGCGTTCTTCACATACTTGTTGAACAGATCCTGGGTATTTTTCTGGTTTGGATCACGTAGTAATGTGGTACCACACTGAAACAGACCATTAAACCTGGTTTCGATCAATATTTTAGAGAATAATTCATGTTAGGTCTAGGTTAGATCTGGGATTTGCCCTCATCAGGTTCATATTTTCGCGTTCTTCACATACTTGTTGAACAGATCCTGGGTATTTTTCTGGTTTGGATCACGTAGTAATGTGGTACCACACTGAAACAGTCCATTAAACCTGGTTTCGATCAATATTTTAGAGGACAACGCAAGTTAGGTCTGGGATAGGTCTGGGATTTGCCCTGATCAGGCTCGTACTTTCGCATATTTCTCATACTCGGTGGCCAGATTCTGGGCTTTTTCTGGTTTGGATCCCGTAGTGTTGTGGTACCACACTGAAACATTCAATTAAACCTGGTCTTAATAAATATTTTAGAGGATAACGCATGTTAGGTCTGGGTTAGGTCTAGGATTTGCCCTCATCAGGGTCATATTTTCGCATTCTTCACATACTTGTTGAACGGATCCTGGGTTTTTTGTGGTTTGGATCACGTACTAATGAGGTACCACACTGAAACAGTCCATTAAACCTGGTTGCGATCAATATTTTAGAGAATAACGCTTGTTAGATCTTGGTTAGGTCTGAGATTTGCTCTCATCAGGCTCGTACTTTCGCATATTTCTCATAGTTCATGGCCAGATTCTGGGCTTTTTCTGGATTGGGTCAGGTAGTAATGTGGTACCACACTGAAACAGTCCATTAAACCTGGTTTCGATCAATATTTTAGAGGACAACGCAAGTTAGGTCTGGGATAGGTCTGGGATTTGCCCTGATCAGGCTCGTACTTTCGCATATTTCTCATACTCGGTGGCCAGATTCTGGGCTTTTTCTGGTTTGGATCCCGTAGTATTGTGGTACCACACTGAAACTTTCAATTAAACCTGGTCTTGATAAATATCTTAGAGGATAACTCATGTTAGGTCTAGGTTAGGTCTGGGATTTGCCCTCATCAGGTTCATATTTTCGCGTTCTTCACATACTTGTTGAACAGATCCAGGGTATTTTTCTGGTTTGGATCACGTAGTAATGTGGTACCACACTGAAACAGACCATTAAACCTGGTTTCGATCAATATTATAGAGAATAATTCATGTTAGGTCTAGGTTAGATCTGGGATTTGCCCTCATCAGGTTCATATTTTCGCGTTCTTCACATACTTGTTGAACAGATCCTGGGTATTTTTCTGGTTTGGATCACGTAGTAATGTGGTACCACACTGAAACAGTCCATTAAACCTGGTTTCGATCAATATTTTAGAGGACAACGAAAGTTAGGTCTGGGATAGGTCTGGGATTTGTCCTGATCAGGCTCGTACTTTCGCATATTTCTCATACTTGTTGAACAGATCCTGGGTTTTTTCGGGTTTGGATCACGTAGTAATGTGGTACCACACTGAAACATTCAATTAAACCTGGTCTTGATAAATATTTTAGAGGATAACGCATGTTAGGTCTGGGTTAGGTCTAGGATTTGCCCTCATCAGGGGCATATTTTCGCATTCTTCACATACTTGTTGAACGGATCCCGGGTTTTTTGTGGTTTGGATCACGTAGTAATGAGGAACCACACTGAAACATTCAATTAAATCTGGTCTTGATAAATGTTTTAGAGGACAACGCAAGCTAGGTTTGGGATAGGTCTGGGATTTGTCCTGATCAGGCTCGTACTTTCGCATATTTCTCATACTCGGTGGCCAGATTCTGGGCTTTTTCTGGTTTGGATCCCGTAGTATTGTGGTACCACACTGAAACGTTCAATTAAACCTGGTCTTGATAAATATTTTAGAGGATAACTCATGTTAGGTCTAGGTTAGGTCTGGGATTTGCCCTCATCAGGTTCATATTTTCGCGTTCTTCACATACTTGTTGAACAGATCCTGGGTATTTTTCTGGTTTGGATCACGTAGTAATGTGGTACCACACTGAAACAGACCATTAAACCTGGTTTCGATCAATATTTTAGAGGATAACGCATGTTAGATCTAGGTTAGGCCTCGGATTTTCCCTCATCAGACACATACTCTCGCATTCTTCACATACTTGTTGAACGGATCCTGGGTATTTTTCTGGTTTGGATCACGTAGTGATGTGGTACCACACAGAAACAGTCCATTAAACCTGGTTTCGATCAATATTTTAGAGGATAACGCATGTTAAATCTAGGCTAGGCCTGGGATTTGCCCTCATCAGACACATACTTTCGCATTTTCCACATACTTGTTGAACGGATCCTGGGTTTTTTCTGGTTCGGATCACGTAGTAATGTGGTACCACACTGAAACATTCAATTAAACCTGGTCTTGATAAGTATTTTAAAGGATAACGCATGTTAGGTCTGGGATAGGTCTGGGATTTGCCCCCATCAGGCTCATAGTTTCGCGTTTTTCACATACTTGATGGCTAGATCCAGGGCTTTTTCTGGATTGGATCACGTAGTAATGTGGTACCACACTGAAACGGTGGATTAAACCTGGTTTCGATCAATATTTTTGAGGATAACGCATGTTAGGTCTGGGTTAGGTCTAGGATTTGCCCTCATCAGGGTCATACTTTCGCATATTTCTCATACTTGATGGCTAGATCCAGGGCTTTTTCTGGATTGGATCACGTAGTAATGTGGTACCACCCTGAAACAGTCAATTAAACCTGGTTTCCATCAATATTTTAGAGAACAACGCAAGTTAGGTCTGGTATAGGTCTGGGATTTGCCCTCATCAGGGTCATATTTTCGCATTCTTCACATACTTGTTGAACAGATCCTGGGTATTTTTCTGGTTTGGATCAGGCAGTAATGTGGTACCACACTGAAAAAGTCGATTAAACCTGGTTTCGATAAATATTTTTGAGGATAACTCATGTTAGGTCTAGGTTAGGCCTGGGATTTGCCCTCATCAGGGTCATATTTTCGCGTTGTTCACATACTTGTTGAACAGATCCTGGGTATTTTTCTGGTTTGGATCAGGTAGTAATGTGGTACCACTCTGAAACAGTAAATTAAACCTAGTTTCGATCAATATTTTAGAGGATAACGCAAGTTAGGTCTGGGATAGGTCTGGGATTTGCCCTCGTCAGGGTCATATTTTCGCGTTCTTCACATACTTGTTGAACAGATCCTGGGTATTTTTCTGGTTTGGATCACGTAGTAATGTGGTAGCACACTGAAACAGTCCATTAAACCTGGTTTCGATCAATATTTTAGAGAATAACTCATGTTAGGTCTAGGTTAGGTCTGGGATTTGCCCCCATCAGGTTCATATTTTCGCGTTCTTCACATACTTGTTGAACAGATCCTGGGTATTTTTCTGGTTTGGATCAGGTAGTAATGTGGTACCACACTGAAACAGTCGATTAAACCTGGTTTCGATAAATATATTTGAGGATAACTCGTGTTAGGTCTAGGTTAGGCCTGGGATTTTCCTTCATCAGACACATGCTCTCGCATTCTTCACATACTTGTTGAACGGATCATGTGTTTTTTCTGGTTTGGATCGCGTAGTAGTGTGGTAGCACACTGAAACAGTCCATTAAACCTGGTTTCGATCAATATTTTAGAGGATAACGCATGTTCTGCCTAGGTTAGGCCTGGGATTTGCCCCCGATCAGACACATACTTTCGCATTTTCCACATACTTGTTGAACAGATCCTGGGTCTTTTGTGGTTTGGATCACGTAGTGATGTGGTACCACACAGAAACAGTCCATTAAACCTGGTTTCGATCAATATTTTAGAGGATAACGCATGTTAAATCTAGGCTAGGCCTGGGATTTGCCCTCATCAGACACATACTTTCGCATTTTCCACATACTTGTTGAACGGATCCTGGGTTTTTTCTGGTTTGGATCACGTAGTAATGTGGTACCACACTGAAACATTCAATTAAACCTGGTCTTGATAAGTATTTTAAAGGATAACGCATGTTAGGTCTGGGATAGGTCTGGGATTTGCCCCCATCAGGCTCATAGTTTCGCGTTTTTCACATACTTGATGGCTAGATCCAGGGCTTTTCCTGGATTGGATCACGTAGTAATGTGGTACCACACTGAAACGGTGGATTAAACCTGGTTTCGATCAATATTTTTGAGGATAACGCATGTTAGGTCTGGGTTAGGTCTAGGATTTGCCCTCATCAGGGTCATACTTTCGCATATTTCTCATACTTGATGGCTAGATCCAGGGCTTTTTCTGGATTGGATCACGTAGTAATGTGGTACCACCCTGAATCAGTCAATTAAACCTGGTTTCCATCAATATTTTAGAGAACAACGCAAGTTAGGTCTGGTATAGGTCTGGGATTTGCCCCCATCAGGTTCATATTTTCGCGTTCTTCACATACTTGTTGAACAGATCCTGAGTTTTTTCAGGTTTGGATCACGTAGTAATGTGGTACCACACTGAAACACTCAATTAAACCTGGTTGCGATCAATATTTTAGAGAATAACGCTTGTTAGATCTTGGTTAGGTTTGAGATTTGCTCTCATCAGGCTCGTACTTTCGCATATTTCTCATAGTTCATGGCCAGATTCTGGGCTTTTTCTGGATTGGGTCAGGTAGTAATATGGTACCACACTGAAACAGTCCATTAAACCTGGTTTCGATCAATATTTTAGAGGACAACGCAAGTTAGGTCTGGGATAGGTCTGGGATTTGCCCTGATCAGGCTCGTACTTTCGCATATTTCTCATACTCGGTGGCCAGATTCTGGGCTTTTTCTGGTTTGGATCCCGTAGTATTGTGGTACCACACTGAAACATTCAATTAAACCTGGTCTTGATAAATATTTTAGAGGATAACGCATGTTAGGTCTGGGTTAGGTCTAGGATTTGCCCTCATCAGGGTCATATTTTCGCATTCTTCACATACTTGTTGAACGGATCCTGGGTTTTTT
Organism: Colletes latitarsis; assembly: GCF_051014445.1. NCBI lineage: Eukaryota > Metazoa > Arthropoda > Insecta > Hymenoptera > Colletidae > Colletes > Colletes latitarsis. The sequence continues at coordinate 19,654,074 of NC_135136.1, forward strand.
GTGGTTTGGATCACGTAGTAATGAGGTACCACACTGAAACAGTCCATTAAACCTGGTTTCGATCAATATTTTAGAGGATAACGCAAGTTATGTCTGGGATAGGTCCGGGATTTGCCCTCATCAGGTTCATATTTTCGCGTTCTTCACATACTTGTTGAACAGATCCTGGGTATTTTTCTGGTTTGGATCACGTAGTAATGTGGTACCACACTGAAACAGACCATTAAACGTGGTTTCGATCAATATTTTAGAGAATAATTCATGTTAGGTCTAGGTTAGATCTGGGATTTGCCCTCATCAGGTTCATATTTTCGCGTTCTTCACATACTTGTTGAACAGTTCCTGGGTATTTTTCTGGTTTGGATCACGTAGTAATGTGGTACCACACTGAAACAGTCCATTAAACCTGGTTTCGATCAATATTTTAGAGGACAACGCAAGTTAGGTCTGGGATAGGTCTGGGATTTGTCCTGATCAGGCTCGTACTTTCGCATATTTCTCATACTCGGTGGCCAGATTCTGGGCTTTTTCTGGTTTGGATCCCGTAGTATTGTGGTACCACACTGAAACATTCAATTAAACCTGGTCTTGATAAATATTTTAGAGGATAACTCATGTTAGGTCTAGGTTAGGTCTGGGATTTGCCCTCATCAGGTTCATATTTTCGCGTTCTTCACATACTTGTTGAACAGATCCTGGGTATTTTTCTGGTTTGGATCACGTAGTAATGTGGTACCACAATGAAACAGTCGATTAAACCTGGTTTCGATCAATATTTTAGAGGATAACACATGTTATGTCTAGGTTAGGCCTGGTATTTGCCCTCATCAGACTCATACATACGCGTTCTTCACATACTTGTTGAACAGATCCTGGGTATTTTTCTGGTTTGGATCACGTAGTAATGTGGTACCACACTGAAACAGTCCATTAAACCTGGTTTCGATCAATATTTTAGAGGACAACGCAAGTTAGGTCTGGGATAGGTCTGGGATTTGTCCTGATCAGGCTCGTACTTTCGCATATTTCTCATACTCGGTGGCCAGATTCTGGGCTTTTTCTGGTTTGGATCCCGTAGTATTGAGGTACCACACTGAAACATTCAATTAAACCTGGTCTTGATAAATATTTTAGAGGATAACTCATGTTAGGTCTAGGTTAGTTCTGGGATTTGCCCTCATCAGGTTCATATTTTCGCGTTCTTCACATACTTGTTGAACAGATCCTGGGTATTTTTCTGGTTTGGATCACGTAGTAACGTGGTACCACACTGAAACAGACCATTAAACCTGGATTCGATCAATATTTTAGAGAATAATTCATGTTAGGTCTAGGTTAGAACTGGGATTTGCCCTCATCATGTTCATATTGTCGCGTTCTTCACATACTTGTTGAACAGATTCTGGGTATTTTTCTGGTTTGGATCACGTAGTAATGTGGTAGCACCCTGAAACAGACCATTAAACCTGGTTTCGATTAATATTTTAGAGAATAATTCATGTTAGGTCTATGTTAGATCTGGGATTTGCCCTCATCATGTTCATATTTTCGCGTTCTTCACATACTTGTTGAACAGATCCTGGGTTTTTTCAGGTTTGGATCACGTAGTAATGTGGTACCACACTGAAACATTCAATTAAACCTGGTCTTGATAAATATTTTAGAGGATAACGCATGTTAGGTCTGGGTTAGGTCTAGGATTTGCCCTCATCAGGGTCATATTTCGCATTCTTCACATACTTGTTGAACGGATCCTGGGTTTTTTGTGGTTTGGATCACGTAGTAATGAGGTACCACACTGAAACAGTCCATTAAACCTGGTTGCGATCAATATTTTAGAGAATAACGCTTGTTACATCTTGGTTAGGTTTGAGATTTGCTCTCATCAGGCTCGTACTTTCGCATATTTCTCATAGTTCATGGCCAGATTCTGGGCTTTTTCTGGATTGGGTCAGGTAGTAATGTGGTACCACACTGAAACAGTCCATTAAACCTGGTTTCGATCAATATTTTAGAGGACAACGCAAGTTAGGTCTGGGATAGGTCTGGGATTTGCCCTGATCAGGCTCGTACTTTCGCATATTTCTCATACTCGGTGGCCAGATTCTGGGCTTTTTCTGGCTTGGATCCCGTAGTATTGTGGTACCACACTGAAACATTCAATTAAACCTGGTCTTGATAAATATTTTAGAGGATAACGCATGTTAGGTCTGGGTTAGGTCTAGGATTTGCCCCCATCAGGGTCATATTTTCGCATTCTTCACATACTTGTTGAACGGATCCTGGGTTTTCTGTGGTTTGGATCACGTAGTAATGAGGTACCACACTGAAACAGTCCATTAAACCTGGTTTCGATCAATATTTTAGAGGATAACGCAAGTTATGTCTGGGATAGGTCTGGGATTTGCCCTCCTCAGGTTCATATTTTCGCGTTCTTCACATACTTGTTGAACAGATCCTGGGTATTTTTCTGGTTTGGATCACGTAGTAATGTGGTACCACACTGAAACAGACCATTAAACCTGGTTTCGATCAATATTTTAGAGAATAATTCATGTTAGGTCTAGGTTAGATCTGGGATTTGCCCTCATCAGGTTCATATTTTCGCGTTCTTCACATACTTGTTGAACAGATCCTGGGTATTTTTCTGGTTTGGATCACGTAGTAATGTGGTACCACACTGAAACAGTCCATTAAACCTGGTTTCGATCAATATTTTAGAGGACAACGCAAGTTAGGTCTGGGATAGGTCTGGGATTTGCCCTGATCAGGCTCGTACTTTCGCATATTTCTCATACTCGGTGGCCAGATTCTGGGCTTTTTCTGGTTTGGATCCCGTAGTGTTGTGGTACCACACTGAAACATTCAATTAAACCTGGTCTTAATAAATATTTTAGAGGATAACGCATGTTAGGTCTGGGTTAGGTCTAGGATTTGCCCTCATCAGGGTCATATTTTCGCATTCTTCACATACTTGTTGAACGGATCCTGGGTTTTCTGTGGTTTGGATCACGTAGTAATGAGGTACCACACTGAAACAGTCCATTAAACCTGGTTTCGATCAATATTTTAGAGGATAACTCATGTTAGGTCTAGGTTAGGTCTGGGATTTGCCCTCATCAGGTTCATATTTTCGTGTTCTTCACATACTTGTTGAACAGATCCAGGGTATTTTTCTGGTTTGGATCACGTAGTAATGTGGTACCACACTGAAACAGACCATTAAACCTGGTTTCGATCAATATTATAGAGAATAATTCATGTTAGGTCTAGGTTAGATCTGGGATTTGCCCTCATCAGGTTCATATTTTCGCGTTCTTCACATACTTGTTGAACAGATCCTGGGTATTTTTCTGGTTTGGATCACGTAGTAATGTGGTACCACACTGAAACAGTCCATTAAACCTGGTTTCGATCAATATTTTAGAGGACAACGAAAGTTAGGTCTGGGATAGGTCTGGGATTTGTCCTGATCAGGCTCGTACTTTCGCATATTTCTCATACTTGTTGAACAGATCCTGGGTTTTTTCGGGTTTGGATCACGTAGTAATGTGGTACCACACTGAAACATTCAATTAAACCTGGTCTTGATAAATATTTTAGAGGATAACGCATGTTAGGTCTGGGTTAGGTCTAGGATTTGCCCTCATCAGGGGCATATTTTCGCATTCTTCACATACTTGTTGAACGGATCCCGGGTTTTTTGTGGTTTGGATCACGTAGTAATGAGGAACCACACTGAAACACTCAATTAAATCTGGTCTTGATAAATGTTTTAGAGGACAACGCAAGTTAGGTTTGGGATAGGTCTGGGATTTGTCCTGATCAGGCTCGTACTTTCGCATATTTCTCATACTCGGTGGCCAGATTCTGGGCTTTTTCTGGTTTGGATCCCGTAGTATTGTGGTACCACACTGAAACGTTCAATTAAACCTGGTCTTGATAAATATTTTAGAGGATAACTCATGTTAGGTCTAGGTTAGGTCTGGGATTTGCCCTCATCAGGTTCATATTTTCGCGTTCTTCACATACTTGTTGAACAGATCCTGGGTATTTTTCTGGTTTGGATCACGTAGTAATGTGGTACCACACTGAAACAGACCATTAAACCTGGTTTCGATCAATATTTTAGAGAATAATTCATGTTAGGTCTAGGTTAGATCTGGGATTTGCCCTCATCATGTTCATATTTTCGCGTTCTTCACATACTTGTTGAACAGATCCTGGGTATTTTCCTGGTTTGGATCACGTAGTAATGTGGTAGCACACTGAAACAGACCATTAAACCTGGTTTCGATCAATATTTTAGAGGATAACGCATGTTAGATCTAGGTTAGGCCTCGGATTTTCCCTCATCAGACACATACTCTCGCATTCTTCACATACTTGTTGAACGGATCCTGGGTATTTTTCTGGTTTGGATCACGTAGTGATGTGGTACCACACAGAAACAGTCCATTAAACCTGGTTTCGATCAATATTTTAGAGGATAACGCATGTTAAATCTAGGCTAGGCCTGGGATTTGCCCTCATCAGACACATACTTTCGCATTTTCCACATACTTGTTGAACGGATCCTGGGTTTTTTCTGGTTTGGATCACGTAGTAATGTGGTACCACACTGAAACATTCAATTAAACCTGGTCTTGATAAGTATTTTAAAGGATAACGCATGTTAGGTCTGGGATAGGTCTGGGATTTGCCCCCATCAGGCTCATAGTTTCGCGTTTTTCACATACTTGATGGCTAGATCCAGGGCTTTTTCTGGATTGGATCACGTAGTAATGTGGTACCACACTGAAACGGTGGATTAAACCTGGTTTCGATCAATATTTTTGAGGATAACGCATGTTAGGTCTGGGTTAGGTCTAGGATTTGCCCTCATCAGGGTCATACTTTCGCATATTTCTCATACTTGATGGCTAGATCCAGGGCTTTTTCTGGATTGGATCACGTAGTAATGTGGTACCACCCTGAAACAGTCAATTAAACCTGGTTTCCATCAATATTTTAGAGAACAACGCAAGTTAGGTCTGGTATAGGTCTGGGATTTGCCCTCATCAGGGTCATATTTTCGCATTCTTCACATACTTGTTGAACAGATCCTGGGTATTTTTCTGGTTTGGATCAGGCAGTAATGTGGTACCACACTGAAAAAGTCGATTAAACCTGGTTTCGATAAATATTTTTGAGGATAACTCATGTTAGGTCTAGGTTAGGCCTGGGATTTGCCCTCATCAGGGTCATATTTTCGCGTTGTTCACATACTTGTTGAACAGATCCTGGGTATTTTTCTGGTTTGGATCAGGTTGTAATGTGGTACCACTCTGAAACAGTAAATTAAACCTAGTTTCGATCAATATTTTAGAGGATAACGCAAGTTAGGTCTGGGATAGGTCTGGGATTTGCCCTCGTCAGGGTCATATTTTCGCGTTCTTCACATACTTGTTGAACAGATCCTGGGTATTTTTCTGGTTTGGATCACGTAGTAATGTGGTAGCACACTGAAACAGTCCATTAAACCTGGTTTCGATCAATATTTTAGAGAATAACTCATGTTAGGTCTAGGTTAGGTCTGGGATTTGCCCCCATCAGGTTCATATTTTCGCGTTCTTCACATACTTGTTGAACAGATCCTGGGTATTTTTCTGGTTTGGATCAGGTAGTAATGTGGTACCACACTGAAACAGTCGATTAAACCTGGTTTCGATAAATATATTTGAGGATAACTCATGTTAGGTCCAGGTTAGGCCTGGGATTTTCCTTCATCAGACACATGCTCTCGCATTCTTCACATACTTGTTGAACGGATCATGTGTTTTTTCTGGTTTGGATCGCGTAGTAGTGTGGTAGCACACTGAAACAGTCCATTAAACCTGGTTTCGATCAATATTTTAGAGGATAACGCATGTTCTGCCTAGGTTAGGCCTGGGATTTGCCCCCGATCAGACACATACTTTCGCATTTTCCACATACTTGTTGAACAGATCCTGGGTCTTTTGTGGTTTGGATCACGTAGTAATGTGGTACCACACTGAAACATTCAATTAAACCTGGTCTTGATAAATGTTTTAGAGGATAACGCATGTTGGGTCTGGGATAGGTCTGGGAGTTGCCCTCATCAGGCTCATAGTTTCGCGTTTTTCACATACTTGTTGAACAGATCCTGAGTATTTTTCTGGTTTGGATCACGTAGTAATGTGGTACCACACTGAAATAGTCGACTAAACCTGGTTTCGATCAATATTTTAGCGAATAACTCATGTTAGGTCTAGGTTAGGTCTGGGATTTGCTCTCATCAGGCTCGTACTTTCGCAAATTTCTCATACTTGATGGCCAGATTCTGTGCTTCTTCTGGTTTGGATCCCGTAGTAATGGGGTACCACACCGTAACAGTCCATTAAAACTGGCTTCGATCAATATTTTAGAGGATAACGCATGTTAGATCTGGGTTATGTCTAGGATTTGCCCTAATCAGGCTCTTAATTTCGAATATTTCTCATACTTCATGGCTAGATCCTGGGCTTTTTCTGTATTGGATCACGTAGTAATGTGGTACCACTCCGAAACAGTAAATTAAACCAAGTTTCGATCAATATTTTAGAGGATAACGCAAGTTAGGTCTGTGATAGGTCTGGGATTTGCCCTCATCAGGGTCATATTTTCGCATTTTTCACATACTTGTTGAGCAGATCCCTGGCTCTTTCTGGTTTGGATCACGGAGAAATGTGGTACCACACTGAAACATTCAATTAAACCTGGCACTGATAAATATTTTTGAGGGTAACGCATGTTAGGTCTAGGTTAGGCCTGGGATTCTCCCTCATCAGACACATACTTTCGCATTCTTCACATACTTGTTGAACGGATCCTGGGTTTTTTCTGGTTTGGATGACGTAGTAATGTGGCAGCACACTGAAACAGTCCATTAAACCTGGTTTCAATCAATATTTTAGAGGATAACGCATGTTCTGTCTAGGTTAGGCCTGGGATTTGCCCTCATCAGACACATACTTTCGCATTCTCCACATACTTGTTGAACAGATCCTGGGTTTTTTCAGGTTTGGATCAGGCAGTAATGTGGTACCACACTGAAACATTCAATTAAACCTGGTCTTGATAAATATTTTAGAGGATAAGGCATGTTAGGTCTGGGTTAGGTCTAGGATTTGCCCTCATCAGGCTCATACTATCGCATACTACTCATACTTGATGGCTAGATCCAGGGCCTTTTCTGGATTGGATCTCGTAGTAATGTGGTACCACACTGAAGCAGTCAATTAAACCTGGTTTCCATCAATATTTTAGAGGACAACGCAAGTTAGGTCTGGTATAGGTCTGGGATTTGCCCTCATCAGGGTCATATTTTCGCGTTCTTCACATACTTGTTGAACAGATCCTGGGTATTTTTCTGGTTTGGATCAGGTAGTAATGTGGTACCACACTGAAACAGTCGATTAAACCTGGTTTCGATAAATATTTTTGAGGATAACTCATGTTAGGTCTTGGTTAGGCCCGGGATTTGCCCTCATCAGGGTCATATTTTCTCATTTTTCACATACTTGTAGAACAGATCCCTGGCTTTTTCAGGTTTGTATCACGTAGTAATGTGGTACCACACTGAAAGAGTCCATTAAACCAGGTTTCGATCAATATTTTAGAGGATAACGCATGTTATGTCTAGGTTAGGCCTGTGATTTGCCCTCATCAGACACATACTTTCGCATTCTTCACATACTTGTTGAACGGGTCCTGGGTTTTTTCTGGTTTGGATCACGTAGTAGTATGGTAACACACTGAAACATTCAATTAAACCTGGTCTTGATAAATATTTTAGAGGATAACGCATGTTAGGTCTAGGTTAGGTCTAGGATTTGCCCTCATCAGGCTCATACTTTCGCATATTACTCATACTTGATGGCTAGATCCAGGGCTTTTTCTGGTTTGGATCACGTAGTAATGTGGTAGCACACTGAATCAGTCCATTTAACCTGGTTTCTATCAATATTTTAGAGGATAACGCATGTTATGTCTAGGTTAGGCCTGGGATTTCCCCTCATCAGACACATACTTTCGCAATCTTCACATACTTGTTGAACGGATCCTGGGTATTTTTCTGGTTTGGATAACGTAGTGATGTGGTTCCACACTGAAACAGTCCATTAAACCTGGTTTCGATAAATATTTTTGAGGATAACGCATGTTAGATCTAGGTTAGGCCTGGGATTTGCCCTCATCAGACACATACTTTCGCATTCGTCACATACTTGTTGAACGGATCCTGGGTTTTTTGTGGTTTGGATCACGTAGTAATGTGGTACCACACTGAAACATTCAATTAAACCAGGTCTTGATAAATGTTTTAGAGGATAACGCATGTTGGGTCTGGGATAGGTCTGGGATTTGCCCTCATCAGGCTCATAGTTTCGCGTTTTTCACATACTTGTTGAGCAGATCCTGGGTTTTTTCAGGTTTGGATCACGTAGTAATGTGATACCACACTGAAACATTCAATTAAACCTGGTCTTGATAAATATTTTAGAGGATAACGCATGTTAGGTCTGGGTTAGGTCTAGGATTTGCCCTCATCAGGCTCATACTTTCGCATATTTCTCATACTTGATGGCTAGATCCAGGGGTTTCTCTGGATTGGATCACGTAGTAATGTGGTACCACACTGAAACAGTCAATTAAACCTGGTTTCCATCAATATTTTAGAGGACAACGCAAGTTAGGTCTGGTATAGGTCTGGGATTTGCCCTCATCAGGGTCATATTTTCGCGTTCTTCACATACTTGTTGGACAATTCCTGGGTATTTTTCTGGTTTGGATAACGTAGTGATGTGGTTCCACACTGAAACAGTCCATTAAACCTGGTTTCGATAAATATTTTTGAGGATAACGCATGTTAGATCTAGGTTAGGCCTGGGATTTGCCCTCATCAGACACATACTTTCGCATTCGTCACATACTTGTTGAACGGATCCTGGGTTTTTTGTGGTTTGGATCACGTAGTAATGTGGTACCACACTGAAACATTCAATTAAACCAGGTCTTGATAAATGTTTTAGAGGATAACGCATGTTGGGTCTGGGATAGGTCTGGGATTTGCCCTCATCAGGCTCATAGTTTCGCGTTTTTCACATACTTGTTGAGCAGATCCTGGGTTTTTTCAGGTTTGGATCACGTAGTAATGTGATACCACACTGAAACATTCAATTAAACCTGGTCTTGATAAATATTTTAGAGGATAACGCATGTTAGGTCTGGGTTAGGTCTAGGATTTGCCCTCATCAGGCTCATACTTTCGCATATTTCTCATACTTGATGGCTAGATCCAGGGGTTTCTCTGGATTGGATCACGTAGTAATGTGGTACCACACTGAAACAGTCAATTAAACCTGGTTTCCATCAATATTTTAGAGGACAACGCAAGTTAGGTCTGGTATAGGTCTGGGATTTGCCCTCATCAGGGTCATATTTTCGCGTTCTTCACATACTTGTTGGACAATTCCTGGGTATTTTTCTGGTTTGGATCTAGTAGTAATGTGGTAACACACTGAAACAGTTGATTAAACCTGGTTTCGATCAATATTTTTGAGGATAACTCATATTAGGTCTAGGTTAGGCCGGGGATTTGCCCTCATCAGGGTCATATTTCCGCGTTCTTCACATACTTGTTGAACAGATCCTGGGTATTCTTCTGGTTTGGATCTGGTAGTAATGTGGTAACACACTGAAACAGTCGATTAAACCTGGTTTCGATCAGTATTTTTGAGGGTAACGCATGTTAGGTCTAGGTTAGGCCTGGGATTTTCACTCATCAGACACATACTTTCGCATTCTTCACATACTTGTTGAACAGATCCCGGGTTTTTTCTGGTTTGGATCAGGTAGTAGTGTGGTACCACACTGAAATGGTCGATTAAACCTGGCTTCGATCAATATTTTAGAGGATAACGCATGTTAGGTCTGGGTTAGGTCTAGGATTTGCCCTCATCAGGCTCATACTTTCGCATATTACTCATACTTGATGGCTAGATCCAGGGCTTTTTCTGGTTTGGATCACGTAGTAATGTGGTAGCACACTGAATCAGTCCATTTAACCTGGTTTCTTTCAATATTTTAGAGGATAACGCATGTTATGTCTAGGTTAGGCCTGGGATTTGCCCTCATCAGACACATACTTTCGCATTCTCCACATACTTGTTGAACAGATCCTGGGTATTTTTCTGGTTTGGATCAGGTAGTAATGTGGTACCACACTGAAACAGTCGATTAAACCTGGTTTCGGTCAATATTTTTGAGGATAACTCATGTTAGGTCTAGGTTAAGCCCGGGATTTGCCCTCATCAGGGTCATATTTCCGCGCTCTTCACATACTTGTTGAACAGATCCTGGGTATTTTTCTGGTTTGGATCACGTAGTAATGTGGTACCACACTGAAACAGTCAATTAAACCTGGATTCCATCAATATTTTAGAGGACAACGCAAGTTAGGTCTGGTATAGGTCTGGGATTTGCCTTCATCAGGGTCATATTTTCGCGTTCTTCACATACTTGTTGAACAGATCCTGGGTATTTTTCTGGTTTGGATCAGGTAGTAATGTGGTACCACACTGAAACAGTCGATAAAACCTGGTTTCGATCAATATTTTTGAGGATAACTCATGTTAGGTCTAGGTTAGGTCTGGGATTTGCCCCCATCAGGTTCATATTTCCGCGTTCTTCACATACTTGTTGATCAGATCCTGGGTATTTTTCTGGTTTGGATCACGCAGTAATGTGGTACCACACTGAAACAGTCAATTAAACCTGGCTTCGATCAATATTTTAGAGGATAACGCATGTTAGGTCTGGGTTAGGTCTAGGATTTGCCCTCATCAGGCTCATACTTTCGCATATTACTCATACTTGATGGCTAGATCCAGGGCTTTTTCTGGATTGGATCACGTAGTAATGTGGTACCACACTGAAACGGTCGATTAAACCTGGTTTCGATCAATATTTTTGAGGATAACGCATGTTAGGTCTAGGTTAGGCCTGGGATTTGTCCTCATCAGACACATACTTTCGCATTCTTCACATACTTGTTGAACGGATCCTGGGTATTTTTCTGGTTTGGATCACGTAGTGATGTGGTACCACACTGAAACAGTCCATTAAACCTGGTTTCGATAAATATTTTTGAGGATAACGCATGTTAGATCTAGGTTAGGCCTGGGATTTGCCCTCATCAGACACATACTTTCGCATTCGTCACATACTTGTTGAACGGATCCTGGGTTTTTTGTGGTTTGGATCACGTAGTGATGTGGTACCACACTGAAACAGTCCATTAAACCTGGTTTCGATAAATATTTTTGAGGGTAACGCATGTTAGGTCTAGGTTAGTCCTGGGATTTTCCCTCATCAGACACATACTTTCGCATTCTTCACATACTTGTTGAACAGATCCTGGGTTTTTTCTGGTTTGGATCAGGTAGTAATGTGGTACCTCACTGAAACTGTCCATTAAACCTGGTTTCGATCAATATTTTAGAGAATAACGCTTGTTCGGTCTTGGTTAGGTCTGGGATTTGCTCTCATCAGGCCCGTACTTTCGCAAATTTCTCATACTTGATGGCCAGATTCTGTGCTTCTTCTGGTTTGGATCCCGTAGTAATGTAGTACCACACTGAAGCAGTCCATTAAAACTGGCTTCGATCAATATTTTAGAGGATAACGCATGCTAGATCTGGTTTATGTCTAGGATTTGCCCTAATCAGGCTCTTAATTTCGCATATCTCTCATACTTCATGGCTAGATCCTGGGCTTTTTCTGGATTGGATCACGTAGTAATGTGGTACCACACTGAAACATTCCATTAAACCTGGTTTCGATCAATACTTTAGAGGACAACGCAAGTTAGGTCTGGGATAGGTCAGGGATTTGCCCTGATCAGGCTCGTACTTTCGCATTCTTCACATACTTGTTGAACGGATCCTGGGTTTTTTCTCGTTTGGATGACGTAGCAATGTGGTAGCACACTGAAACAGTCCATTAAACCTGGTTTCGATCAATATTTTAGAGGATAACGCATGTTAGGTCTGGGTTAGGTCTAGGATTTGCCCTCTTCAGGCTCATACTTTCGCATATTACTCATACTTGATGGCTAGATCCAGGGCTTTTTCTGGATTGGATCACGCAGTAATGTGGTACCACACTGAAACAGTTAATTAAACCTGGTTTCCATCAATATTTTAGAGGACAACGCAAGTGAGGTCTGGTATAGGTCTGGGATTTGCCCTCATCAGGGTCATATTTTCGCGTTCTTCACATACCTGTTGAACATATCCTGGGTATTTTTCTGGTTTGGATCAGGTAGTAATGTGGTACCACACTAAAACAGTCGATTAAACCTGGTTTCGATCAATATTTTTGAGGATAACTCATGTTAGATCTAGGTTAGGCCCGGGATTTGCCCTCATCAGGGTCATATTTCCGCGTTCTTCACATACTTGTTGAACAGATCCTGGGTATTTTTCTGGTTTGGATCACGTAGTAATGTGGTACCACACTGAAATAGTCGATTAAACCTGGTTTCGATCTATATTTTAGTGGATAACGCAAGTTATGTCTGGGATAGGTCCGGGATTTGCCCTCGTCAGGCTCATACTTTCGCATTCTTCACATACTTGTTGTACAGATCCTGGGTTTTTTTCTGGATTGGATCTCGTAGTAATGTGGTACCACACGGAAACAGTCAATTAAACCTGGTTTCCATCAATATTTTAGAGGAGAACGCAAGTTAGGTCTGGGATAGGTCTGGGATTTGCCCTGATCAGGCTCGCACTTTCGCATATTTCTCGCACTCGGTGGCCAGATTCTGGGCTTTTTCTGGTTTGGATACCGTAGTATTGTGGTACCACACTGAAACATTCAATTAAACCTGGTCTTGATAAATATTTTAGACGATAACGCATGTTAGATCTGGGTTATGTCTAGGATTTGGCCAAATCAGGCTCATAAATTCGCATATTTCTCATACTTCATGGCTAGATACTGGGCTTTTTCAGGATTGGATCACGTAGTAATGTGGTAGCACACTGAAACAGTCCATTAAACCTGGTTTCGATCAATATTTTAGAGGACAACGCAAGTTAGGTCTGGGATAGGTCTGGGATTTGCCCTGATCAGGCTCGCACTTTCGCATATTTCTCATACTCGGTGGCCAGATTCTGGGCTTTTTCTGGTTTGGATCCCGTAGTATTGTGGTACCACAGTGAAACATTCAATTAAACCTGGTCTTGATAAATATTTTAGAGGATAACGCATGTTAGATCTGGGTTATGTCTAGGATTTGCCCAAATCAGGCTCATAAACTCGCATATTTCTCATACTTCATGGCTAGATACTGGGCTTTTTCAGGATTGGATCAGGTAGTAATGTGGTACCACACTGAAACAGTAAATTAAACCTTGTTTCGATCAATATTTTAGAGGATAACGCAAGTTAGGTCCGGGATAGGTCTGGGATTTGCCCTCACCAGGGTCATATTTTCGCATTTTTCACATACCTGTTGAACAGATCCCTGGCTTTTTCTGGTTTGGATCACGTAGAAATGTGGTACCACACTGAAACATTCAATTAAACCTGGTACTGATAAATATTTTTGAGGGTAACGCATGTTAGGTCTAGGTCAGGCCTGGGATTTTCCCTCATCAGACACATACTTTCGCACTCTTCACATACTTGTTGAGCGGATCCTGGGTGTTTTCTGGTTTGGATCACGTAGTAATGTGGTAGCACACTGAAAGAGTCCATTAAACCTGGTTTCGATCAATATTTTAGAGGATAACGCATGTTCTGTCTAGGTTAGGCCTGGGATTTGCCCTCATCAGACACATACTTTCGCTTTTTCCGCATACATGTTGAACAGATCCTGGGTTTTTTCTGGTTTGGATCACGTAGTAATGTGGTAGCACACTGAAACAGTCCATTAAACCAGGTTTCGATCAATATCTTTGAGGATAACTCATGTTAGGTCTAGGTTAGGCCCGGGATTTGCCCTCATCAGGGTCATATTTCCGCGTTCTTCACATACTTGTTGAACAGATCCTGGGCTTTTTCTGGATTGGATCAGGTTGTAATGTGGTACCACACTGAAACATTCAATTAAACCTGGTCTTGATAAATATTTTAGAGGATAACGCATGTTAGATCTGGGTTATGTCTAGGATTTGCCCAAATCAGGCTCATAAATTCGCATATTTCTCATACTTCATGGCTAGATACTGGGCTTTTTCAGGATTGGATCACGTAGTAATGTGGTACCACACTGAAACAGTAAATTAAACCTAGTTTCGATCAATATTTTAGAGGATAACGCAAGTTAGGTCTAGGTTAGGCCTGGGTTTTTCCCTCATCAGACACATACTTTCGCATTCTTCACATACTTCTTGAACGGATCCTGGGGTTTTTCAGGTTTGGATCACGTAGTAATGTGGTAGCACACTGAAACAGTCCATTAAACCTGGTTTCGATCAATATTTTAGAGGATAACGCATGTTCTGTCTAGGTTAGGCCTGGGATTTGCCCTCATCAGACACATACTTTCGCATTCTCCACATACTTGTTGAACAGATCCTGGGTTCTTTCTGGTTTGGATCACGTAGTAATGTGGTAGCACACTGAAACAGTCCATTAAACCTGGTTTCGATCAATATTTTTGAGGATAACGCATGTTAGATCTTGGTTAGGCCTGGGATTTGCCCTCATCAGACACATACTTTCGCATTCTCCACATACTTGTTGAACAGATCCTAGGTATTCTTCTGGTTTGGATCACGTAGTAATGTGGTACCACACTGAAACAGTCCATTAAACCCGGTTTCGATCAATATTTTAGTGGATAACGCAAGTTAGGTCTGGGATAGGTCTGGGATTTTTTTTTTTTTTTTTTTTTTTTTTTTGTCGTGGGGAAAATCTTCGAAAGACTCCCTCCCACCTCCTTCGGGAGGGGTGGGAGGGGTGTGTGGGATTCCCCGCGCCCGTACAACGACAGGCGCGGGACCTACCCACTAAAAACCCCACGGTGACCCTTCGGCACGCTTTGGGAGGATACCGGGAATCGCTCGAAGCATTCTTCCGGTATCCTCCCCGTGCCCGCGCTTTCGCGCCCATCCCCCGGGGGGCAATCGGTCCCCCCAGTAGACACACTGCCTCATAGCGGCGGGACGGGGCCACTCCATCCCGCCGCTATCCGTCCCGGGACCGCGTTTAGTGGCGGCTGCGAGCCCCAACTCGCAACCGCCCGCGACCCCGTTTCCACCCCTCGGCGGCCGGGCGTTCATGGCCGCACCAGACCGCCGAGGGTGCCACCCCTTGCGTCGGACCGGTAGGGGGAGGCACTCCTACCTCCAACCGGTCCGACCCGGCGCCGCCTGGCGGGAGGAGGGTCCCCTCAGGACCCCCCTCACAGCCTAGGTCATCCGCCACGCCGAGGCGGCCGCCCGCGACGCCTCGCGACCGGGCGACGACCTCGGGCCACCGCACGAGCGCGAGCTTCAGCGCGCCGCTGCACCTCGCGCTCCCTCCCCGCGGCCTCCTTCTGCAACATTACGTTCTCGCAGAAGGAGGCCACGGCCCTCCACTTCTCCTCGCTGCCGAGCATGGCGCGCACCACGCCCGGCAGCGAGACATCCCGCCCGACGACGCCGACCAGGACACGGCGCTCCCCCTCCCACGCGGGGCATACCTCCAGGGTATGATCCGCCGTGTCCTGCTCAGCGTCGCAGTGGCAGCAACGCGCCGTCGGCTCCTTCCCTATCCGGCACAGGTATCTTCCGAAGCTGCCATGCCCGGAAAATACCTGTGCCATCCGGTAGGTGAGGCTGCCATGGCCTCTGTCCAGCCACTCCTTCAGGAGTGGCCGAACCGCCCCGACAGTCCGGTGCCCCGCGGTTGGCAGAGCCAGCCGCTCCTGCCACGCGAGCAACACGGACTGCCGGGCCTGGCGCTTCAAATCGCCCCAAGCAGGTCCCTGCCCGCCCGGGACCGCCCCCACCCCCGCGCGACGGTCGACGCGGTGCCGGTACATCACCGCGTGCGACCGCGCGAGTAGGTCCATGGGCGGCATCCCAGCTAGAACCGTCGCCGCCTCATGTGACATGGTCCGATACCCGCGGACGACCCTGAGCGCCATGCGCCTCTGCACCCGACGCAGCATAGTCATGCTGCGCCGGGAGGCAGCCAGGTCGTCCGCCCAGACGGGGGCCCCGTATAGGGCCACCGACTGGACCATTGCCACATAGAGGCGACGAACTCGGCCCGCCGGGCCCCCCAGGTTGGGCAGGATCCGGCCCAGAGCCGCAACCATCCTCTCCAACCGGGGGACCAGGCAGCGGAAATGCTTCTCGAAACGCCAGTGGCTATCGAGGATCAGCCCCAGATACCTGATCTGGGGCTTGACCTCGATGTCAGCCCCACCCACCCGAATCAGAGGGGGTGGCGGATCCTGCCGAGGTGAATGAAACGCAATCACCTCGGTCTTATGGACCGCCACCGTCATCCCCATCCCCCTGATCCGGTCGACGACGCGTTGCGACCCCTCCTCCGCGCGACGCATGGCCCTCCCCCAGTGCGCCCCGACGGCCAGCACCAGTGTGTCATCCGCATAACACACCGTGCTGACGCCGTCGGGGAGGCCGGCCCGCAACACCGAGTCGTACGCGATGTTCCACAGGAGTGGCCCGAGGACCGACCCCTGCGGAACACCGCAGTACACCTCCCTCCGCATATCACCATCCCGGCCCGGATACTCGATCCACCTGCCGCGGAGATAATCCCCGACGACCGCCCTGAGACAAGGGGGGACTCGATGATATTCGAGTCCCCTCCTTATCTCTTCCCAGGGGAGGGTGTTAAAAGCATTGGCAATATCCAAGGATATTGCCAATGCCACCCCTCCCCGGGAGACGGCCGCCTCCGAGAGGGCCCTTACACGACCTATCGCGTCGATAGTTGATCGGCCCCCCCGGAAACCGAACTGGCAGTCGGCCAGACCGGGATCACCCCGCGACAGGTGCTCGACGAGGCGGGCAGCAATCACACGCTCGAAGAGCTTGCCCACCTCGTCGAGAAGACAAATGGGCCGGTATGCGGAGGGAGACTCCGCGGGCCGACCCTCCTTCCGGAGGAGGACCATCCTCGCCACCTTCCAACTGGGGGGGAATCGCCCGTCCCTCAGGCAGCGGTCGAACAACCGCCTGAGGTCGGCCCCAAGGACGCCCTGGGTCAAGACCCAAACCCGGCCGGGCACACCATCCGGACCCGGGGCCGTGTTACGAACCCCGAGCCGTCTGATGGCCGCTGCCAGCTCCTCCTGCGTGACCCCCAGCTCGGCCGTCCACTCCACTGGGACAGCCGCCGCCGCCGGAGGACGCGGTCCCCTCTCCCCAATTGGGAAGAGTGTATTGACCACGTCCTCCAGCAGCCGGGGGTCAAGACCCTCGGTGACGGGGGGCGCCCACGGGCGGAGCTTATTCAGCACCACCTTATATGGGCGCCCCCATGGATCGTCATCAAGGGTCTGGAGGAGCTCCTTCCATGCCTGGGTCTTGGCCCGTTTGATGGCGACCTGCAGAGCAACCCGCGCCACGCGGTATGCTCCATACAGGTCATCAGCTGCCCTCGCTCGCGCCACGCCGTCGCCTGTACGTTGACGACGGCGCGCGCGGGTGTACTGGCGTCGGGCGCGGACAGTCGCGACTCGCAACTCCGCGATCGCGTCCGACCACCAGTACACCGCCCGGCGAGGAGAAGTCCGCCCGACCCGAGGCATCGCCGCGTCGCAAATACCCGCGACCAATGCTCCGAGCCGGGCGACCTCCTCCTCTATGCTCGGCAACTCGGCCGCTCCCTGCGGCCAAGTTGCAGCGAGGGCAGCTGCCATCAGGGCGTCCTTGTCCAGGCGCCGAAGCGCCCAGCGGCGTGGTGGGGCGCCACGCAGGCGGCCGTGTCGGGATGCACTCGCGGCGGCAGAGACCTCCATCCGGATGTACCGGTGATCGGAGAGTGTCTCTGCCCCCGCGACCACGTGCCAACCCGACACCATGCGCACGGCGTTGGGGGTCGCGAATCCAACATCCACGATGGACCCCCCATATCGCCGCACGCATGTGTGCTCCGACCCCCGGTTCAATACCCGGAGGTCGAGCCCCGCCGCCCAATCGCCCAGGATCCCGCCGCGAACGGAGGTCCTGGGGGATCCCCAAGCCACCGACTTGGCATTAAAATCCCCCAGGACCAGCACCGGCCGGGCCGCGTAGCGCTGCACGCATGCCGCGACCTCGGCCAAGTACAGCTCGAACGCAGCGTGACCGCTACGGGGCGAAATGTAGCACCCCACCACAGCGACTCCCCCCCAGTCCACGGCGACGAATCCCCGACCGCGCTCCAACAAGGAGAACGGTGGGGACCCGTCGCCCCCTCCCCATACCGTCGCCACCAAGCCGTCCGCGTCGCCCACCCAATGAGGGTGATCAGGGACGCGGTACGGCTCGGCGGCGACCGCCAGGCCAACCCCCCACTCCGCGAGGACTTGGGACATCAAGTCCTGTGCCGCGCGGCAGTGGTTGAGGTTGGCCTGGAGGAGGAGGCGGGGCGACATTAATTAATGGCCGCGCCAGCCTCCTCCCGGCCGTCCGTCCCCGTAGCACCGTCCACCTCCATGGAGGACGATGCCACCGCCCTCGGCACCGGAGCCGGTGCAGCCCGCCTCGTCCTCTCCTTCCGGGAGGGGGGGGAGCACTTCTTGCTCCCCACCCTGTGATCGGCTGGCCTCCCCATGTCCGCACACAGCGGGCAGTGGGGGGCCGCCGAGCACTGGCTCGCACGGTGCTCTTTGGCACCGCAGCGGTAACACTGACCGCTGCGGTCCACCGGCGAGGTGCACCACTGCCTCACGTGCCCCAATTCGAGGCAGCGGTGACACTGGAGCGGGCGCGGCGCGAGGATTTCCACTCGCGCCGAAACCCACCCCACCAACACCCTCCCGGATTCCGCCACCTTACGGGCGGCGGAGAGGGGGCACCGGGCCCACACCGACCCGAGGCCGGAGGGCGACCTGCGGATCTCTCCGATCCGCAGGTCCTCCACAGGACAGTCCCCCGCCCTCGCAAGGGCACGGGACACATCCTGTGCGCTGACCGAGTCGTCCAGCCCACAAACGCGCATCTCCGTGCGCTTCGTGGGCCGGGCGACCCGGACACCTCGCTCGCCCAGCTGCTCCCGGAGCCTCTGGGCGAGACGATCCGCCTTCGCGCCGCCTTCTGCACCGGGGATCTCCAGCAAGAGACCCCCGGTCACGGCCCTCTTCGCCCTCACGGAGGCGATGCCCAGCTCTTCCAGGGAGATATTCTCCCTGGCGAGCCGCATCGCCTCCGCGAGGGTCAGGTCGCCCCCCTGCGCAACGGTCAGCGTCACCGCTGCCGTTTTTGGGGGACGACCTGGTCGTGCCTTCCCGACCTTCGCGGCCTTTACCTTGGCCGCCGGCGGCGGAGGCGGAGGCTGCGGTTGCGAGGCCTTCCTCGCCGCCCGCTTCGCCTTCCGCCCCACCACCTCACTCCACGCCACCCCCCCTTGGGAGGGTGCTGTGGAGGACGCGACCACCGCGACCACGGGTACACCACCCCCCTTGGGGGTCGCGACCCGGGGCCCTGGTGCCGCAACGCTGGGCGGAGCCTTCACTCCGCCCTTCTTTGCCTTCCCCGACTGTACCGGAACAGGTCGGGGAGGCACCGCCTTCCTGCTGACCGCTCTTCCGGCGAGGAGCTCCTCCCGGAAGGCGGCCAGCTTGCCATCAATCATGTCCCCAATCCTCCTCAGAAGATCGTCTTCTGAGGAGGACGGGGACTTCTTCACGGGCGGAGTGCGGGTGGAGGGGCCCGCGGTGCCCCGCACCACTGCCGCCGCACTCCGCTTATTTACTTCCGCCGAGGGACGCGGCGGTGGAGGAGGAGGGAGGATGGGAGGGAGGGCCGCGCTGTTCCACAGCGCCTCTGCCCTCCTCCTCCCCTGTCGCTCCTCCTCCAACAGGAGCTGCAGACGGGCGTTCCGCCCTCTGAGCTCCCGCGCCGCCTCCCTCATTACCTCCGCCGCGGCCTTCAGGGCCTCCGCGCCACCGCTTTTCTGCCCCTTAAAGGCGCAGGCAGCGGCGACTTTCTCCACCCGCCTCAGGGACGAGGAGATCCTCTCCGATATCTCCTCGGTCACCTCGTCCCTGAGGCAACTCAGCCTCACCGACGGGCTCATCGCCCCGCCCACCTCGACGACGGCCTGCCCCGTCCTCTTCCTCTTAGAGCCTATGTGGCTCGTGCTGGAGGAGAAGGACGAGACCGACGCCGTCTCGTCGTCCTCCTCCACCCTCCACGAAGCCGGACCTGGCGCTGAGTGGGGCGCGAGCGCCGCCACCCTAACCCCAACCCCGTCTCCGTCCTCCCCAACCGACAAAACCCGCCCCATCCCCATTTTATTTTCTGTGTCCATAAAAATCCCACGAGATGGTCGGAAATAAAGGTCCACCCGGGCAGAGCCGCCTTACCCGGGTAAGCCTAATACTCCGGGGGTTCGGCAGGTCCCCCGGAGGTGGTCGCTTGGGATTGGGCCTTCTCCCCCAACCATGCATCCCATCGCCGCGCACCATAGCTTAGGATTGGAGGGCGATTTTATAGAGTCGCCATACTCGTGGCCCAGGCGGTTAAGCCAAGACCCCCGTTCCTCCTGCCGTCACGTACCATTCACAAAACCAATAGGGAATGGTGAATGGGTCGTTGTGACGACCAACAGGAGGCTTACGGTGTGTGTATGACTCGGGTACCCCGGGTTCGTTAAGCCCGTACTGCAGCTGAAAGGCTGGCAGCCCCTGAGGCAGGTCTGGGATTTGCTCTCATCAGGCTCGTACTTTCGCATATTTCTCATACTTGATGGCCAGATTCTGGGCTTTTTCTAGTTTGGATTCTGTAGTAATGTGGTGCCACACTGAGACAGTCCATTTAACCTGGTTTCTATCAATATTTTAGAGGATAACACATGTTATGTCTAGGTTAGGCCTGGGATTTACTCTCATCAGGCTCGTACTTTCGCATATTTCTCATAATTCATGGCCAGATTCTGGGCTTTTTCTGGATTGGATCAGGTAGTAATGTGGTACCACACTGAGACAGTCCATTAAACCTGGTTTCGATCAATATTTTAAAGGACAACGGAAGTTAGGTCTCGGATAGGTCTGGGATTTGCCCTGATCAGGCTCGCACTTTCGCATATTTCTCATACTCGGTGGCCAGATTCTGGGCTTTTTCTGGTTTGGATCCCGTAGTATTGTGGTACCACACAGAAACATTCAATTAAACCTGGTCTTGATAAATATTTTAGAGGATAACGCATGTTAGATCTGGGTTATGTCTAGGATTTGCCCAAATCAGGCTCATAAATTCGCGTATTTCTCATACTTCATGGCTAGATACTGGGCTTTTTCAGGATTGGATCACGTAGTAATGTGGTACCACACTGAAACAGTAAATTAAACCTGGTTTCGATCAATATTTTAGAGGATAACGCATGTTCTGTCTAGGTTAGGCCTGGGATTTGCCCTCATCAGACACATACTTTCGCATTTTCCACATACATGTTGAACAGATTCTGGGTTTTTTCTGGTTTGGATCACGTAGTAATGTGGTAGCACACTGAAACAGTCCATTAAACCTGGTTTCGATCAATATATTTGAGGATAACTCATGTTAGGTCTAGGTTAGGCCCGGGATTTGCACTCATCAGGGTCATATTTCCGCGTTCTTCACATACTTGTTGAACAGATCCTGGGCTTTTTCTGGATTGGATCAGGTAGTAATGTGGTACCACACTGAAACAGTCCATTAAACCTGGTTTCGATCAATATTTTAGAGGATAACGCATGTTAGGTCTGGGGTAGGTCTGGGATTTGCTCTCATCAGGCTCGTACTTTCGCATATTTCTCATAATTCATGGCCAGATTCTGGGCTTTTTCTGGATTGGATCAGGTAGTAATATGGTACCACACTGAGACAGTCCATTAAACCTGGTTTCGATCAATATTTTAGAGGACAACGGAAGTTACGTCTCGGATAGGTCTGGGATTTGCCCTGATCAGGCTCGCACTTTCGCATATTTCTCATACTTGATGGCCAGATTCTGGGCTTTTTCTAGTTTGGATTCTGTAGTAATGCGGTGCCACACTGAGACAGTCCATTTAACCTGGTTTCTATCAATATTTTAGAGGATAACGCATGTTATGTCTAGGTTAGGCCTGGGATTTGCTCTCATCAGGCTCGTACTTTCGCATATTTCTCATACTTGATGGCCAGATTCTGGGCTTTTTCTAGTTTGGATTCTGTAATAATGTGGTGCCACACTGAGACAGTCCATTTAACCTGGTTTCTATCAATATTTTAGAGGATAACGCATTTTAGGTCTGGGGTAGGTCTGGGATTTGCTCTCATCAGGCTCGTAGTTTCGCATATTTCTCATACTTGATGGCCAGATTCTGGGCTTTTTCTAGTTTGGATTCTGTAGTAATGTGGTGCCACACTGAGACAGTCCATTTAACCTGGTTTCTATCAATATTTTAGAGGATAACGCATGTTATGTCTAGGTTAGGCCTGGGATTTGCTCTCATCAGGCTCGTACTTTCGCATATTTCTCATAATTCATGGCCAGATTCTGGGCTTTTTCTGGATTGGATAAGGTAGTAATATGGTACCACACTGAGACAGTCCATTAAACCTGGTTTCGATCAATATTTTAGAGGACAACGGAAGTTACGTCTCGGATAGGTCTGGGATTTGCCCTGATCAGGCTCGCACTTTCGCATATTTCTCATACTCGGTGGCCAGATTCTGGGCTTTTTCTGGTTTGAATCACGTAGAAATGTGGTACCACACTGAAACATTCAATTAAACCTGGTACTGATAAATAATTTTGAGGGTAACGCATGTTAGGTCTAGGTTAGGCCTGGGATTTGCCCTCATCAGACACATACTTTCGCATTCTCCACATACTTGTTGAACAGATCCTGGGTTCTTTCTGGTTTGGATCACGTAGTAATGTGGTAGCACACTGAGACAGTCCATTAAACCTGGTTTCGATCAATATTTTTGAGGATAACGCATGTTAGATCTTGGTTAGGCCTGGGATTTGCCCTCATCAGACACATACTTTCGCATTCTCCACATACTTGTTGAACAGATCCTAGGTATTCTTCTGGTTTGGATCACGTAGTAATGTGGTACCACACTGAAACAGTCCATTAAACCCGGTTTCGATCAATATTTTAGTGGATAACGCAAGTTAGGTCTGGGATAGGTCTGGGATATGCCCTCATCAGGGTCATATTTTCGCGTTCTTCACATACTTGTTGAACAGATCCTGGGTATTTTTCTGGTTTGGATCAGGTAGTAATGTGGCACCACACTGAAACAGTCGATTAAACCTGGTTTCGATCAATATTTTTGAGGATAACGCATGTTAGGTCTAGGTTAGGCCCGGGATTTGCCCTCATCAGGGTCATATTTCCGCGTTCTTCACATACTTGTTGAACAGATCCTGGGTATTTTTCTGGTTTGGATCACGTAGTAATGTGGTACCACACTGAAACAGTCGATTAAACCTGGTTTCGATCAGTATTTTTGAGGGTAACGCATGTTAGGTCTAGGTTAGGCCTGGGATTTTCCCTGATCAGCCACATACTTTCGCATTCTTCACATACTTGTTGAACGGATCCTGGGTTTTTTGTGGTTTGGATCACGTAGTAATGTGGTAACACACTGAAACATTCAATTAAACCTGGTCTTGATAAATGTTTTAGAGGATAACGCATGTTGGGTCTGGGATAGGTCTGGGATTTGCCCTAATCAGGCACATAATTTCGCATTTTCCACATACATGTTGAACAGATCCTGGGTTTTTTCTGGTTTGGATCACGTAGTATTGTGGTACCACATTGAAACATTCGAATTAAACCTGGTCTTGATAAATATTTTAGAGGATAACGCATGTTAGGTCTGGGGTAGGTCTGGGATTTGCTCTCATCAGGCTCGTAGTTTCGCACATTTCTCATACTTGATGGCCAGATTCTGGGCTTTTTCTAGTTTGGATTCTGTTGTAATGTGGTGCCACACTGAGACAGTCCATTTAACCTGGTTTCTATCAATATTTTAGAGGATAACACATGTTATGTCTAGGTTAGGCCTGGGATTCACTCTCATCAGGCTCGTACTTTCGCATATTTCTCATAATTCATGGCCAGATACTGGGCTTTTTCTGGATTGGATCAGGTAGTAATGTGGTACCACACTGAGACAGTCCATTAAACCTGGTTTCGATCAATATTTTAGAGGACAACGGAAGTTAGGTCTCGGATAGGTCTGGGATTTGCCCTGATCAGGCTCGCACTTTCGCATATTTCTCATACTCGGTGGCCCGATTCTGGGCTTTTTCTGGTTTTGATCCCGTAGTATTGTGGTACCACACTGAAACATTCAATTAAACCTGGTCTTGATAAATATTTTAGAGGATAACGCATGTTAGATCTGGGTTATGTCTAGGATTTGTCCAAATCAGGCTCATAAATTCGCATATTTCTCATACTTCATGGCTAGATACTGGGCTTTTTCAGGATTGGATCACCTAGTAATGTGGTGGCACACTGAAACAGTCCATTAAACCTGGTTTCGATCAATATTTTAGAGGATAACGCATGTTCTGTCTAGGTTAGGCCTGGGATTTGCCCTCATCAGACACATACTTTCGCATTTTCCACATACATGTTGAACAGATTCTGGGTTTTTTCTGGTTTGGATCACGTAGTAATGTGGTAGCACACTGAAACAGTCCATTAAGCCTGGTTTCAATCAATATATTTGAGGATAACTCATGTTAGGTCTAGGTTAGGCCCGGGATTTGCCCTCATCAGGGTCATATTTCCGCGTTCTTCACATACGTGTTGAACAGATCCTGGGCTTTTTCTGGATTGGATCGGGTAGTAATGTGGTACCACACTGAAACAGTTCATTAAACCTGGTTTCGATGAATATTTTAGAGGATAACGCATGTTAGGTCTGCGGTAGGTCTGGGATTTGCTCTCATCAGGCTCATAAATTCGCATATTTCTCATACTTCATGGCTAGATACTGGGCTTTTTCAGGATTGGATCACGTAGTAATGTGGTACCACACTGAAACAGTAAATTAAACCTAGTTTCGATCAATATTTTAGAGGATAACGCATGTTCTGTCTAGGTGAGGCCTGGGATTTGCCCTCATCAGACACATACTTTCGCATTTTCCACATACATATTGAACAGATCCTAGGTATTCTTCTGGTTTGGATCACGTAGTAATGTGGTACCACACTGAAACAGTCCATTAAACCCGGTTTCGATCAATATTTTAGTGGATAACGCAAGTTAGGTCTGGGATAGGTGTGGGATTTGCCCTCATCAGGGTCATATTTTCGCGTTCTTCACATACTTGTTGAACAGAACCTGGGTATTTTTCTGGTTTGGATCAGGTAGTAATGTGGCACCACACTGAAACAGTCGATTAAACCTGGTTTCGATCAGTATTTTTGAGGGTAACGCATGTTAGGTCTAGGTTAGGCCTGGGATTTTCCCTGATCAGCCACATACTTTCGCATTCTTCACATACTTGTTGAACGGATCCTGGGTTTTTTGTGGTTTGGATCACGTAGTAATGTGGTACCACACTGAAACAGTCCATTAAACCCGGTTTCGATCAATATTTTAGAGGATAACGCATGTTGGGTCTGGGATAGGTCTGGGAGTTGCCCTCATCAGGCTCATAGTTTCGCGTTTTTCACATACTTGCTGAACAGATCCTGGGTTTTTTCTGTTTTGGATCACGTAGTAATGTGGTACCACACTGAAACAGTCCATTGAACCTGGTTTCGGTCAATATTTTAGAGAATAACGCATGTTAGGTCATGGTTAGGTCTGGGATTTGCTCTCATTGGGCTCGTACTTTCGCATATTCCTCATGGTTCATGGCCAGATTCTGGGCTTTTTCTAGATTGGATCCCGTAGTATTGTGGTACCACACTGAAACATTCAATTAAACCTGGTCTTGATAAATATTTTAGAGGATAACGCATGTTAGATCTGGGTTATGTCTAGGATTTGCCCAAATCAGGCACATAAATTCGCATATCTCTCATACTTCATGGCTAGATACTGGGCTTTTTCAGGATTGGATCACGTAGTAATGTGGTACCACACTGAAACAGTACATTTAACCTGGTTTCGATCAATATTTTAGAGGACAACGCAAGTTAGGTCTGGGATAGGTCTAGGATTTGCCCTAATCAGGCACATAATTTCGCATTTTCCACATACATGTTGAACAGATCCTGGGTTTTTTCTGGTTTGGATCACGTAGTATTGTGGTACCACATTGAAACATTCAATTAAACCTGGTCTTGATAAATATTTTAGAGGATAACGCATGTTAGATCTGGGTAATGTCTAGGATTTGCCCTAATCAGGCACATAATTTCGCATTTTCCACATACATGTTGACCAGATCCTGGGTTTCTTCTGGTTTGGATTACGTAGTAATGTGGTACCACACTGAAACATTCAATTAAACCTGGTCTTGATAAATATTTTAGAGGATAACGCATGTTAGGTCTGGGGTAGGTCTGGGATTTGCTCTCATCAGGCTCGTAGTTTCGCATATTTCTCATACTTGATGGCCAGATTCTGGGCTTTTTCTAGTTTGGATTCTGTTGTAATGTGGTGCCACACTGAGACAGTCCATTTAACCTGGTTTCTATCAATATTTTAGAGGATAACACATGTTATGTCTAGGTTAGGCCTGGGATTCACTCTCATCAGGCTCGTACTTTCGCATATTTCTCATAATTCATGGCCAGATTCTGGGCTTTTTCTGGATTGGATCAGGTAGTAATGTGGTACCACACTGAAACAGTCAATTAAACCTGGTTTCTATCAATATTTTAGAGGATAACACATGTTATGTCTAGGTTAGGCCTGGGATTCACTCTCATCAGGCTCGTACTTTCGCATATTTCTCATAATTCATGGCCAGATTCTGGGCTTTTTCTGGTTTGGATCACGTAGTATTGTGGTACCACACTGAAACAGTCAATTAAACCTGGTTTCCATCAATATTTTAGAGGACAACGCAAGTTAGGTCTGGTATAGGTTTGGGATTTGCCCTCATCAGGGTCATATTTTCGCGTCCTTCACATGCTTGTTGAACAGATCCCGGGTATTTTTCTGGTTTGGATCAGGTAGTAATGTGGTACCACACTGAAACAGTCGATTAAACCTGGTTTCGATCAATATTTTTGAGGATAACTCATGTTAGGTCTAGGTTAGGCCTGGGATTTGCCCTCATCAGGGTCATATTTCCGCGTTCTTCACATACTTGTTGAACAGATCCTGTGTATTTTTCCGGTTTGGATCACGTAGTTATGTGGTACCACACTGAACCATTCAATTAAACCTGATCTTGATAAATGTTTTAGAGAATAACGCATGTTGGGTCTGGGATAGGTCTGGGATTTGCCCTCATCAGGCTCATAGTTTCGCGTTTTTCACATACTTGTTGAACAGATCCTGGGTTTTTTCTGTTTTGGATCACGTAGAAATGTGGTACCACACTGAAACAGTCGAGTAAACCTTGTATCGATCAATATTTTAGAGAATAACCCATGTTAGGTCATGGTTAGGTCTGGGATTTGCACTCATCAGGCTCGTACTTCCGCATATTTCTCATACTTGATGGCCAGATTCTGGACTTTTTCTAGTTTGGATCCTGTAGTAATGTGGTACCACACTGAAACAGTCCATTTAACCTGGTTTCGATCTATATTTTAGAGGATAACGCATGTTATGTCTAGGTTAGGCCTGGGATTTGCCCTCATCAGACACATACTTTCGCATTCTCCACATACTTGTTGAACAGATCCTGGGTTTTTTCAGGTTTGGATCACGTAGTAATGAGATACCACACTGAAACATTCAATTAAACCTGGTCTTGATAAATATATTAGAGGATAACGCATGTTAGGTTATGGGTTAGGTCTAGGATTTGCCCTCATCAGGCTCATACTTTCGCATATTTCCCATACTTGATGGCTAGATCCAGGGCTTTTTCTGGATTGGATCACGTAGTAATGTGGTACCACACTGAAACAGCCAATTAAACCTGGTTTCCATCAATATTTTAGAGGACAACGCAAGTTAGGTCTGGTATAGTTCTGGGATTTGCCATCATCAGGGTCATATTTTCGCGTTCTTCACATACTTGTTGAACAGATCCTGGGTATTTTTCTGGTTTGGATCAGGTAGTAACGTGGTACCACACTGTAGCAGTCGATTAAACCTGGTGTCGATCAATATTTTAGAGAATAACGCTTGATAGGTCTTGGTTAGGTCTGAGATTTGCTCTCATCAGGCTCGTACTTTCGCATATTTCTCATAGTTCATGGCCTGATTCTGGGCTTTTTCTGGTTTGGATCACATAGTAATGTGGTACCACACTGAAACAGTCGATTAAACCTGGTTTCGGTCAGTATTTTTGAGGGTAACGCATGTTAGGTCTAGGTTAGGCCTGGGATTTTCCCTCATCAGACACATACTTTCGCATTCTTCACAGACTTGTTGAACGGACTCTGGGCTTTTTCTGGTTTGGATGCCGTAGTAATGTGGTACCACACTGAAACATTCAATTAAACCTGGTCTTGATAAATATTTTGGAGGATAACGCATGTTAGGTCTGGGTTAGGTCTAGGATTTGCCCTAATCAGGCTCATATTTTCGCATATTTCTCAAACTTGATGGCCAGATCTATTGCTTTTTCTGGTTTGGATCATGTGGTAATGTGGTATCACACTGATAAAGCCCATTAAACCTGGTTTCGATGAATAGTTTAGAGGATAACTCATGTTAGGTCAAGGTTAGTCCTGGGATTTGCCCTCATCAGACACATACTTTCGCATTCTTCACATACTTGTTGAACTGATCCGGGGTTTTTTCAGGTTTGGATCACGTAGTAATGTGGTACCACACTGAAACAGTAAATTAAACCTGGTTTCTATCAATATTTTAGAGGATAACACATGTTATGTCTAGGTTAGGCCTGGGATTCACTCTCATCAGGCTCGTACTTTCGCATATTTCTCATAATTCATGGCCAGATTCTGGGCTTTTTCTGGTTTGGATCACGTAGTATTGTGGTACCACACTGAAACAGTCAATTAAACCTGGTTTCCATCAATATTTTAGAGGACAACGCAAGTTAGGTCTGGTATAGGTTTGGGATTTGCCCTCATCAGGGTCATATTTTCGCGTCCTTCACATGCTTGTTGAACAGATCCCGGGTATTTTTCTGGTTTGGATCAGGTAGTAATGTGGTACCACACTGAAACAGTCGATTGAACCTGGTTTCGATCAATATTTTTGGGGATAACTCATGTTAGGTCTAGGTTAGGCCTGGGATTTGCCCTCATCAGGGTCATATTTCCGCGTTCTTCACATACTTGTTGAACAGATCCTGTGTATTTTTCCGGTTTGGATCACGTAGTTATGTGGTACCACACTGAACCATTCAATTAAACCTGATCTTGATAAATGTTTTAGAGAATAACGCATGTTGGGTCTGGGATAGGTCTGGGATTTGCCCTCATCAGGCTCATAGTTTCGCGTTTTTCACATACTTGTTGAACAGATCCTGGGTTTTTTCTGTTTTGGATCACGTAGAAATGTGGTACCACACTGAAACAGTCGAGTAAACCTGGTATCGATCAATATTTTAGAGAATAACCCATGTTAGGTCATGGTTAGGTCTGGGATTTGCACTCATCAGGCTCGTACTTCCGCATATTTCTCATACTTGATGGCCAGATTCTGGACTTTTTCTAGTTTGGATCCTGTAGTAATGTGGTACCACACTGAAACAGTCCATTTAACCTGGTTTCGATCTATATTTTAGAGGATAACGCATGTTATGTCTAGGTTAGGCCTGGGATTTGCCCTCATCAGACACATACTTTCGCATTCTCCACATACTTGTTGAACAGATCCTGGGTTTTTTCAGGTTTGGATCACGTAGTAATGAGATACCACACTGAAACATTCAATTAAACCTGGTCTTGATAAATATATTAGAGGATAACGCATGTTAGGTTATGGGTTAGGTCTAGGATTTGCCCTCATCAGGCTCATACTTTCGCATATTTCCCATACTTGATGGCTAGATCCAGGGCTTTTTCTGGATTGGATCACGTAGTAATGTGGTACCACACTGAAACAGTCAATTAAACCTGGTTTCCATCAATATTTTAGAGGACAACGCAAGTTAGGTCTGGTATAGTTCTGGGATTTGCCATCATCAGGGTCATATTTTCGCGTTCTTCACATACTTGTTGAACAGATCCTGGGTATTTTTCTGGTTTGGATCAGGTAGTAACGTGGTACCACACTGTAGCAGTCGATTAAACCTGGTGTCGATCAATATTTTAGAGAATAACGCTTGATAGGTCTTGGTTAGGTCTGAGATTTGCTCTCATCAGGCTCGTACTTTCGCATATTTCTCATAGTTCATGGCCTGATTCTGGGCTTTTTCTGGTTTGGATCACATAGTAATGTGGTACCACACTGAAACAGTCGATTAAACCTGGTTTCGGTCAGTATTTTTGAGGGTAACGCATGTTAGGTCTAGGTTAGGCCTGGGATTTTCCCTCATCAGACACATACTTTCGCATTCTTCACAGACTTGTTGAACGGACTCTGGGCTTTTTCTGGTTTGGATGCCGTAGTAATGTGGTACCACACTGAAACATTCAATTAAACCTGGTCTTGATAAATATTTTGGAGGATAACGCATGTTAGGTCTGGGTTAGGTCTAGGATTTGCCCTAATCAGGCTCATATTTTCGCATATTTCTCAAACTTGATGGCCAGATCTATTGCTTTTTCTGGTTTGGATCATGTGGTAATGTGGTATCACACTGATAAAGCCCATTAAACCTGGTTTCGATGAATAGTTTAGAGGATAACTCATGTTAGGTCAAGGTTAGTCCTGGGATTTGCCCTCATCAGACACATACTTTCGCATTCTTCACATACTTGTTGAACTGATCCGGGGTTTTTTCAGGTTTGGATCACGTAGTAATGTGGTACCACACTGAAACAGTAAATTAAACCCAGTTTCGATCAATATTTTAGAGGATAACGCAAGTTAGGTCTGGGATAGGTCTGGGATTTGCCCACATCAGGGTCATATTTTCGCATTTTTCACATACTTGTTGAACAGATCCCTGGCTTTTTCTGGTTTGGATCACGTAGAAATGTGGTACCACACTGAAACATTCAATTAAACCTGGTACTGATAAATATTTTTGAGGGAATCGGATGTTAGGTCTAGGTTAGGCCTGGGATTTTCCCTCATCAGACACATACTTTCGCATTCTTCACATACTTGTTGAACGGATCCTGGGTTTTTTCTGGTTTGGATAACGTAGTAATGTGGTAGCACACTGAAACAGTCCATTAAACCTGGTTTCGATCAATCTTTTAGAGAATAACTCATGTTAGGTCTAGGTTAGGTCTGGGATTTGCCCTCAACAGGTTCATATTTTCGCGTTCTTCACATACTTGTTAAACAGATTCTGGGTATTTTTCTAGTTTGGATCACGTAGTAATGTGGTACCACACTAAAACTGTCCATTAAACCTTGTTTCACCAATATTTTAGAGGATAACGCATGTTCTGTCTAGGTTAGGCCTGGGATTTGCCCTCATCAGACACATACTTTCGCATTTTCCACATACATGTTGAACAGATCCTGGGTTTTTTCTGGTTTGGATCACGTAGTAATATGGTAGCACACTGAAACAGTCCATTAAACCTGGTTTCGATCAATATTTTTGAGGATAACGCATGTTAGATCTAGGTTAGGCCTGGGATTTGCCCTCATCAGACACATACTTTCGCATTCGTCACATACTTGTTGACGGATCCTGGGTTTTTTGTGGTTTGGATCACGTAGTAATGTGGTACCACACTGAAACAGTCAATTATACCTGGTTTCGATCAATATTTTAGAGGATAACGCATATTATGTCTGGGAGAGGTCCGGGATTTGCCCTCATCAGACACATACTTTCGCATTCGTCTCATACTTGTTGACGGATCCTGGGTATTTTTCTGGTTTGGATCTGGTAGTAATGTGGTACCACACTGAAACAGTCGATTAAACCTGGTTTCGATCAATATTTTTGAGGATAACGCATGTTAGGTCTAGGTTAGGCCTGGGATTTTCCTTCATCAGACACATACTTACACATTCTTCACAGACTTGTTCAACGGATTCTGGGCTTTTTCTGGTTTGGATGCCGTAGTAATGTGGTACCACACTGAAACATTCAATAAAACCTGGTCTTGAAAAATATTTTGGAGGATAACGCATGTTAGGTCTGGGTTAGGTCTAGGATTTGCCCTCATCAGGCTCGTACTTTCGAATATTTCTCATAGTTCATGGCCTGATTCTGGGCTTTTTCTGGTTTGGATCACATAGTAATGTGGTACCACACTGAAACAGTCCATTAAACCTGGTTTCGATCAATATTTTAGAGGATAACGCATGTTATGTCTAGGTTAGGCCTGGGATTTGCCCTCATCAGGGTCATATTTTCGCGTTCTTCGCATACTTGTTGAACAGATCCTGGGTATTTTTCTGGTTTGGATCAGGTAGTAATCTGGTACCTCACTGAAACAGACCATTAAACCTGGTTTCGATCAATTTTTTTGAGGGTAACGCATTTTAGGTCTAGGTTAGGCCTGGTATTTTCCCGCATCAGACACATACTTTCACATTCTTCGCAGACTTGTTGAACGGATTCTGGGCTTTTTCTGGTTTGGATGCCGTAGTAATGTGGTACCACACTGAAACATTCAATTAAACCTGGTCTTGATAAATATTTTGGAGGATAACGCATGTTAGGTCTGGGTTAGGTCTAGGATTTGCCCTAATCAGGCTCATATTTTCGCATATTTCTCAAACTTGATGGCCAGATCCATTGCTTTTTCTAGATTGGATCCTGTAGTAATGTGGTACCACACTGAAACAGTACATTTAACCTGGTTTCGATAAATATTTTAGAGGATAACGCATGTTAGATCTGGGTATTGTCTAGGATTTGCCCTAATCAGGCACATAATTTCGCATTTTCCACATACATGTTGAACAGATCCTGGGTTTCTTCTGGTTTGGATCACGTAGTAATGTGGTACCACACTGAAACATTCACTTAAACCTGGTTTCCATCAATATTTTAGAGGATAACGCATGTTATGTCTAGGTTAGGCCTGCGATTTGCTCTCATCAGGCTCGTACTTTCGCATATTTCTCATAATTAATGGCCAGATTCTGGGCTTTTTCTGGATTGGATCAGGTAGTAATGTGGTACCACACTGAGACAGTCCATTAAACCTGGTTTCGATCAATATCTTAGAGGACAACGGAAGTTAGGTCTCGGATAGGTCTGGGATTTGCCCTGATCAGGTTCGCACTTTCGCATATTTCTCATACTCGGTGGCCAGGTTCTGGGCTTTTTCTGGTTTGGATCCCGTAGTATTGTGGTACCACACTGAAACATTCAATTAAACCTGGTCTTGATAAATAATTTAGAGGATAACGCATGTTAGATCTGGGTTATGTCTAGGATTTGTCCAAATCAGGCTCATAAATTCGCATATTTCTCATACTTCATGGCTAGATACTGGGCTTTTTCAGGATTGGATCACGTAGTAATGTGGTACCACACTTAAACAGTAAATTAAACCAAGTTTCGATCAATGTTTTAGAGGATAACGCAAGTTAGGTCTGGGATAGGTCTGGCATTTGCCCTCATCGGGGTCATATTATCGCATTTTTCACATACTTGTTGAACAGATCCCTTGCTTTTTCTGGTTTGGATCACGTAGAAATGTGGTACCACACTGAAACATTCAATTAAACCTGGTACTGATGAATATTTTTGAGGGTAACGCATGTTCTGTCTAGGTTAGGCCTGGGATTTGCACTCATCAGACACATACTTTCGCATTTTCCACATACTTGCTGAACAGATCCTGGGTTCTTTCTGGTTTGGATCACGTAGTAATGTGGTAGCACACTGAAACAGTCCATTAAACCTGGTTTCGATCAATATTTTTGAGGATAACGCATGTTAGATCTTGGTTAGGCCTGGGATTTGCCCTCATCAGACACATGCTTTCGCGGTCTCCACATACTTGTTGAACAGATCCTGGGTATTCTTCTGGTTTGGATCACGTAGTAATGTGGTACCATACTGAAACAGTCCATTAAACCCGGTTTCGATCAATATTTTTGAGGATAACGCATGTTAGGTCTAGGTTAGGCCCGGGATTTGCCCTCACCAGGGTCATATTTCCGCGTTCTTCACATACTTGTTGAACAGATCCTGGGTATTTTTCTGGTTTGGATCACGCAGTAATGTGGTACCACACTGAAATAGTCGATTAAACCTGGTCTTGGTAAATATTTTAGAAGATAACGCATGTTAGATCTGGGTAATGTCTAGGATTTGCCCTAATCAGGCACATAATTTCGCATTTTCCACATACATGTTGAACAGATCCTGGGTTTCTTCTGGTTTGGATCACGTAGTAATGTGGTACCACACTGAAGCATTCAATTAAACCTGGTCTTGGTAAATATTTTAGAGGATAACGCATGTTAGGTCTGGGGTAGGTCTGGGATTTGCTCTCATCAGGCTCGTACTTTCGCATATTTCTCATACTTGATGGCCGGATTCTGGGCTTTTTCTGGATTGGATCAGGTAGTAATGTGGTACCACACTGAGACAGTCCATTAAACCTGGTTTCGATCAATATTTTAAAGGACAACGGAAGTTAGGTCTCGGATAGGTCTGGGATTTGCCCTGATCAGGCTCGCACTTTCGCATATTTCTCATACTCGGTGGCCAGATTCTGGGCTTTTTCTGGATTGGATCACGTAGTAATGTGGTACCACACTGAAACAGTAAATTAAACCTAGTTTCGATCAATATTTTAGAGGATAACGCAAGTTAGGTCAAGGTTAGTCCTGGGATTTGCCCTGATCAGGCTCGCACTTTCGCATATTTCTCATACTCGGTGGCCAGATTCTGGGCTTTTTCTGGATTGGATCACGTAGTAATGTGGTACCACACTGAAACAGTAAATTAAACCTAGTTTCGATCAATATTTTTGAGGATAACGCATGTTAGGTCTAGGTTAGACCCGGGATTTGCCCTCACCAGGGTCATATTACCGCGTTGTACACATACTTGTTGAACAGATCCTGGGTATTTTTCTGGTTTGGATCACGCAGTAATGTGGTACCACACTGAAATAGTCGATTAAACCTGTTTCCGATCAATATTTTAGAGGATAACGCAAGTTATGTCTGGGATAGTTCCGGGATTTGCCCTCGTCAGGCTCATACTTTCGCATTCTTCACATACTTGTTGAACAGATCCTGGGTATTTTTCTGGTTTGGATCAGGCAGTAATGTGGCACCACACTTAAACAGTCGATTAAACCTGGTTTCGATCAATATTTTTGAGGATAACGCATGTTAGGTCTAGGTTAGGCCCGAGATTTGCCCTCATCAGGGTCATATTTCCGCGTTCTTCACATACTTGTTGAACAGATCTTGGGTATTTTTCTGGTTTGGATCACGTAGTAATGTGGTACCTCACTGAAACAGTCGATTAAACCTGGTTTCGATCAGTATTTTTGAGGGTAACGCATGTTAGGTCTAGGTTAGGCCTGGGATTTTCCCTGATCAGCCACATACTTTCGCATTCTTCACATACTTGTTGAACGGATCCTGGGTTTTTTGTGGTTTGGATCACGTAGTAATGTGGTACCACACTGAAACATTCAATTAAACCTGGACTTGATAAATGTTTTAGAGGATAACGCATGTTGAGTCTGGGATAAGTCTGGGATTTGCCCTCATCAGGGTCATATTTTCGCATTTTTCACATACCTGTTGAACAGATCCCTGGCTTTTTCTGGTTTGGATCACGTAGAAATGTGGTACCACACTGAAACATTCAATTAAACCTGGTACTGATAAATATTTTTGAGGGTAACGCATGTTAGGTCTAGGTCAGGCCTGGGATTTTCCCTCATCAGACACATACTTTCGCACTCTTCACATACTTGTTGAACGGATCCTGGGTGTTTTCTGGTTTGGATCACGTAGTAATGTGGTAGCACACTGAAAGAGTCCATTAAACCTGGTTGCGATCAATATTTTAGAGGATAACGCATGTTCTGTCTAGGTTAGGCCTGGGATTTGCCCTCATCAGACACATACTTTCGCATTTTCCGCATACTTGTTGAACAGATCCTGGGTTTTTTCTGGTTTGGATCACGTAGTAATGTGGTAGCACACTGAAACAGTCCATTAAACCTGGTTTCGATCAATATCTTTGAGGATAACTCATGTTAGGTCTAGGTTAGGCCCGGGATTTGCCCTCATCAGGGTCATATTTCCGCGTTCTTCACATACTTGTTGAACAGATCCTGGGCTTTTTCTGGATTGGATCAGGTTGTAATGTGGTACCACACTGAAGCAGTCCATTAAACCTGGTTTCGATCAATATTTTAGAGGAGAACGCAAGTTAGGTCTGGGATAGGTCTGGGATTTGCCCTGATCAGGCTCGCACTTTCGCATATTTCTCGCAC
Organism: Colletes latitarsis; assembly: GCF_051014445.1. Taxonomy (NCBI): domain Eukaryota; kingdom Metazoa; phylum Arthropoda; class Insecta; order Hymenoptera; family Colletidae; genus Colletes; species Colletes latitarsis. The sequence continues at coordinate 19,690,896 of NC_135136.1, forward strand.
TCGGTGGCCAGATTTTGGGCTTTTTCTGGTTTGGATCCCGTAGTATTGTGGTACCACACTGAAACATTCAATTAAACCTGGTCTTGATAAATATTTTAGAGGATAACGCATGTTAGATCTGGGTTATGTCTAGGATTTGCCCAAATCAGGCTCATGAATTCGCATATTTCTCATACTTCATGGCTAGATACTGGGCTTTTTCAGGATTGGATCACGTAGTAATGTGGTACCACACTGAAACAGTAAATTAAACCTAGTTTCGATCAATATTTTAGAGGATAACGCAAGTTAGGTCTAGGTTAGGCCTGGGATTTTCCCTCATCAGACACATACTTTCGCATTCTTCACATACTTGTTGAACGGATCCTGGGGTTTTTCAGGTTTGGATCACGTAGTAATGTGGTAGCTCACTGAAACAGTCCATTAAACCTGGTTTCGATCAATATTTTAGAGGATAACGCATGTTCTCTCTAGGTTAGGCCTGGGATTTGCCCTCATCATACACATACTTTCGCATTCTCCACATACTTGTTGAACAGATCCTGGGTTCTTTCTGGTTTGGATCACGTAGTAATGTGGTAGCTCACTGAAACAGTCCATTAAACCTGGTTTCGATCAATATTTTAGAGGATAACGCATGTTCTATCTAGGTTAGGCCTGGGATTTGCCCTCACCAGACACATACTTTCGCATTCTCCACATACTTGTTGAACAGATCCTGGGTTCTTTCTGGTTTGGATCACGTAGTAATGTGGTAGCACACTGAAACAGTCCATTAAACCTGGTTTCGATCAATATTTTTGAGGATAACGCATGTTAGATCTTGGTTAGGCCTGGGATTTGCCCTCATCAGACACATACTTTCGCATTCTCCACATACTTGTTGAACAGATCCTAGGTATTCTTCTGGTTTGGATCACGTAGTAATGTGGTACCACACTGAAACATTCCATTAAACCCGGTTTCGGTCAATATTTTAGTGGATAACGCAAGTTAGGTCTGGGATAGGTCTGGGATTTGCCCTCATCAGGGTCATATTTTCGCATTCTTCACATACTTGTTGAACAGATCCTGGGTATTTTTCTGGTTTGGATCAGGTAGTAATGTGGCACCACACTGAAACAGTCGATTAAACCTGGTTTCGATCAATATTTTTGAGGATAACGCATGTTAGGTCTAGGTTAGGCCCGGGATTTGCCCTCATCAGGCTCGTACTTTCGCATATTCCTCATGGTTCATGGCCGGATTCTGGGCTTTTTCCAGATTGGATCCTGTAGTATTGTGGTACCACACTGAAACATTCAATTAAACCTGGTCTTGATAAATATTTTAGAGGATAACGCATGTTAGATCTGGGTTATGTCTAGGATTTGCCCAAATCAGGCTCATAAATTCGCATATTTCTCATACTTCATGGCTAGATACTGGGCTTTTTCAGGATTGGATCACGTAGTAATGTGGTACCACACTGAAACAGTACATTTAACCTGGTTTCGATCAATATTTTAGAGGACAACGCAAGTTAGGTCTGCGATAGGTCTGGGAATTGCCATCATCAGGGTCATATTTTCGCGTTCTTCACATACTTGTTGAACAGATCCTGGGTATTTTTCTGGTTTGGATCAGGTAGTAACGTGGTACCACACTGAAGCAGTCGATTAAACCTGGTCTTGATAAATATTTTAGAGGATAACGCATGTTAGATCTGGGTTATGTCTAGGATTTGTCCAAATCAGGCTCATAAATTCGCATATTTCTCATACTTCATGGCTAGATCCAGGGCTTTTTCTGGATTGGATCACGTAGTAATGTGGTACCACACTGAAACAGTCAATTAAACCTGGTTTCCATCAATATTTTAGAGGACAACGCAAGTTAGGTCTGGTATAGTTCTGGGATTTGCCATCATCAGGGTCATATTTTCGCGTTCTTCACATACTTGTTGAACAGATCCTGGGTATTTTTCTGGTTTGGATCAGGTAGTAACGTGGTACCACACTGTAGCAGTCGATTAAACCTGGTGTCGATCAATATTTTAGAGAATAACGCTTGATAGGTCTTGGTTAGGTCTGAGATTTGCTCTCATCAGGCTCGTACTTTCGCATATTTCTCATAGTTCATGGCCTGATTCTGGGCTTTTTCTGGTTTGGATCACATAGTAATGTGGTACCACACTGAAACAGTCGATTAAACCTGGTTTCGGTCAGTATTTTTGAGGGTAACGCATGTTAGGTCTAGGTTAGGCCTGGGATTTTCCCTCATCAGACACATACTTTCGCATTCTTCACAGACTTGTTGAACGGACTCTGGGCTTTTTCTGGTTTGGATGCCGTAGTAATGTGGTACCACACTTTAACATTCAATTAAACCTGGTCTTGATAAATATTTTGGAGGATAACGCATGTTAGGTCTGGGTTAGGTCTAGGATTTGCCCTAATCAGGCTCATATTTTCGCATATTTCTCAAACTTGATGGCCAGATCTATTGCTTTTTCTGGTTTGGATCATGTGGTAATGTGGTATCACACTGATAAAGCCCATTAAACCTGGTTTCGATGAATAGTTTAGAGGATAACTCATGTTAGGTCAAGGTTAGTCCTGGGATTTGCCCTCATCAGACACATACTTTCGCATTCTTCACATACTTGTTGAACTGATCCGGGGTTTTTTCAGGTTTGGATCACGTAGTAATGTGGTACCACACTGAAACAGTAAATTAAACCCAGTTTCGATCAATATTTTAGAGGATAACGCAAGTTAGGTCTGGGATAGGTCTGGGATTTGCCCACATCAGGGTCATATTTTCGCATTTTTCACATACTTGTTGAACAGATCCCTGGCTTTTTCTGGTTTGGATCACATAGTAATGTGGTACCACACTGAAACAGTCGATTAAACCTGGTTTCGGTCAGTATTTTTGAGGGTAACGCATGTTAGGTCTAGGTTAGGCCTGGGATTTTCCCTCATCAGACACATACTTTCGCATTCTTCACAGACTTGTTGAACGGACTCTGGGTTTTTTCTGGTTTGGATAACGTAGTAATGTGGTAGCACACTGAAGCAGTCCATTAAACCTGGTTTCGATCAATCTTTTAGAGAATAACTCATGTTAGGTCTAGGTTAGGTCTGGGATTTGCCCTCAACAGGTTCATATTTTCGCGTTCTTCACATACTTGTTAAACAGATTCTGGGTATTTTTCTAGTTTGGATCACGTAGTAATGTGGTACCACACTAAAACTGTCCATTAAACCTTGTTTCACCAATATTTTAGAGGATAACGCATGTTCTGTCTAGGTTAGGCCTGGGATTTGCCCTCATCAGACACATACTTTCGCATTTTCCACATACATGTTGAACAGATCCTGGGTTTTTTCTGGTTTGGATCACGTAGTAATATGGTAGCACACTGAAACAGTCCATTAAACCTGGTTTCGATCAATATTTTTGAGGATAACGCATGTTAGATCTAGGTTAGGCCTGGGATTTGCCCTCATCAGACACATACTTTCGCATTCGTCACATACTTGTTGACGGATCCTGGGTTTTTTGTGGTTTGGATCACGTAGTAATGTGGTACCACACTGAAACAGTCAATTATACCTGGTTTCGATCAATATTTTAGAGGATAACGCATATTATGTCTGGGAGAGGTCCGGGATTTGCCCTCATCAGACACATACTTTCGCATTCGTCTCATACTTGTTGACGGATCCTGGGTATTTTTCTGGTTTGGATCTGGTAGTAATGTGGTACCACACTGAAACAGTCGATTAAACCTGGTTTCGATCAATATTTTTGAGGATAACGCATGTTAGGTCTAGGTTAGGCCTGGGATTTTCCTTCATCAGACACATACTTACACATTCTTCACAGACTTGTTCAACGGATTCTGGGCTTTTTCTGGTTTGGATGCCGTAGTAATGTGGTACCACACTGAAACATTCAATAAAACCTGGTCTTGAAAAATATTTTGGAGGATAACGCATGTTAGGTCTGGGTTAGGTCTAGGATTTGCCCTCATCAGGCTCGTACTTTCGAATATTTCTCATAGTTCATGGCTTGATTCTGGGCTTTTTCTGGTTTGGATCACATAGTAATGTGGTACCACACTGAAACAGTCCATTAAACCTGGTTTCGATCAATATTTTAGAGGATAACGCATGTTATGTCTAGGTTAGGCCTGGGATTTGCCCTCATCAGGGTCATATTTTCGCGTTCTTCGCATACTTGTTGAACAGATCCTGGGTATTTTTCTGGTTTGGATCAAGTAGTAATCTGGTACCTCACTGAAACAGACCATTAAACCTGGTTTCGATCAATTTTTTTGAGGGTAACGCATTTTAGGTCTAGGTTAGGCCTGGTATTTTCCCGCATCAGACACATACTTTCACATTCTTCGCAGACTTGTTGAACGGATTCTGGGCTTTTTCTGGTTTGGATGCCGTAGTAATGTGGTACCACACTGAAACATTCAATTAAACCTGGTCTTGATAAATATTTTGGAGGATAACGCATGTTAGGTCTGGGTTAGGTCTAGGATTTGCCCTAATCAGGCTCATATTTTCGCATATTTCTCAAACTTGATGGCCAGATCCATTGCTTTTTCTAGATTGGATCCCGTAGTATTGTGGTACCACACTGAAACATTCAATTAAACCTGGTCTTGATAAATAATTTAGAGGATAACGCATGTTAGATCTGGGTTATGTCTAGGATTTGTCCAAATCAGGCTCATAAATTCGCATATTTCTCATACTTCATGGCTAGATACTGGGCTTTTTCAGGATTGGATCACGTAGTAATGTGGTACCACACTTAAACAGTAAATTAAACCTAGTTTCGATCAATGTTTTAGAGGATAACGCAAGTTAGGTCTGGGATAGGTCTGGCATTTGCCCTCATCGGGGTCATATTATCGCATTTTTCACATACTTGTTGAACAGATCCCTTGCTTTTTCTGGTTTGGATCACGTAGAAATGTGGTACCACACTGAAACATTCAATTAAACCTGGTACTGATAAATATTTTTGAGGGTAACGCATGTTCTGTCTAGGTTAGGCCTGGGATTTGCACTCATCAGACACATACTTTCGCATTTTCCACATACTTGTTGAACAGATCCTGGGTTCTTTCTGGTTTGGATCACGTAGTAATGTGGTAGCACACTGAAACAGTCCATTAAACCTGGTTTCGATCAATATTTTTGAGGATAACGCATGTTAGATCTTGGTTAGGCCTGGGATTTGCCCTCATCAGACACATGCTTTCGCGGTCTCCACATACTTGTTGAACAGATCCTGGGTATTCTTCTGGTTTGGATCACGTAGTAATGTGGTACCATACTGAAACAGTCCATTAAACCCGGTTTCGATCAATATTTTTGAGGATAACGCATGTTAGGTCTAGGTTAGGCCCGGGATTTGCCCTCACCAGGGTCATATTTCCGCGTTCTTCACATACTTGTTGAACAGATCCTGGGTATTTTTCTGGTTTGGATCACGCAGTAATGTGGTACCACACTGAAATAGTCGATTAAACCTGGTCTTGGTAAATATTTTAGAAGATAACGCATGTTAGATCTGGGTAATGTCTAGGATTTGCCCTAATCAGGCACATAATTTCGCATTTTCCACATACATGTTGAACAGATCCTGGGTTTCTTCTGGTTTGGATCACGTAGTAATGTGGTACCACACTGAAGCATTCAATTAAACCTGGTCTTGGTAAATATTTTAGAGGATAACGCATGTTAGGTCTGGGGTAGGTCTGGGATTTGCTCTCATCAGGCTCGTACTTTCGCATATTTCTCATACTTGATGGCCAGATTCTGGGCTTTTTCTGGATTGGATCAGGTAGTAATGTGGTACCACACTGAGACAGTCCATTAAACCTGGTTTCGATCAATATTTTAAAGGACAACGGAAGTTAGGTCTCGGATAGGTCTGGGATTTGCCCTGATCAGGCTCGCACTTTCGCATATTTCTCATACTCGGTGGCCAGATTCTGGGCTTTTTCTGGATTGGATCACGTAGTAATGTGGTACCACACTGAAACAGTAAATTAAACCTAGTTT